>NC_053391.1:109305991-109613171 GCF_905171765.1 Bufo bufo
GTTCAAATATAATTACATTTCTATACAAGTTTGTGTCAGAATTTATTGTGCTACATGTCTTTGATAAAAAAAATCCAATAAGTTTATATTTATTGGTTTGCGCAAAAGTTATAGCGTTTACAAACTATGGTACAAAAATGTGAATTTCCGCATTTTGAAGCAGCTCTGACTTTCTGAGCACCGGTCATGTTTCTTGAGGTGCTAGAATGCCAGGATAGTATAAATACCCCCCAAATGACCCAATTTTAGAAAGAAGACACCTCAAAGTATTCGCGGAGGGGCATGGTGAGTTTATGTATGATTAATTTTTTTTTCACAAGTTAGCGGAAAATGACACTTTCTGAGAAAAAAATAAAAAATTAAGTTTCCATTTCTGCTAACTTCTGGCAAAAAAAAAAAAATGTCCCACGGACTCACTATGCCCCTCAGTGAATACCTTGGGGTGTCTACTTTCCGAAATGGGGTCATTTGTGGGGTGTGTTTACTGTTCTGGCATTTTGGGCGGGGCTAAATTGTGAGCAACCCTGTAAAGCCTAAAGGTACTCGTTGGACTTTCGGCCCCTTTACAACTTTTTCCATTTTTTTATACAAAGTTGTCAATTTACAGAGATATTTCTCTCACCCAGCATGGGTATATGTAAAAATACACCCCAAAACACATTAGGTGCTAGCCTGCAAAAAAGTGTCACACATGTGGTATTGCCGTACTCAGGAGAAGTAGGGCAATGTGTTTTGGGGTGTATTTTTACATATACCCATGCTGGGTGAGAGAAATATCTCTGTAAATTGACAACTTTGTATAAAAAAATTGAAAAAGTTGTCATTTACAGAGATATTTCTCACACACAGTATGGGTATATGTAAAAATACACCCCAAAACACATTGCCCTACTTCTTCTGAGTATGGCGATACCACATGTGTGACGCTTTTTCTGCAGCCTAGGTGCACAAAGGGGCTCAAATTCCAATGAGTACCTTTAGGATTTCACAGGGCATTTTTTACGCATTTGGATTCCAAACTACTTCTCACGCTTTAAGGCCCCTAAAATGCCAGGGCAGTATAAATACCCCACAAGTGACCCCTATTTTGGAAAGAAGACACCCCAAGGTATTCAGTGAGGGGCATGGCGAGTTCATTTTTTTTTGGGCAAAAAAGTGTCACACATGTGGTATCGTTGTACTCAGAAGAAGTAGGGCAATGTGTTTTTGGGTGTATTTTTACATATACCCATGCTGGGTGAGAGAAATATCTCTGTAAATTGACAACTTTGTATAAAAAAAAATTAAAAAGTTGTCATTTACAGAGATATTTCTAACACACAGGATGGGTATGTGTGAAAAGACACCCCAAAACACATTGCCCTACTTCTGCTGAGTACGGCGATACCACATGTGTGACACTTTTTTGCAGCCTAGGTGCGCAAAGGTGCCCAAATTCCAATGAGTACCTTTTAGGAGGGCATTTTTAGACATTTGGATTCCAGACTTCTTCTTACGCTTTAGGGCCCCTAAAATGCCAGGGCAGTATAAATACCCCACATGTGACCCCATTTTGGAAAGAAGACACCCCAAAGTATTCCGTGAGGGGCATGGCGAGTTCATAGAAGATTTTTTTTTTGGCACAAGTTAGCGGAAATAGATTTTTTATTGTTTTTTCTCACAAAGTCTCCCTTTCCGTTAACTTGTGACAAAAATCTTTCATGGACTCAATTTACCCCTCAGCGAATACCTTGGGGTGTCTTCTTTCCAAAATGGGGTCATTTGTGGGGTGTTTGTACTGCCCTGGCATTTGAGGGTCTCCACAATCATTACATGTATGGATAGCATTAGGAGTTTTTGCTATTCTCCTTATATTGAGCATACGGGTAATGAGATTTTTTTTCCCATTCAGCCTCTGGGCTGAAAGAAAAAATGAACGGCACAGATTTCTTCATTCGCATCGATCAATGTGGATGAAAAAGTGTACCTGTGTGTGGTACTTGCGGAAACACTCCCGTATGCATAGGGCAGGCTGGTCAGGACAAAAAACGGTGGTGTCACACCTTATTCCAGCCCTGCTACAGACACAACATCTTTTTCTTGGGGAACGCTGAGTTGGGGTACCAGGATAGACACTCGGGAAGTGTCTGTCATGTAGCCGGCTAACTACATCAGGGACTTGGGGCACGGACCCTTCTGGATACAGGAGTTCCGAAATGATCTCTTCCTGGAATTTTAGGAAGGATCCCGTTCTCTCAGCCTTACTGTAGAGAACAAAACTATTATACAAAACTATTATGACCACATCTGGTCATTGAAGTCCACCCCTCCCATGTGAAGGTTATAGTCGTGGACAGAGAGGGGTTTCTCAATGACTCCAGTTGCCCTTTCAATTTGTACAGTCGTGTCTGCGAGAATGGTGGACAGAAGGTAAATGTCCCTCTTGTCCCTCCACTTCACCGCGAGCAGTTCTTGGTCACACAAGTCGGGTATTAACGAGCTGTTGGGGGAAGCCCCGGCGACTAGGTCGCGCGGTGCCACAGCATTGAATTCCGACTATATGTAAGTGCCGAAAGAGGGCCACGCTTGTGTAAAAATTGTCCACGTATAAGTGGCACCCCTTGTGGAGTAAGGGTGACACCAAGTCCCAGACAATCTTGCCACTGCTCCCCAGGTAGTCAGGACATCCGACCGACTCCAGTTTTGAGTCTTTTCCCTCATAGACCCTAAAACGATATGTATAGCCTGTGGCCCTTTCACAGAGCTTATACAGTTTGACCCCATACCGGGCGCGCTTGCTGGGGATGTACTGTTTGATGCCAAGGCGCCCGGTAAAATGTACAAGCGACTCCTCTATGCAGATGTTCTGATTGGGGGTATACACATCTGCAAACCTGGCTGACAAACGGTCTATGAGGGGCCGGATTTTGTGGAGCCGGTCATAAGCAGGGTGGCCTCTTGGATGACAGGTTTTATTGTCAGTGAAATGCATAAAGCGAATGATGACCTCAAAACGTGCCCTGGACATAGCAGCAGAGAACATGGGCATGTAATGTATTGGGTCTTTAGACCAATATGACCGCAATACATTTTTTTAGTTAGACCCATGCTGAGGATAAGGCCCAAAAATATTTTAAATTCTGAAACTGTGACTGGTTTCCACCGGTAAGGCTGGGCATAGAAGCTTTCCGGATTGGCGGTTATATACTGTGTGGCGTAGCGGTTGGTTTCTGACACAACTAAGTCATAGAGATCCGCGGTGAAGAACAGCTCAAAAAACTTGAGGGCTGATCCTAAATGAGCTGTCTCCACGCGAACTCCAGACTGGGCGGGGAAAGGGGGCAATACGGGTGCGGCGGAAGCAGGGGATTGCCAATTTGGGTTTGCCAGCACCTCTGGGAGACTAAGGGCTCTACGGGCCTGTTAATTAGTGATGTCGCGAACATAAAATTTTCAGTTCGCGAACAGCGAACGCGAACTTCCGCAAATGTTCGCGAACTGGCGAACCGGGCGAACCGCCATAGACTTCAATAGACAGGCGAATTTTAAAACCCACAGGGACTCTTTCTGGCCACAATAGTGATGAGAAAGTTGTTTCAAGGGGTCTAACACCTGGACTGTGGCATGCCGGAGGGGGATCTATGGCAAAACTCCCATGGAAAATTACGTAGTGGACTCAGAGTCGGGTTTTAATCCATAAAGGGCATAAATCAACTAACATTCCTAAATTGTTTGGAATAACGTGCTTTAAAACATCCAGTGTGTGTATACGATCAGGTATGATGTTGGCACTGGCAGTGGGCACACTACAGTCAGTGGAAGAGGGCCTGACACACTGACTGGCAGCAGGCAAGCAACTGAATTTAGACTACTGTCTAAAAATTAAATGCCTTATTTATCGGCAAGCTACTGTGCCACCCGGTATCAGTGGTTGGCACTGGCAGTGGGCACACTACAGTCAGTGGAAGCGGGCCTGACACACACTGGCAGCAGGCAAGCAACTGAAATTACACTAAAGTGTAAAAATTAAATGCCTTATTTATCGGCAAGCTACTGTGCCACCCGGTATCAGTGGTTGGCACTGGCAGTGGGCACACTACAGTCAGTGGAAGCGGGCCTGACACACACTGGCAGCAGGCAAGCAACTGAAATTACACTAAAGTGTAAAAATTAAATGCCTTATTTATCGGCAAGCTACTGTGCCACCCGGTATGAGTGGTTGGCACTGGCAGTGGGCACACTACAGTCAGTGGAAGAGGGCCTGACACACACTGGCAGCAGGCAAGCAACTGAATTTAGACTACTGTCTAAAAATTAAATGCCTTATTTATCGGCAAGCTACTGTGCCACCCGGTATCAGTGGTTGGCACTGGCAGTGGGCACACTACAGTCAGTGGAAGCGGGCCTGACACACACTGGCAGCAGGCAAGCAACTGAAATTACACTAAAGTGTAAAAATTAAATGCCTTATTTATCGGCAAGCTACTGTGCCACCCGGTATGAGTGGTTGGCACTGGCAGTGGGCACACTACAGTCAGTGGAAGAGGGCCTGACACACACTGGCAGCAGGCAAGCAACTGAATTTAGACTACTGTCTAAAAATTAAATGCCTTATTTATCGGCAAGCTACTGTGCCACCCGGTATCAGTGGTTGGCACTGGCAGTGGGCACACTACAGTCAGTGGAAGCGGGCCTGACACACACTGGCAGCAGGCAAGCAACTGAATTTAGACTACTGTCTAAAAATTAAATGCCTTATTTATCGGCAAGCTACTGTGCCACCCGGTATCAGTGGTTGGCACTGGCAGTGGGCACACTACAGTCAGTTGAAGTCGGCCTGACACACACTAGCAGCAGGCAAGCAGCTGAAATTACACTAAAGTGTAAAAATTAAATGCCTTTTTTATGCAAAGTCCTGTGCCAGCCGGTATGAGTGGTGGGCACTGGCAGTGGGCACACTACAGTCAGTGGAAGTCAGCCTGACACACACTGGCAGGCAACTAACCTTAGATTAAAGTGTAAAAATTAAGTGCCTATTTTTTAAGCAAAGTCCTGTGCCACTCGGTATGACAGGGGTGGGCACTGGCAGTGGGCACACTACAGTCAGTTGAAGTCGGCCTGACACACACTAGCAGCAGGCAAGCAGCTGAAATTACATTAAAGTGTAAAAATTAAATGCCTTTTTTAAGCAAAGTCCTGTGCCAGCCGGTATGAGTGGTGGGCACTGGCAGTGGGCACACTACAGTCAGTGTAAGTCAGCCTGACACACACTGGCAGGCAACTAACCTTAGATTAAAGTGTAAAAATTAAGTGCCTATTTTTTAAGCAAAGTCCTGTGCCACTCGGTATGACAGGGGTGGGCACTGGCAGTGGGCACACTACAGTCAGTTGAAGTCGGCCTGACACACACTAGCAGCAGGCAAGCAGCTGAAATTACATTAAAGTGTAAAAATTAAATGCCTTTTTTAAGCAAAGTCCTGTGCCAGCCGGTATGAGTGGTGGGCACTGGCAGTGGGCACACTACAGTCAGTGGAAGTCAGCCTGACACACACTGGCAGGCAACTAACCATAGATTAAAGTGTAAAAATTAAGTGCCTATTTTTTAAGCAAAGTCCTGTGCCACTCGGGATGACAGGGGTGGGCACTGGCAGTGGGCACACTACAGTCAGTTGAAGTCGGCCTGACACACACTGGCAGGCAACTAACCTTAGATTAAAGTGTAAAAATGAAGTGCCTTTTTTTTAAGCAAAGTCCTGTGCCACACGGGATGACAGGGGTGGGCACTGGCAGTGGGCACACTACAGTCAGTTGAAGTCGGCCTGACACACACTAGCAGCAGGCAAGCAGCTGAAATTACACTAAAGTGTAAAAATTTAATGCCTTTTTTATGCAAAGTCCTGTGCCAGCCGGTATGAGTGGTGGGCACTGGCAGTGGGCACACTACAGTCAGTGGAAGTCAGCCTGACACACACTGGCAGGCAACTAACCTTAGATTAAAGTGTAAAAATTAAGTGCCTTTTTTTAAGCAAAGTCCTGTGCCACACGGAATGACAGGGGTGAGCACTGGCAGTGGGCACACTACAGTCTGTGGGCCTGCAGCTCCTCACACACAGGCAGGCCAGGCAACTGCAATATGTATATAAAGGAAAAAAAAAAAGCAGACTAATGTTGCAGCCCTAAAAAGGGCTTTTTGGGGTGCTGTCAGGACGCTGTCCTTACAGCAGAGATCAGATGAGTCTTTCAGGACTGGAGTGGACACTGAATTCACTAGCCTAGCTATCGATTTCCCAATTAAATCAGCAGCAGTTACAGTCTCCCTCCTCTCACTAAGACTGCAGCTTCAGAATGAATCTAAAATGGATGCTGTGCAGGAGGTGGGAGGGTCTGGGAGGGAGGGTATGCTGCTGATTGGCTGGAATGTGTCTGCTGACTGTGAGGTACAGGGTCAAAGTTTGCTCAATGATGATGTATAGGGGGCGGACCGAACATCGCATGTGTTCGCCCGGCAGAGGCGAACGCGAACAAGCTATGTTCGCCGGGAACTGTTCGCCGTCGGATAGTTCGGGCCATCTCTACTGTTAATGTGGTGGCTGCAACGGGGGAGTTACTGCATGTGCCACCGTACCAGCTTGAACTGCCCTTCTGGTGCTCGCCACTTCACCAGGGAATACGGCAGTGCTGGTAGAAGGTCCAGGGTGTGCTGCGCTGCTGGTGTATGCCGCACCATAAACAAGATCAGCGCTAGCACCACTCTGCTGCAAATAAGGCTCATCACGCGGGGTATGCAGAACACTGACATGGGGTCGAGTACGCCTGACCATAGCAGGGACCTCAACCTCGTCATCTTCACTAGCGGTTAGAGTGCCACTGCTGTCTACAGGTTCATATTCTGAACCACTGGATTCAGCGGGTGAGGCGTCCCCATCGCTTTCATCCATCAGGGCCAGAATCCTGTAGGCCTCTTCAGCGGAATACCCCTTTGACATTTTGGGCTCACTAAATTTAGGGGGTATTCCTCAGAGACTACCCAGAAAAAAGAGCAAACCTGCCTAGTAAAAAGGAGTGCTTGCGAAGTAAAGCTGCGATCACTAATAAAGATCCAAAAAGCTCAAAAGTGATCTTTATAGCGCCGCAGCGATTTTACGGTGTTTTTGCAGTGATCAGAAAAAAATTAATTCTGTCACTGCGGTGGGGCGGACTGAACGCAAGTGTGCGCACAAGATCGGGCGAACACTGCGTTTTTTGTAGAGCCTAAGGTGACCCTAATGTACTGATATAGATCAGTCTTGATCACTTACAGATACTATATAGTACAAATGCTGATTAGCGACAGCGATGATGCTAATCAGCGACTAATTAGTGACTGCGGTGCGGTGGGCTGGGCGCTAACTACCTAACAAGTAGCTAAGTAACTGGCGGTAATAAGGGACCCTTACAGGGGGGTGATCAATGACAGGGGGGTGATAAAGGAGTCTATATGGGGTGATCCGGGGTTAATAAGTGACAGGGGGGGGGGGTGTAATGTGTGTGTGGTGCTTGGTGCTACTTACAGAGCTGCCTGTGTTCTCTGATGGTCGATCCAAGCAAAAGGGACCACCAGAGGAGCAGGTAGCAGGTATATCAGACGCTATTTACAAAATAGCGTCTGACATACCTATTTGATTGGTTATTTTAAAAATCTACAGCCTGCCAGCCAATGATCAGCGCTGGCAGGCTGTAGTCAGGGCCGATCCTACACGGGGTGCAGTGGGTGCCCCGCACCCCAGCGCTGTCACCCGAAAGGCGCCGAGCGAGCCGCCGGGACTTTTTTTTTTTTGACTTTTTTTTTATTTTATTTTATAATGCCCGCAGTGGCGTAGCTATAGGGGTCGCAGCGGTCGCAATTGCGACCGGGCCCCTGAGTCAGGGGGGCCCACAGGGCCCCCTCAAGCCAGGAGAACGCAGCCGCAGCTGAATAACTAAGATACGATTTACAGGGGGCGGAGCGGAGGCCGAGAGGAGAGGCCCTGTGTGACGCGCACTGTGCAGGGCAGCTGGGCAGGCGAAGTGAGGAGGAGGGGCCGGGGGAGCGGCTTCAATTGAGGTGCGACGCAGGACTTAGTCACGTACCTCACTGTGACCTCCTGCGTCGGATCTCGCGAGATGACGCGGCGCGGGAAGGCACAGTGAGTGAGGCATGATGACCGCCTGTACCAGGATGCCACAAGCTGTGAAGGAGAGAGAGGTAAGTATTAATTATTTTTTTTTTTTTATGTACCCTACGTTCTACCCTTATTGCAGAGGCACTGGGGGCACGAGAGGAGGACCACTGACAGTACTCAGTCAGTGGACATCATAGTATTAATAAGAGTGGAGACTGGAGAGACTACCATTATATTAATAATAAAGAGGGGGCTATTATATTAACAACGAGGGGGACATTATATTATTAATAAAGAGGGGGTCATTACATTAATAATAAAGAGGGGGCCACTACATTAATAACAAAGAGGGGGCCATTATATTAATAAAGAGGGGGCCACTACATTAATAACAAAGAGGGGGTCATTATATTAATAAAGAGGGGGCCATTATATTAATAACAAAGAGGGGGCCAATACATTATTATTAATATAATGGCCCCCTATTTATTATTAATATAATGTCCCCCTCTTTATTATTAATATAATGGCCCCCTCTTTATTATTAATGTAATGCCCCCTCTTTATTATTAATGTAATGGCCCCCTCTTTGTTATTAAAGAGGGGCCATTATATTAATAATAAAGTGGGGGCCATTACATTAATGATGAAGAGGGGGCCATTATAATATACAGGGGGAATAATATTATGAGGAATGGGGGACTACCTGTCTGGCTCTAGCACAGTATTGGGGGGCAGCAGGATGAGTTGTTGAGACCCCAGGAAGGAGAGGATGAGAGTAAAGTGAGGAACCTAAAAAATAATCTGTGAAACTCTGCAGAGACGAGAAGCGGCTGAAAGAAGGTGTCATGGCGGTCTTATCTCTGGATGAAGACGTTGAGAAAAGTGTACATCACAGGAGACGTCACTGGATGTAACAGGTATGGTGCGGCATTCTCCTGTAATAATATTACCCATGCACATATCTGTTTCTCGGTAGGGTAAGGGGTATATAGAATTTGACCCACACTGCCGCATCCGGCCCCAGACTTCAGGTAACACTGTGTTCTGAATTCTGGGGCCTAACTAAGGGGTATCAGGGGACATTATTATACAGGGGTAATATAACTTATATTACCCCTGTATAGTGTACCCTGATACCCCTTAGTTATATTCCCCCCTGTATAATTTACCTGATACCCCTCAGTTATATTACCCCTGTATAATGTCCCCCATAACAGTGTGTGTTATCCACAGATCTCCCATAACAATGTGTCATCCACAGATCCCCCAAATTATTTTAAAAACCTGCTGTTTCTCTAGATGACCTTATGTTTATGGTAGTGGTAATAGAGTCTCAATGGTCTATAAAAGCAGCTACACTATTTTTACAGACCTTTGAGACTCTATTAACACTACTATTAACTATTAACATAAGGTCATCTAGACTAGAAAAAGCAGGTTTTTAAAATTCTTATTTTTCCCATTTAGGTGTTAGAGCAATCTAATTAAAGTTATGTTTTAACACCTAAAGAGAAAGAAAAAATAAATAAAAACCTACGGTTTCTCTAGATGACCTTATGTTGATAGTAGTGTTAATAGAGCTTCAATGCTTTGTAAAAATAGTGTAGCTGCTTTTATAGACCCTTGAGACTCTATTACCACTACATTGTAAAGGGGAGGAGTTAGTAAGATAACCACGCCCATGTGGGGGCGCCAGAAATATTTCTGCACCCAGGCGCCTGTGACCCTAGGATCGGCCCTGGCTGTAGTTCAACTTGTTTACTGTGCGATCCTGTGAGCGCGTGTTCACAGGAAATCTCGGGTCTCACGAGATGACGCCAATAGGCATCGCTGAGACCTCAGAGCGCCGCCGTCCTGACGGCGTTAGTGTGACGGGAAGTGGTTAACTGCAGACTGTCCGCTTTAATTTGAGGGTATTTACATCCAAATCAGGTGAACGGTGTAGGAATTACAACAGTTTGCATATGTGCCTCCCACTTGTTTATGGACCTGACTGTATACTGGTTCTTATGTAGCAAGTATACTAAACTAGTTTTAAACTATCTTCTTCCCAATTTATTATTTGTTTATGGGAAACCAGAACCCAAAATTAAAAATTGTTTTTTTTTAAAGGTAGTGAAGCTTTAAGATTCCTCAAATTAATCAAACCAATGACCACATCCATAAAATTAATTTGGTCCCTTATACCACACTGAACCCCCCCCCCCCCCCAAAAAAAAACCAAACAAACACTCAGGGGTTCCTTACTTTCAGGTGTCACTGCACAGGTCATCCAACGACAATGGCCAGAGTCAAGACCTTGTATGCTGGATGCTGGTAGTTGTTCCACTCATGATGGTAGTTTGCCATCATAAGTGCATTGGAGAAGATATTGCCTTGTTTTTTTTCAGACAACTTTCTCAGGTTTGAATTTGCCCACCAGATGACCTAAGATTGTAAAAAGCAATATATCCCAGGAGGTTCAACATAGGGCAAACAGTGAATCACTTTCTGCTGGATTTTCACATTTTTGGGTTATTTCACATTAATAATCCTATTGATGGCATGGACATTATGTGAAATAATGAAAACAAGGCCTCATGCACACGACTGTTGTTTGGGTCTGCATCCAAACCGCATTTTTTGTGGCTCGGATGCGACCCATTCACTTTAATAGGGCCGCAAAAGATGCAGACAGCACTCCATATGTTGTCCGCATTCATTGCTCCTTTCTATTGCGGACAACAATAGGCATTTCTATAATGGGCGGCCCATTCTGTTCCGCAAATTGTGGAACGCACACGTGCAGCATCAGTGTTTTGCGGATCTGCAATTTGTGGACAGTAAAACAGGGCACTGTAGTGTGCATTTAGTCTAAGGTTGGGGGTGGTGGCGAGTCCACAATTAAATTTCTCCAGTGGGCCTAAAACATTACAGCCCGATCCATCCATCCATCTATCCATTTTCCCTGAACTTCTGGACTCGCTAATCACTAATGTCATATCCCCACAGAGATCACAATGTTGATCAGTAGATCATCCTGGACAGGTTTATTCAGTCCAGAGTGTAGGCAAGTATTTGTGATGCCCCCATGTAAAGGTCCAGGAATATTAATTTGTCCTTATATACCTCTTTTCTAAATTGTCTTAGATAATTAGATTATTTTTATTTAATATTGTTTCAATTTCAATGTTTTTAGTTTAAAAGAACGTTCTGAAAGGGAAGATGCAAGACTTTCAGATGTTATGGCATTCTTCAAACAAGCAGAAGGAGCAACTAGAAATATCAGCAGATCAGCAGATTACTTGGAAATCACTCGTCAGGTCATAAATGAAAAGCTGAAAATCATCTACCCCAATTCCTTAAGTGTTTCAGGTATTAAAATGAATAGCGCTCTTATGTGCATTATAATATCATTGACCGTATTGCTGTGTTTGAGTTTTGTGACTGTAAATGCTGTTGAGAAGGCAATAAAGGGCTATTTTTGAAAATACTACCAAATACAGTAAGTGGTGTTGTCTCAGTAACCATTCAGATCAGTCTGATTGCTTATTGAGCTGCCATGAAAACATGACAGCTGGAATTCTACTGGCTTATATTAATTATAAAGCGGCATAGTCTTTTTTTCATTACAATTAGAGATGAGCGAATATTTAAAAAATTCGATTCGGCCGGTTCGACAAATTTTTTGAAAAGATTTGGTTCGATCCGATTGAGCCTTGATAGTGGTGTACAACACTGTGCCTTGCAGTAACATGCATAGGGAGTGTGCTGTGGTAGTGAAATAATACTGTGAGTCCGTATGACATGCAGATGACAGGCGTCGCTGTTAGAATCACTGCACACTTCACTTATTTGGGCAGTTACATGGCCAAAACTGACCAAATAACTAAAATAGGAACTCAGCCTTACTGGTCCATGTTAGCCTCAAGAACAACCTTGTCAGCTGATTCCACATACCGTACTTGTCTACAGAACCTGTTCTATTAAACGCTTATACAAGTAGAGCCCCCCCCCCCAACAGAGTGGAGAGGGTGTCAGCAGTAAGTTTGTATTGACATCACAGATTATTTTGCCATTCCTCTGATCCGTCAGAACAATAACCCCCAAAAAACTGATCCTGTCTGTGGAGCATCTGTCGTCACTCGGTCAGCATTTGGTCAGTAATCCATCCGTATTGCTAAAGCCAAAAAAAAACAGGAGTGGATCCAAAACAGAGATGACATGTGAATGGAATATTTGCATGTCTTCTGTGTTTTGTACCCACTCCTGCTTTTGTCCAACAAATCACAAGCCAATTCTGATGGGACCATACAGGCCTTACAACTGCTACACAGACAGGATCCATTGTGCGTCTCATTTTTCCTTCCTTCTGACAGATCAGAAGAAAGGTCAAATAAATAGTGATGTCATCCAGGTCACAAAGACAAAATAGTGGCCTAGTCATGAAGTGGGGAGGGAGGGAACAGCATGAGGAGACCACAGTGTGGCCTAATGACAGAGTCTGGAGGTGGCATCAGGAGAAGGCCACAGAGTGGCACAATGACAGTGTCGAGTTGGCAGCAGCATGAGTAGGCCACAGAGTGGCACAATGACCGAGTGTGGAGATGACAGCAGCATGAGGAACCCACAGAGTTGCACAATGACAGAGTGTGGAGTTCGCAACATCATCAGGAGGCTACAGAGTGGCACAATGACAGTCTGGAGGTGGCAGCAGTGTGAGGAGGCCACCGAATGGCACAATGACCGAGTGTGGAGATGGCAGCAGCAAGAGGAAGCCACAGAGTGGCACAATGACAGAGTCTGGAGTTGGCGACAGCATCAGGAGGCCACTTAGTGGCACAATGACAGACTCTGGACTTGGCGACACCACCAAGAGGCTACAGAGTGGCAAGGTGACAGAGACCGGAGGTGGCGGCAGCAGCAGCATCAGGAGGATACCACAGAGTGGCAAGGTGACATAGTGTGCAGATGGCAGCATCAGGAGCACAGAGTGGCAAGGTGAGATAGTGTGGAGATGGCAGCAGCATCAGGATACCAAAAATTGACCTGGTGACAGAGTGGGGCGGTGGGTGGCAATATCAGTACGTGCTGACGAAGGTGGTTGAAAGAAGGAGCACTTGGCATCAGATGTGTGGCATCAGGCGGGTGGCAGCATCAGAGTAGTAGCTGAGCAAGGTACCCAGAAGAAACCGGTCTCTTTTGTCAAGGTTTTGGTGAGGCGGCATGGATAATCTAATCAGATGCATCATGCATTGGTGGGTGGAAATCCTGGCTGATCCAGGCCTGATTCATCTTGACAAAGGTCAGTCTCTCCACATTTAGGGTAGACAGGCGATTTCTTCTTGGGGTAACTATGGCCCCCGCTGCACTAAACACCCGCTCTGATGCTACATTCAAACTCGGACAGTTGCGGCCACAAATCCAGTTTGGCTGCCCAGTAGTCTAGCGGATCTTCAATAACGGCTGGCAGAATGCCACCACCTGCTGGTTCAGGTCCTGCTCCAGGTCTACCTGCTGCTGCTGGTGAGTAGAGTTGAGCGAACCCGAACTGTAAAGTTCGGGTTCGTACCGAACTTTAGGTTTTTCGGCACCCGAACATTTACGTAAAAGTTCGGTGTTCGGCGATTTTATGGCACTTTTTGAAAGGCTGCAAAGCAGCCAATCAACAAGCGTCATACTACTTGCCCCAAAAGGCCATCATAGCCATGCCTACTATTAACATGGCTGTGATTGGCCAACTGCAACATGTGACCCAGCCTCTATTTAGGCTGGAGTCACTTAGCGCCGCCCGTCACTCTGCTCAGATTAGTGTAGGGAGAGGCTGCAGCTGCTGTGAGGGAGAGATCAGGGAGCGATCTTATCAAGAACTGGTTTATGTACTCAGCGATCTACAGAAAAAGTGTTTTGTGGGTGCAGTGCACAATTTTTTTAAGCCTGCCCTGAGCCAACTACTGCTGAAAACAAACTTTTTTTTTCTTCATTTCATAAATATCAATACCTGATCGGCAGCCATTTTATGCAACGATAGTGCACCAGCATAGGCTATCTGCAAGTCCAGAAATACAGCTTTGGCATACTGGGGTGAAAAAACCCTCTAATATACTGCACATCTGGGATTAGACGTGCATAAGTGACTGTCACATTTAGGCCATAAATGCGGCTTTTTGGTTAGGGTGAAAAAACCCTCTAATATACTGCACATCTGGGATTAGACGTGCATAAGTGACTGTCACATTTAGGGCAGAAATACAGCTTTTTGGTTAGGGTAATAAAAACCCTCTAATATACTGCACATCTGGGATTACACGTGCATAAGTGATTGTCACATTTAGGCCATAAATACGGCTTTGGCATACTGGGGTGAAAAAAGCCTCTCATACTGCACATCTGGGATTACACGTGCATAAGTGACTGTCACATTTAGGACAGAAATACAGCTTTTTGGTTATGGTGAAAAAACCCTCTAATATACTGCACATCTGGGATTACACGTGCATAACTTTGGCCTTCCCGCCCACCGCCTCATATGCGACGTGTCCACCAGGTCGAACTCCACCTTGCACATGCTGGAGAGACTGTGCGAGCAGCAGCAGGCCATAGTGGAGTTTCAGCTGCAGCACGCACGGGTGAGTCGCACTGCAGAACAGCACCACTTCACCACCAATGACTGGGCCTCCATGCGAGACCTGTGTGCCCTGTTTCGAGTACTCCACCAACATGGCCAGTGGCGATGACGCCGTTATCAGCGTTACAATACCACTTCTATGTCTCCTTGAGAAAACACTTAGGGCGATGATGGAAGTGGATGTGGCCCAGGAGGAGGAAGAAGTGTCATCTCTAACACTTTCAGGCTAGTCTTTTAGAAGTGGCTCAGAAAGAGGATTTTTGCAACAGCAGAGGCCAGGTACAAATTTGGCCAGCCAGGGCACACTACTGGAGTACTAGGAGGATGAGGATGGGGATGAAGCATGATCACAGCGGGGTGGCATCCAACGCAGCTCGGGCCCATCACTGGTGCGTGGCTGGGGGGATACGGAGGACGCAGACGATACGCCTCCCACAGAGTACAGCTTGTCCTTACCTCTGAGCAGCCTGGCACACATGAGCGACTACATGCTGCAGTGCCTGTGCAACGACAGCAGAGTTGCCCACATTTTAACGTGTGCTGACTACTGGATGGCCACCCTGCTGGATCCCCGTTACAAAGACAATGTGCCGTCCTTAATTCCCTCACTGGAGCGTGATCAGAAGATGCGCGACTACAGGCGCACGCTGGTAGACGCGCTCCTGAGAGCATTCCCGACTGACGCCGGGGGACAAGTGGAAGCACAAGGTGAAGGCAGGGGAGGAGGAAGAGGTCGCCAACGCAGCTGTGTCAGCGCCAGCACCTCAGAAGGCAGGGTTAGCATGACCGACATGTGGAAAAGCTTTGTCACCTCGCCGCAACAACCGCTGATATGGAGCGTGTTAGCAGGAGGCAGCATTTGAACAACATGGTGGAACAGTACCTGTGCACACGACTTCACGTACTGACTGATGGTTCTGCCCCATTCAACTTCTGGGTCTCCAAATTGTCAGCATGGCCAGAGCTTGCCCTGTATGCCTTGGAGGTGCTGGCCTGCCCTGCAGCCAGTGTACTCTCTGAACGTGTATTTAGCATGGCAGGAGGCGTCATTACAGACAGACGCAGTCGCCTGTCCACAGCCAACTGTCACGGCTGAGGATGGGGGAAACCCTCAGCCGTGCGATGCCAGAAGATGGATGGTCGATGCAAAGCCAGGACAGGAATCGGGTCACCTCCTATCAATCCCTAATTCTGACCCTGTCTCCTAGCCGTATGAACCGACCCTGATGGTGGGAGGGCTCATACTCCGGAACCTTGAAGTCCCTTCTAGCCCTCAGGGTGGCCCTGGACTAGGAGCAGGGTAAGACGACCTGTTCCTCCTAGATACGGAGGAACAGGAGTCTCACTGGTCAAGCTACAAAGAAAGGGGAACATGAACAGCTTATGGCAATGGCAGGTAAATGCAACAACACAACACCTACCTGCCACAGACACAGAGCCTGGAACCCATGTGTAAGTGCTGCTGTCCACAAGAACTCAAACGAACACAGCACACACCACACCTCACACAGGAACTCAGGACCATAAGCTGCAATAATAAGGAGACCAAACACACACCTTCAATAACACCATGTAACATAACTTATGACCACAAGGGTGGCCCTCACTGGCAGATGGGATATAAACCAGGAGGAAGACTCCAGCTAACCATGGCTGAAGTACCCCTCAGACATCTGCTCTCAACTGAGGCTAAATAGCCCATGTAGCCACATCCACACAGACACACCCAGTGCACACACACTAGGAAGGGAATTAACCCTTCCCACACCAGGGAAGGGAAGACAGCCACTTAAAGGGGACGTGCACACATACAAAAACCTTGTGCACAACAAACAAACACAAGGCACACCTAATAGACAGGTTGCCAGGTGCAACCGCATGCAATGACAGCGAGCAGCCTAGCAACCAGCTCCAGCTGCTCGACTGCCACATACCTAATGTTGCCAGCGGCAACCACAGGTGAGGCAACATACTTCAGCCCTCACCTGTGATTGACAACAACCCCAGACCACAGGCAACTGCATGCGGTTCAGGAGTCACGGCCATACCATGGTCGTGACACTCCCACCCCTCAAAGCCCCCCTACCAAAAAAAAAAGGAAAACTAGTGAGGGACCAAACAAGGGGATAGGAGAAGGGGAAACAGCATCAGAACATGCGAGTCTCCCCAGGACTGCTGCCGGCCCCTGGAGCAACACACAGGAACCAGGAGCCGACTGCCAGGCTTCGGAGCAACACACAGGAACCGGAGACCAGCAAAGAAACAGCCCGGGGCGACCGCACTGACACTGCGTCCACTCTCTATTAGCGTCCCCAACTCCAGTCGCTGCCAACAGACACTCCTACCCAGCACACAGCCGGAACACCAATGCTGCCAGCAGACGACCAGAGATAGGAACATAGAGAGGGACGAGGGATCACCAACACGGACACGGAAGGTAAGGGAAAAAGCCACTTAAAGGGGAAGTGTCCAAATAAACATCACACTGCAGCTGTTACCGCAGGCAACGACATGCATTGCAATTATGTCCTGGGAGTCAGCCAGAAGGCCGAGACACTGCCACCACATGTACACAATACCAAATGTTGCCACGGGCAGCCACAGTGAAGGAAGTGTCACAGTGCACACCTACATAAACCTCGTGCACACCTACATACAAAGTGCATACATACACACACACCCAACCAGGTGTAACCGCATGCACTTGACAGCAAGCTGCCTAGCAACAGCCCAGGCTGCTATACTGCCAAGTACCAAATCATGTTGCCAGCGGCAACCACACGTGAGGCAACATACCAGCAGCCCTCACCATGTGGTTGACAATAAAACCAAACCGCAGGCAACTGCATGCGGATCCTGAGTCACGACCATGACCATGGTCGTGACACCAACGTAGACAAGCTCACGTCCATTAAAATGAACCAGGCTTGGATCCCACAAGACTTGTCTGTACCTTGTGCAGAATAGACATTTATACCACCATCAAACATGCATTCTTGTACTCAAGGCAAGTGCAATGATTCTTTGTTTTCTTTTTTTTTAATTTGTCCCAATATTTTGGGGGCTACCTACCCCAATAATGCTCTGCATTGCTGACAGGGAACTAAATTTAGTGAAAACATCTGTTACTGATCGGAAGATGCGCGACTACAAGTGCACGCTGCTGATGGCATTCCCACCTGACAGCGGGGGCACAGTGGAAGCACAAGGCGAAGGCAGAGGAGGAGGAAGAGGTCGCCAACGCAGCTGGAGCACCGCCATCACCTGAGAAGGCAGGGTTAGCATGGCCCAAATGTGGAAAAGCTTTGTCAGCCTTGGAGGTGCTGACCTGCCCTGCAGCCAGTGTATAGTGTGAACGTGTGTTTAGCACGGCAGAGAGCATTATCACAGGCCGCAGCCAATGTGGACAAGCTTATGTTTATTAAAATGAACCAGGCATGGATCCCACAGGACTTGTCCATACCTTGTGCAGAATAGACATTTATACCAGCCTCAACCATCCATTCTTGTACTAAAGTGCACTTATTCTTTGTTTTATTTTGTTATATGTCCCAATATTTTGGGGGATACCCCAATTTAAAAATAAAAAATAACACAAATCAGTGTTGGCTACCTATTCCTCCTTCACCGCCGCTTCCACCTACACCGCCACATCCACCGCCTCCTCAACCTCCTTCTCCTAGATCCAGATTGTTATTTAAAAATGTTCTGTATTTTATGTTATTTTAAGTCATTTCCCTATCCACATTTGTTTGCAGAACAGTTGCCATGCTCTTAAGCACATTTTGATGCCTTTTGCAGCCCTCTAGCCCTTTCCAGGACTATTTTAGAGCCATTTTAGTGCCCAAAAGTTCGGGTCCCCATTGACTTCAATGGGGTTCGGGGTCAAGTTCGGGTCCCGAACCCGAACTTTTTTTTCAAGTTCGGCCGAACCTGCCGAACCCGAACATCCAGGTGTCCGCTCAACTCTACTGGTGAGTAATTTCTTCACTATGCGGTTGAAGACAGCTGCTTATCAGTGACTGTAGACTCAGGCTGCAGCTGCTGATGAAGCTGGTACTGCTGCTGCAATCCCACCCCTCCCCAGTAGTGTTGATCACGAATATTCGAATTGCGAATCGAGAATTCGCGAATATTTAGAATATAGTGATATATATTCGTAATTTTGAATATTCGAGATTTTTTTTTAATCAGTACACATGATCCCTCCCTGCTTCTAGCTTGTGGGCCAATGAGAAGGCTGAAATATAGTGCCTTTTGTTGTAAGACATTTTCTAACAATTTTTTTCTCTATGTGAAATAGGCGCTGAATTCAGGTGCGTATAACGCTTTATAATCCGTACTCTCATAAACCACTGATATTACACTGGTGTATGGGAGTAAGGATCTCACTGGGGTGCAGTGAGCCATGTACTGCACACATCACTGCTCCTGCCTGTCTGCTTTGGTAGAGACAGTGTTCTGCCAGATTTCTATACCTTGCCAAAATGCTATACCGGAAGTGACGCGACCGCACAGGAATCAGCTGGAGGAGGGTGTGTACGGCGCTGCGCAAGCGCACATCCACTGGATTGCCCCAATATCCCACACTCAGCTCTGCAATGTGGTGACCTCGATATTCTGCACTCAGCTCTGCGGTAAGGATGAACTGCTCCTTATGATTTGTGCGCGCATGTGCGCACTCAGGGGTAGGGAGATCTGATGGAACATTTTGCTCTGGGAAATCTACCTACCCCTAAGTGCGCACGCGCAGTGTACGGTTTCGCGCATGCGCATGAAGTCCTTCTCCTGTGGCGCTGCAATGATTCTTTGCTAATCCAGTCGATGTGCGCTTGCGCAGCGCCGCACACACCCTCCTCCAGCTGATTCCTGTGCGGCCGCGTCACTTCCGGTATAGCGTTTTGGCAAGGTATAGAAATCTGGCAGGTGGGCTATGTCAGGTTTTAGCAGAGTGGGCACAGGGAGCCATATGTATGTGAGCACAGCTGAGCGAGTGCAGGGCAGGGGCCCACATACACATCGCTCCTCCTGCCTGTGCCCACTGTGCTAAAGCTTGACATAGACCATCCCCCCACATCTGAAGATTTTTGCTGCTGATACTAGTGTGCACCAGCCCCCCCACCCCCACACAGTTCAAGGTGAGGGGAGACTGCCCTATGGCACACTGTCCTCCATATGAGTATGAACAGCAAGCAGAGTTCTTGGAGGGAGGAACACACTGTTCTCTATATGATAAGTCTTTTATACAGAACAGAGTGACCAACCCCCCCTACCCCCGCTCAGGAACTCTGCTTGCTTCTGCCCCAGCAGAGCCACCACTTCCCTACACTAACCATCCACCCACTAACTTTTGTTTTAAACATAGAGGCACTCACTTCTCACAACTCACTTTGTGGCACGCAGTGAAACTTGCCGGCGACACTGGGGGCTGGAGTGCAGTGGCTTCACTGAGCAAGGCAGTGCCGTGCTCAGTTCTGTCTGCTGCTGCGATACACCGGCCAATCAGCAGCAGGAGCTTAGCACTGCTAAATGCTGATTGGCCAGTGCAGTCCCCAGCAGACAGAGGAAAGTGAGCGCTCACCTGGCTGCAGGGCTGGCTGTCAGGGACATCGCTGTCTGTGCACTGTGTTGTGCACACAATGTATGTAAGGGAGGAGGGGGGGCCCGAGCAGAGAGGGAAGCAGGGCTCGTCTGAACCGCAGATAGGGCTGTGGCAATAGCATAATACACAACTGGAGAGATTGTAGGGGCGGGGTCTTCTATCCACTCCGGGCCCCCCTCAGCACGGGCCCCGTAGCAGATGCGTGGTCTGCCTATATTGGCGGTACGCCACTGCCCTCAGGTGCTGCACCTGAGGGGTTAATTGTGCGTATCATAGCCCCCTGTAAGAGATCATGTGCTGTCAGGCAGGAGGGGGCACACCCCCCTCCCTCCCCAGTTTTAAATTCATTGGTGGCCAGTGGGCCCCCCTCCCTCCCTTGTATTTAACACATTGGTGGCCAGTGCGGCCGACCCCCCCTCCCTCCCCTGTAGTTAACACATTGGTGGCCAGTGCGGCCGGCCCCCCCTCCCTCCCCTGTAGTTAACACATTGGTGGCCAGTGCGGCCGCCCCCCCGTCCCTCCCCTGTAGTTAACACATTGGTGGCCAGTGTGGCCTGCCCCCCCTCCCTCCATACAACACAGATCTGAAAAGGACAGTTGCATTTGCAATTACATGTGTTCAGTAGGGATGAAAAGACTCGTGTTCCAAAGTTCAGTTTGGTAACCGAACTTGACCCCTGACCCGAACCTAATTGAAGTCAATGGGGACCTGAACTTTGGGGCTGTAAAATGGCTGTAAAATAGTCATAGAGAGGGATAGAGGGCTGCAAAAGGAAGCAAAATGGGGGTAAGAGCTGGACAATTGCCTGGCAAACAAATGTGGATAGGGAAATTACATAGAATACACAACATAGAATACATAAAAATAAAAAATAATAATCTTGAACCAGGAGGCGGATCTCCAAGTGGAGTAGGAAGTTAAAGAGGTGGTGGACCTGGCGGTGTAGTGTAAAGAGGCAGAGAAGGCGGAAGAGGAAGCAACACTGTTTTTGTTGTTTTTTATTTTTATTTTTTATTTTTTTGTCTGTCTACGGGCCAGTTTTCACCTTCCTGCCCAGGCTATTTTTTGCAAATCTCACATGTCACTTTATGTGGTAATAACTTTGGAACACTTTTACTTATCCAAAACATTATTGTTTTGTTTTCTCGTGACACATTGTATTTCATGACTGTGGTAGATTTAAGTCAATATATTTCACCTTTATTTCTGAAAAAAAAAATGTTATACATTTTTCAAACTTTCAAGAAGATTTCCCAAACCATTTTTTTAAGCACCAATTCAGTTATAACGGGATTTTGAAGAGCTTACATAATGGAACTCATCCATAAATAATGTCATTTTAGAAAATACACACCTCAAATTATTCAAAACTGTTGTTACAAACTGTGTTAACCCTTTAGGTGTTCCACAAGAACTAAAGGAAAATGGAAGTGAAATTTAAAATTTCATTATTTTTTAGTGCTGATTCTTCATGTTAATTATTTTTTTCTTGCCACACAGCAAGGGTTAACAGCAAAATAAACCTCAATATGCATTAGTCTGATTCTGCAGGTTACAGAAATACCCCATATGTGGTGGTAAACTTCTGTAGGGGCACATGGCAGTGGTCAGAAGGGAAGTAGCGCCATATGGTTTTTGGAGGCAGATTTTGCTAGAATGGTTTTTGGGCAACATTTTGTATTTGAAGAGACCCTGACGTACCCCTACAGTGGAAACCCTCAAAAAGTGACCCCATTTTGGAAACTACACCACTCAAAGAATATATTAAGGGGTGCACTGGGCACTTTGACCCCAAAAGGGTTTTTACGAAATTTAGAAACACTTGGTTGTGAAAATGAACAGTTTAATTTCTTCCAACAAAATGTTGCATTAGCCCCAAATTTTTCATTTGCACAAGGGGTAACAGGAGAAAAAGCATCCTATAATTTGTTACCCATTTTCTCCTGAATATGGCAACACTCCATATGTGGTGGCAAACTGCTGTAGGGGCACATGGCAGGACTCAGAATGGAAGGAGAGCCAAATGGCTTTTGCAGTGTAGATTTTGATAGATTGGTTTATGGTCGCCATTGGTTTCTTTTTTGCGCGATTGTCATGTGGGGGTCCATTTTTTGTGGAATGTGATGATGTTCTCATTGGTACTATTTTGGGTTACATATGACTTTTTAATCACTCGATATTTCGCATTTTGTAAGGTGAAGTGATAAAAACTGGCACAGTTTTTATTTATTTATTTTCACAGCATTCACCTGACAGGGTGTATCATACGGACGCAGCGATATCTAATATGTCTATTTTTTTTTCCGTTAAATTTTACACAGTAAAAGCATTTTTGACTAGAAAAAGATCTTTTTTTTGTGTTGCCATTTTCTGAGAGATAGATTTCATTTATTTATTTTTAGCGATGGTCTTAGGTAGAGTCTGTTTTGGCACAGTTTTTTAACAGTATTCTCCTGAGGGGGCATATCATGTGATACTTTTATAGAACAGGTTGTTACGGACGCAGCAATACCTAATGTGTCTATTATTTTTTTTATTATTGTTAAGTTTTACATGGCAAAAGCATTTTTGAAAAGAATAAAATCTTGTTTTTGTGTTGCCATTTTCTGAGGGCAATATTATTATTTTTTTAGCACTTGTCTCAGGTAGAGTCATTTTTTGTGGGATGAGATGACGGTTTGATTGGTACCATTTTGGGGTACAGTACATACAACTTTTTGATCACTTGATATTACACTTTTTGTGAGGGAAGATGACCAAAAAATGGCACTGTTTTTGTTTACAGCCTTCCCCTGATGCAATCCATTTGTCTAGCTCCTGTGTGAGCCTGCAACTCACTGAGAGTATCATGGCACCTGATCTTCCCTCACAAAACTACAATCCCTAGCTTTCTTGCTGTGAGTGTAGATGTATATCGATTGGTTGCCTGATATCACAGTCCAGTCACGCCCCCTCTACTCAGTAATCACCATCACACTGACACTCCCTTTGTTTCACAAGACATTTAGCTGATAGCAACACACTGAGCATGCTCGACCTAACAAAGGCCCAGAACTACAGGTCGATGCCATGGTAATTTATGAGGAAAACAGTGGGTAGCAGAGGAAGAAAACTACTTTTATAACTACTAAATGGTAAATATGTGAAATTTACATTATATTAGGTTATTATTGACAATGAATTAGTCTAAAACATGTTATATTTATGGTAACCGGAATACCCCTTTAAATGGGGCAGACCCATCAGTCAGTACGTGCAGACGTGTGCACGGTACTCTTCCACCATGTTGCTGAAATGCTGCCTCCTGCTAAAATGTTCCGCTAAGAGTTCTGACCTCACCATTAGTAGAGCGGTATTCGGGGCTACAAGATGACGCAGAACGTCCTGTCGTCTGCATGCACCAGAGGAAGGTGTTTCATTTGGGCGCATAGCTGGCACAAATCAACAATGTCCTCTCCCTGCATCAGGAGCTCCACAATTAACAGACTGATTAACAGATTGATTAACTCTCCTATTACAGTAAGGCGTATGCAAAGGTGGTGTTTTGAACCCCCAAAAGTGGTTTTATGTCCCAGACATAAATTAAATTAATTAAGTTTGGAACCCTAAAAAATTGCTTTATGTGACCGACACAATAAACAGATTGATTAACTCTCCTATTACAGTAAGACGGACGCAAAGACGATGTTTCGAACCCCCCGAAATGGCTTCATGACACTGACAGAATTAACACCCTGATTAGCTCTCCTATTACAGTAAGACAGATGCAAAGGCGGTGTTTCGAACCCCAAAAATTGTCTTTATGTTACTAACACAATTAACACACTGATTAACTCTCCTATTACAGTAAGACGGACGCAAAGGCGGTGTTTGGAACCCAAAAATAGTTTTATGTCCCTGACACAATTAACAGACTGATTAACTATTCTATTACAGTAAGAGCCGGTGTTTTGAACCCCAAAAAATGGCTATAGGTCACACACAGAATTAACAGCCCGAGTAAGTATTGTATTTCTTTTTCACTGCCGCAAAGGAGGTGTATTGCACGGATCAAAAATACCTACAGGTCACCCACAGACTTACAGACTTAACAGACAGCCTAACACTGTCCCTCACTGCAGCAGCGTCCTGTCCCTACACTAGTTAGAGCAGAATGGCAACGCAACACGTGATCCAGGATTATGCATGTAGGGTCACGTGCTGTGCCGTCCAATCACAGCCATGCCAATACTAGGCATGACTGTGATGGCTTCGAAGTGCTCACAACTTAAAAGCTTGTTTATTGGCTGCTCTGCAGCCTTTCAACAGGCTTTATTTAAAATCTGTACACCGAACAAGAAAACGGACTTCCAAGCCAATGTCCAGGTTCGGGCACCCGGACACCGCAATGTGCGGTACGGTCTGGCTTTGCTTATCCCTAGTGTGCAGCATTCTTCATTCACCTCCTCTGTATAGGTGACCCTTACTGGAAAGCACAGAAAATACTATGTTCCCGCACTGTTTTCACACATCTGCAATGTACATTTGGATGCTAGTAATACAATACAATATCATGCTGTTATTAATGTGCACGTTTCTTGGTAGATGTTTTAACAGAGGAACAAAATGAAATGATTTCTCAACTAACTGGATGCGCCGATCAGTTCTTACCAAAAGTGTGTGACCCTTCACCGTACCGCAGCATCACTGGAGAGTGTAATAATAGGTAAGGAAAATCTCAGCAGAGGAGTAATGACCTGCCTTATATGAACAAGCTGAAAACATCAGTCATAGTATTAAATAATCATACTATTTGAGATAAAGCTAAGAATAAACTGTATGTACTGTGTGTGTGTGTGTATATATATATATATATATATATATATATACAGTACAGACCAAAAGTTTGGACACACCTTCTCATTCAAAGAGTTTTCTTTATTTTCATGACTATGATGGCATCAAAACTATGAATTAACACATGTGGAATTATATACATAACAAACAAGTGTGAAACAACTGAAAATTTGTCATATTCTAGGTTCTTCAAAGTAGCCACCTTTTGCTTTGATTACTGCTTTGCACACTCTTGGCATTCTCTTGAAGAGCTTCAAGAGGTAGTCCCCTGAAATGGTCTTCCAACAGTCTTGAAGGAGTTCCCAGAGATGCTTAGCACTTGTTGGCCCTTTTGCCTTCACTCTGCGGTCCAGCTCAGCCCAAACCATCTCGATTGGGTTCAGGTCCGGTGACTGTGGAGGCCAGGTCATCTGGTGCAGCACCCCATCACTCTCCTTCATGGTCAAATAGCCCTTACTTTTAAAGTTTTCCCAATTTTTCGGCTGACTGATTGACCTTCATTTCTTAAAGTAATGATGGCCACTCGTTTTTCTTTACTTAGCTGCTTTTTTCTTGCCATAATACAAATTCTAACAGTCTATTCAGTAGGACTATCAGCTGTGTATCCACCTGACTTCTCCTCAACGCCACTGATGGTCCCAACCCCATTTATAAGGCAAGAAATCCCACTTATTAAACCTGACAGCGCACACCTGTGAAGTGAAAACCATTTCAGGGGACTACCTCTTGAAGCTCATCAAGAGAATGCCAAAAGTGTGCAAAGCAGTAATCAAAGCTAAAGGTGGCTACTTTGAAGAACCTAGAATATGACATATTTTTAGTTGTTTCACACTTGTTTGTTATGTATATAATTCCACATGTGTTAATTCATAGTTTTGATGCCTTCATAGTCATGAAAATAAAGAAAACTCTTTGAATGAGAAGGGATGTCCAAACTTTTGGTCTGTACTGTATATATATATATATATATATATATATTAGTGTTGAGCGAAGTATTCGAATTTGGTCTGAAGTTTAGGAAAATAATTTGTAGTGAATTCAATTTCTTGGCTAACTTTGGCAAAGTTGCCAAATCAAATATTTCAAAACTTTGCTGATCTCTGATATACATTCTACATAATAAAAGCCCTGTGTGCGTGCGCTGTGTCCGTGCGTGTGTGACAATTTTACACTCAGTATGAGCAGCGACACGGCGCTCCACACGCTGCCTGCACTGCCCACCAGTGGCGTACTAAGAGGGGGGGGGCGTGGGGGGCGGCCCGCCTCGGGTGCTGGCTCTCAGGGGCTGCCAGAGGCCAGA
Source organism: Bufo bufo (assembly GCF_905171765.1). NCBI lineage: Eukaryota > Metazoa > Chordata > Amphibia > Anura > Bufonidae > Bufo > Bufo bufo. Next base: position 109,332,461 of record NC_053391.1, read on the forward strand.
AACAATGAGTGCTTCCATCAATACAGATGGAAGCGCTCATTGCTGGGAGCTGGGTCCTGTCACTCACCGCTCAGCTTCCTCGCTCTTCCCCTCCTTCAGGCCGGTGGCGCTCTGAATGGTGAAGCAGGGAGACTTCTCTCTGCTCCACCATTCAGCCTGCAGACACAGATCACGCTGCCAGCCTGTGTGGGCGGAGCCTCCAAACCAGAGATCTGCATCAGCTCTGCCCACACAGTGCTGCAGAGCGATCTGTGCCTGCAGGGGAGAGAGGACTGTGAGCTTCAGGAACGGGACAAGGTGAGTAGTTAGTGTGTGTTTTTTTTTTTTTTATGCAGAAGGGGCAGAGAGGACTTTATCACTATGGAGGGGCCAGAGAGGACATTACTAATGTCAAGGGGGCACAATGGGCATTTCTAGTATGGAGAAGGCACAGAGCCAGACGGCATTAATCCAATGAAGGGGGCACAGTGGTCATTATTACTGTGAAGGAGGCACAGTGGGTATTATTACTGTGAACGGGGCAAAATGGCGATTTCTACTATATAGGGGGCACAGAGGGCATTACTAGCACAGTGGGCATTACTACTATTAAGGGGGCACAATGGGGATTATTATTGTAAAGGGGGCACAAAGAGGGCATTACAACTGTGAAAGGTTCACATAGAGGGCATAACTACTGTGAGAGGGCGCAATGTGGGTATAACTACTGTGAGGGGGCACACATCTGTACAACACTACTGTGAGGGGGTACAACTTTTTAAAAGTATTGGGGGGAGGGGTGCCACAGAAAGGACCCGCCCCAGGTGCCAAACACCCTAGGCACACTACTGCCGCCCACACCTGCGCACTAGCCAATCACCGCCGCCGCTCGCAGTTTACGGTGTGAGCGCCGCCATTACTGTCCGTGCATCACAGAGCTGCACAGTCCCAGCACTATCAGCCACAGAGAGCAGCCCCTGCCAGCAGTCTCACCTACCAGTCGCTGCCAGCATCCTCCTCACCACCAGTCAGTGCCAACCGTCTCAGCCATCAGTCAGTGCCACCAGCCACAGCCACCAGTCACAGTGCCAGCAGTCTCAACCACCAGTCAGTGCCAGCAGTCTCAGCACCACCAGTCAGTGCCAGCCGTAGCAGTATGTACAGCCCTATGCAGTCATTGTATTCTATTACATCGGGCCCCGCTCACTGTAGTATTAATAGTTAACGTGTAGGCATGGGAGCTGTTTTAAACTATAGTAATTCTCTGCAGCATAAAGAAATCCATGTATTACGGTACTCACTTGAAACTCCTGTAGGCAGGCTGGGCGGCAGCAGCATAACGTCATTCACTACATCACGCGCCTGCTCTGCCTGCTTCATTCATAAAGTGGGAGGAACAGGCGTGTGACGTAGTGAATGACGTTACGCTGCTGTAGAGGGTTACTGTAATTTAAAACAGCGCCCATGCCTACACGTTAACTATTAATACTACAGTGAGCGGGGCCCTGTGTAATAGAATACAGTGACTGCATCGGGCCCCGCTGCCATTACAACACCAGACGCCGTCCCCCACCCCCTGCATTGGGGGTCATTCACTATTTTACACAGGGACACTGTTATGGGGGGGGGGGGGGAATCTGTGGATGACACTGTTTTGGGGGGTAATCTGTGGATGACACATATATAGCATAAGATGCTATATATGTGTCATCCACAGATCCCCCCCATAGCAGTGTCATCCACAGATCCCCCCCATAATGTTGTCATCCACAGATCCCCCCCATAACGTCGTCATCCACAGATCTCCCCCCATAACGGTGTCATCCACAGATCCCCCATAATGGTGTCATCCACAGATCCCCCCATAACAGTGCCATCCACAGATCCCCCATAACAGTGCCATCCACAGATCCCCCATAACAGTGCCATCCACAGATCCCCATAACAGTGCCATCCACAGATCCCCATAACAGTGCCATCCACAGATCCCCATAACAGTGCCATCCACAGATCCCCCATAACAGTGTCATCCACACATCCTCCATAACAGTGCCATCCACAGATCCCGCATAACAGTGCCATCCACAGATCCACCATAACAGTGTCATCCACACATCCTCCATAACAGTGTCATCCACAGATCCACCATAATAGTGTCATCCACAGATCCACCATAATAGTGTCATCCACAGACTACCATTAGTTCAAAACCCACCAAAAGCACACCTTTTGGTTCAAAAAATTTTTTTCTTATTGTCCTCCTCTAAAACCTAGGTGCGTCTTTTGGCCCGGTGTGTCCTATAGGGCGAAAAATGCGGTAATTACTATAAAAAATAAAATAAAAACAGCAGGCTGTTCACCCACCGGAATAGCCTGCCGGAGAAGGCTGGCGCTAATGTGAAAGTAGCCTAAGAGGCCATAAACACTTATTTAAGCCGCATTATTATCAGTAAGATAAGAGCTGAGCTATAATGAGTGTTTGAAAAGTCAGAGAGCAGAGATAAGGAGTTCGTCAGCTCCCCAACTTACGGAAAAGACAGAAAATCTACAGGCTGCTTCTAGAGCATGTCAACTCTGTACAGACAAAAGGGCTCCATATTTTTAATAAAGACCAATTGAAAAAATGAGTACAATGCAATAATAAAAACAAATGACCCTAAGTTGTACATAGCCTTTAAATGAGCTGCCCAGAATTAGAAAAAACTGCTTTTAAGCAAAAACAGAGCCTATCCACAGTTAGTGTATTGCACTGTATAGCCCTCTTGACCTTAATATATTGCACCTATGCTGCAATCCCAGATACAATCCATGAACAGCTGCTTCTATAAAAATAAAAATTAATTAATTGTGAACAACCTCTTTAAGAATGTATTCCTTACTGTTCACTAATTAATACATAGAAATATATGCATATATATTTTTTTTTACAGAAAGACAGCTATTCTCGGTGCATCCAACACTGCATACAAACGCCTTCTCAAGCCAGAATACGAGGATGGTATATCACTGCCACAAGGCTGGACTCAAAGCCGTCCCATCAATGGGTTTACTCTACCATTGGTAAGAATATCTTACACACTGTAGTTACATAGTTCATAAGGTTGAGAACAAACATCCATCTAAAGCAACCTATAATCCTACTGTGTTGATCCAGTGAAAGGCAAAACTCCTATGAGATGGTTTCCAATAGCCCAGTATTGGAGGAACATTTCATTCCTGACTCCAAATATAGCAATCAGAATAAATCTCTGAATTAACGTCCCATCTGCAGAAAGCTAGTACCATAAATTCAAGAAAGGCATCCAGGCTTGTGAAATGAATCAACATCTCAATATCCTGTAGGTAAAAAGGTCATTATACAGATCTCTGTACTGTTCATTCATATATTTTACACTGTAATTAGATCTCTCCTTCTTTTTTAAGACTAAGTAAACTGTGTCGGTACTACAGATGACCTTCTTTATTACCTTGGTCACCATCCTTTGCACCCGCTCTACTTCATTCACGTTCTTGTTATATACAAGTGTGGTAAATCGTACACAATATTCCATGTGTGTTCTATGATTTATATAGAGGCAAAACTATGTTCTTCTCATGAGTATCTATCTATGCCTCTTTTGGTGCATCCCATGACTTGGCATTTGTAACTAAAGTTAGGTTTATTTTAGTGACCGGTGGCAATGTCTACCAACATCACTGTCTGTCTCAGTGGGAGTTTTAGCCAGCGCTCTACTATTTGTAACATAAATGTACTTTCTGTTTCTCTGCCCAAAATGTATGACCATTGCCATCCCTCTTCCCAAGCCTCCAGCTTCCGCAAAATATTCTGCAATACTATATTATCATCCTCTTTGTGGATCACTTTGCATTAACATAGTATTATCTGCAAATACTGAAATTCTGCTGCAAAAACCCCCAGCAAGGCCATTAGTAAACATATAAAAAAGAACAGGGTTCAATATTGACCCCTGTGGCACCCCACTGGTGACTGTGACCCAGTCTGAAGATGGACCATTAATCCCTCTGAGACAGTTGTTAACCCATGTACACATAGTCTCACCTAGTCCCAGCATTCTTATTTTATGTACCAACCTTCCACAGCATTACCCTGGTACAGTCCAGAACGTATCTCCTCATGGAGATAAGATTACCTTGACAGAACCAATCCCTTATGAATCTGTTCTTTTCTAACAATCTTTCATGCAGGGGTGAAAGAATGGAATTAGGGCTTGGGGTGTTTTCAGTAACTTGCATGGTAATTTGGGGGGTTACTACTTCTACAACTACTTTGTTTCTGGTTAGCCATTATATACACAGTTTGAGAGGCCCATCATTTCTATTTGAACCCATAATATGCCTTTAAAGCTTATGTAGTTTGCTGGAAACAGCAGACTTGTCACAGTGAAGTGAATGTAATGGCATTATGTAGGAGGACGTACTGTGCCCCCCCCCCCCCCCCCCTCCGCTCGCCAGATGCAGCCATGATTTGCAGACACATCAGATTTGTCTATTAAAGGGGCTGTCTAGCATTTTTACATTCATGGACTATCCCTGAGATATCAGCTGTTCTGTAGTGGCTACAGCATTATAACTAGTAGATATTGCTGGTTACTGCAGCGCTGCTCCAAGTCACTTCAATGGCAGTAACCAGCTCCATACACTATACAGCGGATGGAGCTGTCTAGTTCTCATGCCAATTTCAAGTGACGGAGCTACTCCTGAACAGCTGTTAGTCCCCCACATATGATGACCTATCCTGATGACACTGGGCAACATATGGGTTGATGTTATTTAGGTAAGAATTCTTCCATGACATTAGAGATGAGCGAAGTTTAGAAAACTTTGATTCAGCTGCGTCGCCAAATTTCACAAATAAATTCGGTTCATGACTAATTCCTGGTCATGAAGCTCATTTCTTAGATAAATAATTAGGGCTAATTAGGGGGAAAAAAAAATCCTACTCACCTCATCCATTTGAGCGTGAAAAGGCAGCCACAGCCATCTTGATTACCTTACCACGCTGGCCGGCAGGTTGACGTCTACATCATTGCACACAAGATTTTAGGCGGGATCTTTGCTCTCAAATGGATGAAAAGAGTATGTTTTTTTTTTGTTTTTTTACCACCATTTCAGGGAAAATTGAATTGTTACCGTGTTCCCTGAAATTCGGATCGAAGTCCACTTTGGATACTTCGATTCGCTCATCACTATTTGGCATGCTTATAACATAATGACTTTTTTTGCAACAGACACGTGAAGTATCAAATGAAATGGTTACATTGAGACTGGATGACCGTCTATCTCGTATGTTCGTGCAATTTGGTCAGTATTTGGATCATGACATCTCCCTCTCTGCTGATACACCATTCACCTCATCGTTTTTTCAGAATGAGGAATGTGCTAAGAGCTGCGTCAACACATACCCTTGTTTCCCTTTAATGGTAAGACTGTTTTTTCATTGACGTATTCACATATCAATGCTCAGGTTATTTTACTGAGGAAATTGTAAGATTATAATATAAGCATATTTCAGAATTTGACATGTATCTGTCTTTTTGTGCTGGACATTTTTCAAAAAGTGACAAGTTTTTCATGTTTGACACGGACCCCATACAATCTCATCAGAGCCATGTGCACGGAGCCGGTACAGATGTGCATGGAGGCCATACTGCTCCTAGTACTGAGCCACATGGAGTCTGTGTACTGCCATATAGACAGCAATGCATCTACAGGTAATAGCTCCATAATGTGTCATCAGATTTGTATGGAATCTGACAGAATGAATCCTCTGTTTGCCTCCATACGTTTCTGCGGGTACAGTAAAGGCCACATGCAGTTTGAATAGGAATCCTATGCATAAAGCCTTAGCTTCTAAGATGTAATTTGTCAGCATGTTTAATCAATATATATATAAAGAAGGACGTATATATGTATGTATGTTCCGCGAGCACTCAAGAACGCAACTATCGATTTCAACGAAACTTGGTATACACATCCCTTGCTACCTGGAAAGAAATATTGTGGGGGTCACAGCTCGCTAGGAAGTACCGTTCCTGAGATATTCCCAAAAAATGACCTGCATTAGCCAATACAAGCCTGCAAGTCTTTCTCTTCATATCGCAACTGCACATACACACGGTCACATGTCCCTTATCGGCCAATAGAAGTTCGCAGGCCCTTAGTCTCCACATACATACAGTTTTACTCCAGGTTTCCATAACAACCCAGCCATTTTTCTTCACTGCTGTAAGTCAGCTTTAGGCTATGGCTACACGACGACAATAAGTCGCATGACAATAAGTCGCATGACATAGGGCACAACTACACTGCTACATGCAACCATCTTGGATGGATTTTTTGCAACTGTTGTATTGCAGTCGCAGCATGTCATAGCCTATCATTATAAAAATTGTTGCGCGACATTGGTACGACAAAATGTCGGGCGACACATGTCGTCATGTAGCCCTGGACTTAAAGGGACAGGGAGCTATGAAGGTCATTGTTATGGGGGCAGGGGCCACTATTAAAGGGGCAGCTGCTGTGGAGGTCACCGTTAAAAAGGCAGGGTCCACTATTAAACAGACAGCTGCTGTGGAGGTCACTGTTAAAGGGGCGGGCATTGTGGAGGTCACTGTTAAAGGGGTGGGTGCTGTGGAGTTCACTGTTAAATGGGTGTGCACTGTGGAGGTCACTGTTAAAGGGGCGAGCACTGTGGAGGTCACTGTTAAAGGGGCAGGCACTGTGGAGGTCACTGTTAAAGGGGCAGGCACTGTGGAGGTCACTGTTAAAGGGGTGTTTACTGTGGATGTTACTGTTAAAGGGGCGGGCACTGTGGAGGTGATTGTTAAAGGAGCGGGCACTGTGGAGGTGATTGTTAAAGGGGCAGGCACTGTGGAGGTCACTGTTAAAGGGGCAGGCACTGTGGAGTTCACTGTTAAAGGGGCAGGCACTGTGGAGGTCACTGTTAAAGGGGCGGGCACTGTGGAGGTGATTGTTAAAGGGGGGGATGCTGTGGAGCTCAGCTCACTGTTAAAGTGGTGGTCACTGTTAAGGGGGCAGGGGCCACTATTAAAAGGGCAGCTACTGTGGAGGTCACTGTCAAGTCAGCAGGGTACTGTGAGGTCACTGTTAAGGGAGTGCGGTACTGTGAAGGTCACTGTTAAAGGGATGGGTGCTGTGGAGGTCTCTGTTAAGTGGGCAGGAAACAGTGGAGGTCACAGATAAGGGGACGTCCCCTATGGAGATCAGTGTTAAGGGGCGGGGTGCTGTATATGGCACTGTTAAGGGGGTGGGCCCCTCATGAGATCAATGTCAAGGGAGTGGGGTGCTGTGAAACTCACTGTTAAAGGGGCAAACTGCTGTGAAGGTCAAAGTCAAGGGGATGGGCTGCTGTGGATTTCCCATTTTAAGGAGGCAGGGCACTGTGGGGGTCACTGTTAAGGGGTGAGTGGCTGTGGAGTTCACTGTTAAGGGGGCAGAGTACTGTAGAGGTTACTGTTATGGGGGATACTGTCAATATCTTTTAACAACACGCACAAACATTAAATGAAATAGATTAAATATACCCGTGCAAATCCGGTTCCTTCTGCTAGTCAATATAATAAAATCAATAATCAAAAATGTCCATCAATTTGTTAAAAAAGTATTTCTACATTGACTATTTTTCATTGGTTTCTTATATTTCCAGATTCCACCAACTGACCCTCGGTATGTCAATGGCAGTGAATGTATATCTATGATTCGTACTGCATCAGTGTGCAGTCCGACAAGTCCTGTGCGTGAGCAGATGAATGGCCTGACTTCATTCATTGATGGAAGCCAGGTGTATGGAAGTGACCAGAATCTCGCCACCTTGCTTCGAAATAACACAAACCAACTGGGTCTTTTGGCTGTTAATCAGAACTTCACCGACAATGGATTTCCCTACCTGCCTTTTAGTGGGAATGGACCTGACCAATGTTCTAGGACCAACCCAACATTGGGAGTACCGTGTTTCCAAGCAGGTGAGTTTATAAAAGGTTTTTTGTGGTGCTTGTGGAATTTTTAAGTGTACCTACATAATAGATGGCAGTTGTTGCTTAGGCAGGTGTAGATGTATATTCTATGTAGTGCATCCAGAACTGTAATGTGTCTAACCAGAGTTTTTGGGTTGTGTAAAACTACCCTTTATGCCTTTTACAGTATCTCAAAAACTGAGCACACCCCCCACAGTTTTGTAAATATTTTATTATATGTTTTCATGGGACAACACTGAAGATCTGACACTTTGATACAATATAAAGTAGTCAGTGTACAGCTTGTACAGTGTAAATTTGGTGTGCCCTCAAAATAACTCAACATACAGCCATTAATATTTAAACCTCTGGCAACAAAAGTGAGTACATCCCTAAGTGACAATGGCCCAATTGTGCCCAAGTAGCCATTTCCCCTTCCCAGTGTCATGTGACTTGTTAGTGTTACAAGGTCTCAGGTGTGAATTGGGGGCAGGTGTGTTAAATTTCCTGTTATCGCTCTTACACTGTCTTATACTAGTCACTGGAAGTTCAACATGGCACCTCATGGGACAGAACTCTCTGAGGATCTGAAAAAAAGAATTGTTGCTCTACATAAAGATGGCCTAGGCTATAAGATGATTGCCAGCACCCTGAAACTGAGCTGCAGCGCGGTGGCCATACAGCGGTTTAACAAGACAGGTTCCACTCAGAACAGGCCTCGCTATGGTCGAACAAAGAAGTTCAGTGCATGTGCTCAGCGTCATATTCAGAGGTTGCTGCAGAGGTTAAATGGGTGGGGGGTCAGCATGTCAGTTCTCAGACGTACACTGAATCATATTGGTCTGCCTGGCTGTTGTCCCAGAAGGAAGTCTCTTTTAAAGATGATGCACAAAAAAGCCTATAAACAGTTTGCCGAAGACAAGCAGACTAAATACATGGATTACTGGAACCAAGTCCTCTGTCTGATGAGACCAAGATAAACGTATTTGTTTAATTTGGTGTCAAGTGTGTGTAAGGGTGTAATCATGATTCACCAATGCTATTGAATGTAAAGTGTATTATGACTGCAATGTCTCTCTTCTGCCATTAGAAGGCGACAAAGTACATATAAAGTTACAATGGAGTTGTTCAGTATAGAAAAGTTTATATCTGTTTTACCTTTCAAAGTTCAAATAATGCTAATTTAGGGGCTTAGTGGGACTCTCAGAAGGGTGATAGTGAACTGTAAATGCAGGTTTGAGGCTGCATTTAGAATATCACTTGCTGCATCACAGTCTCCCTGGGAAGGGGAGGAAGTGACCAGACGGCGGTTGCCTGGTGAATGCTGAGGACATCAGGAGAGAACTTTTGTGGAGCCTGGAAGAGGATTTACGGCTCACAGTAGAGTCTGGCAACAGCACCTAAGGAATATTCGCAGCGGCGACTCTGAGAATCACGTGACTGTACTGTCCAGTTCGGGAGTGGACCAGTGGATCAGGGAGAGAACGCCTAGAGTCCGCCTAAGTATCCAAAGAACTGTAAGTGCGGCTTCGCCGCGTCACATCACATTGCACTGTTCCAGTGACACTTTTGGACATATATGAAAGCTGCAGGATACAGACTTCACCTTCTTTGGATTACAAATAGTATTGTGCAATACTTAAGGTGCATCCCAACGTTAAAGCTTGCTCAGGAACATTCAGGCGCATCCAGGCTGCTTTATGGACATTGGAGAAAATTACGCAAGTACTGGGTTGGTGTTAGGCAGCATTATCCTTACTGTGTGTTTATGCTCTGTTACCAATCTGTTTGTATGCTCAGCTACTTTTTCACTATAACTGTTTAGTAAACGCAAGTGTTGTAAAAGAACCCCTGTTTGTGTCTGTGTGGCATCGTGTACCCTCTGAATCTATGGGCTCAGCCCTCAGTCCTCTTCTATTTGGTGCTTCAAGCAGGGTACATTGATCGCCATGCAAAACGCAACTGGTTCTGAGGCGGCTCCGGCCGTGGCCCCCATCACCCCTCCTGTCGTGGGAGTAGCTCCGACCATGTGTTTGCCCGCAGGAGCAATATTAAACCAGCTAGTGCGGTTTGACGGCCAAAATATGTTGTTAGAAGACTGGGCTGCACGTCTTAAAAGCACCCTCAGGTTGTACAATTTGACTGCGGATCTACAATCGGAAGTGGCACTGAACACCCTGGAAGGGAATGCTAGACGCACACTAAAACAACGTCTGGAGGAGGAAAGGAAGACACTGGATGCTATATTCTCGATACTCGAGTCTATTGAGTCACTGCTCTTGCTATTACCTCCACGGCATTTTCACTCCGGTGTCTTACCACACCTGGTCTCTACTTCTTGGTCTGTTGTCCATTATACTGCATTTGCCAAACACACCTTGTTTACTGCCGTGTGGGTTTGTTTGCTGACCATTGACTCACCTGTGTACTTTAGCCTTTATATACTGCTTTTGGTTCAGAGGTTGGCCATTGTGCCTATCATTTTCCCTTGATCCATATATACAGTGGGGGAAATAATTATTTGACCCCTCACTGATTTTGTAAGTTTGTCCAATGACAAAGAAATGAAAAGTCTCAGAACAGTATCATTTCAATGGTAGGTTTATTGTAACAGTGGCAGATAGCACATGAAAAGGAAAATCGAAAAAATAACTTTAAATAAAAGATAGCAACTGATTTGCATTTCATTGAGTGAAATAAGTATTTGAACCCTCTAACAAAAAAAGACTTAATACTTGGTGGAAAAACCCTTGTTTGCAAGCACAGAGGTCAAACGTTTCTTGTAATTGATGACCAAGTTTGCGCACATTTTAGGAGGAATGTTGGTCCACTCCTCTTTGCAGATCATCTCTAAATCCCTAAGGTTTCGAGGCTGTCTCTGTGCAACTCTGAGCTTGAGCTCCCTCCATAGGTTTTCGATTGGATTAAGGTCCGGAGACTGACTAGGCCACTCCATGACCTTAACGTGCTTCTTCTTGAGCCACTCCTTTGTTGCCTTTGCTGTATGTTTTGGGTCATTGTCGTGCTGGAACACCCATCCACGACCCATTTTCAGTTTCCTGGCAGAGGGAAGGAGGTTGTCGCTCAGGATTTCACGATACATGGCTCCGTCCATTTTCCCGTTTATGCGAATAAGTTGTCCTGTGCCCTTAGCAGAAAAACACCCCCAAAGCAAAATGTTTCCACCCCCATGCTTGACGGTGGGGACGGTGTTTTGGGGGTCATAGGCAGCATTTTTCTTCCTCCAAACACAGCGAGTTGAGTTAATGCCAAAGAGCTCTATTTTGGTCTCATCAGACCACAGCACCTTCTCCCAGTCACTCTCTGAATCATTCAGGTGTTCATTGGCAAACTTCAGACGGGCCTGCACATGTGCCTTCCTGAGCAGGGGGACCTTGCGAGCCCTGCAGGATTTTAATCCATTGCGGTGTAATGTGTTTCCAATGGTTTTCTTGGTGACTGTGGTCCCTGCTAATTTGAGGTCATTAACTAACTCCTCCCGTGTAGTTCTAGGATGCTTTTTCACCTTTCTCAGAACCATTGACACCCCACGAGGTGAGATCTTGCGTGGAGCCCCAGAGCGAGGTCGATTGATGGTCATTTTGTGCTCCTTCCATTTTCGAACAATCGCACCAACAGTTGTCACCTTCTCTCCCAGCTTCTTGCTAATGGTTTTGTAGCCCATTCCAGCCTTGTGCAGGTCTACAATTTTGTCTCTGACATCCTTGGACAGCTCTTTGGTCTTTCCCATGTTGGAGAGTTTGGAGTCTGCTTGATTGATTGATTCTGTGGACAGGTGTCTTTTATACAGGTGACTAGTTAAGACAGGTGTCCTTAATGAGGGTGACTAATTGAGTAGAAGTGTCTAACCACTCTGTGGGAGCCAGAACTCTTAATGGTTGGTAGGGGTTCAAATACTTATTTCACTCAATGAAATGCAAATCAGTTGCTATCTTTTATTTAAAGTTATTTTTTCGATTTTCCTTTTGATGTGCTATCTGCCACTGTTACAATAAACCTACCATTGAAATGATACTGTTCTGAGACTTTTCATTTCTTTGTCATTGGACAAACTTACAAAATCAGTGAGGGGTCAAATAATTATTTCCCCCACTGTATATGTTATACCACTGACCTGTGTGCCATCCCAGGGTGGCGCTCTTTCTCTGCCTCGATTCACTTTGTAATAGGCATTATATATATTTATTGGCTTCTTTACCGATGTATTTGTAAATTATGTTCAAATAAAATATATTTTTACTTTTTGGTACCATGAGCTCCATTTTCTTCTGTTTTTGCTCTATGGAAGGAAGCTGCGATCAGCGGCAGTTAACCCCTCAGGTGCCGCTGATCGTATCTTCCTGTCAGAGGCAAGGTGTCGGCTGTGTGATTCTGCCGCCGACACACCCGCCTCTTGTATTAAACATTAATTATTATTGGTGGTGCAGTGCGCGCTCCCCAGTATTAAAAACATTGGTTGCGCAGTGCACCCTCACCCCCACCCCCCAGTATTAAAATCATTGGTGGCGCAGTGCGCCCCCCCAACCCCACCTCCCCTCCTCTTCATTGATGGCAGTGGCAGCTTCTGATCGGAGCCCCAGCAGTGTAATCCTGGTCGGTTAAAGTGGTGCATGTGCTGCAAGGAGAACCACTCGCAGGTACCCAATTCGCCCTATGGGCTGTTGAAAATTACGCCTGAACCTTGGCAGTGGTCCAGAACACGGTGGAGGAATGTCCAGCGGATCTTGGAGCAAATGGAGATTGATGCGAACCAATTCACCGCTGATCAGATGGAGAAGATTGAAGCAGTACTATGGGAGTTTCAATCTACCTTTTCCCGGTGTGAAGAGGACTTTGGGTGCACAACTGCTATAGAACATGAAATACTGACTGGGGATACTCCCCCAATTCGAGAAAGGTACCGGCAGATTCCGCCTACTCTCTACCAAGAAGTGAAAATGATGCTGTCACAGATGTTAGACAGTGGAGTGGTAAAAGAGAGCCAAAGCCCGTGGGCCGCCCCAGTGGTCTTGGTGCGGACAAAGGATGGGTCCTTGCGATTCTGTGTGGATTATCGGAAGTTAGACGTTAGACAGTAAAGGACGCTTTCCCCCTGCCCAGGATTGAAGAGTCATTGACGACATTACAGCGGGCCAAGTACTTCTCCACTCTGGACTTGGCGAGCAGTTACTGGCAAGTACCTGTGGCCGAGAAAGATAGATAGAAGACAGCCTTTATCCTACTCATGGGGCTGTACGAGTTCAACAGAATGCCCTTCAGGCTGACGAATGCTCCGGGTACATTCCAGCGCCTAATGGAACACTGCCTGGGTGAACTGAACTTTGAGTCTATTCTGATCTACCTGGATCACGTAGTAGTCAATGCCCCTACGTTTGAAGAACATTTGAGAAAATTACGGCAAGTGTTAAGTAGGCTCCGTGCTCATGATCTTAAGATCAAACCGAGGAAGTGTCCTCTCTTCCAAACAAGCCTAGAGCATCTGGGACACGTCGTGTCAGCTGAGGGAGTTTGTCCTGCGGAGAGTAAGATAGAGGCAGTGAGTAAGTGGCCGCAACCTAAGACGCTTCGATAAGTGAAAGCATTCCTAGGATTGGCTAGGTATTATCGAAGATTTATAAAAGGCTTTGCGAAGATCGCTGGACCACTACACAAACTCTTGAGAGGGACCGCCCAGGGTCCAAAGATACGACCCATATCATGGGGACTGCTTCAGTAGCAAGCGTTTAAAGAGTTGAAGAAAGCCCTGATTAGTGCCCCCATCCTGGCATATGCTCAGTATGACAGACCATTCACACTCTACGCGAATGAAAGTCTGCATGGATTTGGAGCAGTGATAGCCCAAGAACAAGACAGGCAGGAACGAGTCATTGCGTATGCTAGTCGATCCCTACGGGACTCAGCGCAATCCGGAAAATTATAGCTCCTTCAAACTCTAGTTGTTGCCGTTGGTCCGGGCAATGACTGAAAAGTTCTCAGGATATCTCACCAGAGCACAGGTCCTAGTAAGGACAGACAATAACCCATTGGCTCACTTGCAGAATGTGAAGCTGGGCACCTTGAAACAGATGGATGGCAAAGCTGGCGAAGTTTGATTATACCATCAAATACCGTGCCGGTAAGGGCAACGCAAATGCGGATGCACTGTACAGAGTCACCTGGGAAGTCCCAGCAGGTGAGGTGGACGAAATAGAATTATGCAACGGAGGGTGTTTCTCCCTACTGATCTTGAAGAAAGGTGGCAAATAGTGATACCTAGTAGCCTGGCCCGTAGAGTGGCCCTCGAGGGACATGAAAAGGGTGCCCACTTTGGAGCAGAGAAGACATACAAGTGGATAGAGAGATTTGTATACTGTCCGCAGTTGGAGCAGATTGTCCATGAAGTGTGCCAGAAATGTCGAGCATGTGAGCTGGCAAAGCCTCCTGAACAGAGAGCTCCAATTCAAGTGATTAAAACATCTGCGCCACTGGAAATCCTAATGATCGATTACATCTTGATCGGCCAGTCAGTGAGTGGCCACCAATATTGCCTTGTGATGACTGATCACTTTACAAAGTTCTCTGTGGCAGTACCTACCCGTGGCCAGATGGCGGAGTCAGCTGCCCGTGCAGTGTTCCAACACTTCATCCAGGTGTAAGGATGCCCAAAGCGGATTCATTCCAATCAAGGAGCTTGCTTCCAAGGAAAGTTGATGGGAGAGCTGTGTCGGTTGTATGGGATTGAGAAGTCAAGGACGACATCGTACCACCCACAGGTCAATGGGGCCTGTGAAAGATTCAACAGGATGCTTTTACAGATGCTCCATACTCTGGAGAAAGAACGTAAGCTGTGCTGGTCCGAATATTTGCCTGAACTTCTCTGGGCATATAATAATAGTGTTCATAACACTACCGGCTATACTCAAAACATGCTGCTGTTCAGTCGTCCAGGGCAAGAAGTTGCCAAAATGAACCTTGGACCTCTTTAAGAAGAGTTCCCCAGGACAGCTGACTCATGGGTGCAGGAGCACCAAGACAAACTGAGGACTGTTCATCGGCTGGTCAACGAGAAGTTGCAACAGCAAATCCCTAGGGATCACCAACCGGTGCAGGTTACACCCTTGTTGCCGGGTGACAGAGTGTTGGTGCGTGCTAAGTTCCCCGCAGGTAAACTAGATGATCGCTGGGAACCACAGCCATATATTGTGAACAGCAGGTCTTTCCGAAAGGCCCAGTCTACGATGTCCAAAGGGAAAACTCTGATAGGACAACCCGAAGATTACACCGTAACATGCTCAGACCTTGTCTCTCAGAGAGTTGCCCCACGACAGATAATTCTGGAGATGCTCAGAAGACAAAATCGAAGCCTGGGAATCCAAGAGACGTAGAGTAGTGGCTGACCCCTACGCTGCCTTTACAGACTGCGTCGTCCGCACCCAATTGTACAGTACCAGACACTGTTCCTGAAGATGCGCTACCACCCCGGGAGGGGTCGGTCATGTTACTATACCAACTACAGAAAACTCAGGCCTTCGCAGGTCGGAGCGCTCCACGGCAAGTATTCCCCCTCAGCACTATGCCGCAGATGAATTTATTTGGTAGGGCTGTCGGAACGCCAATATTTTAGTGGGGTGGCATGTAAGGGTGTAATCATGAATCACAAATGCCTTTGAATGTAAAGTATATTATGCCTGCAATGTCTGCAAAGTACATATAAAGTTACAATGGAGTTGTTCAGTATAGAAAAGTTTATATATGTTTTACCTTTCAAAGTTCAAGTAATGCTAATTTAGGGGCTTAGTACGACCCTCAGAAGGATGATAGTGAACTGTAAATGCAGGTTTGAGGCTGCACTTAGAATATCACTTGCTGCATCACAGTCTCCCTGGGAAGGGGAGGAGTTTACTGGCAGAGCAGAAAGTGACCAGGCGGCGGCTGCTTGGTGAATGCTGAGGACGTCAGGAGAGAACTTCTCTGGAGCCTGGAAGAGGATTTACGGCTCACAGTGGAGTCTGGCTACAGCGCCTAAGGAATATTTGCAGCGAAGATTTCGGGAATCACATGACTGTATGGTTCAGTTCGGGAGTGGACCAGTGTATCAGGGGGAGAACGCCAAGAGTCCGCCTAAGTATCCAAGGAACTGTAAGTGCCGCATCACATCACATCACATCACATTGCACTGTTCCAGTTGACACTTTTGGACATACAGTATATGAAAGCTGCAGGATACAGACTTCACCTTCTTTGGATTACAAATAGTATTGCGCTATACTTAGGGTGCATCCCAACGTTAAAACTTGTTTAGGAGCATTCAGGCACATTCAGCCATTTTGGAAACTACGGGATAAGGTGGCAGTTTTGTTGGGACTATTTTTAGGGTACATATAATTTTTAGTTGCTCTATATTACATTTTTGTGAGGCAAGGTTACAAAAAAATTTAATTCTGAAATTTCATCTCCATTTGCCAATAACTGTTGTGGAACACCTAAAGCGTTAACAAAGTTTGTAAAATCAGTTTTGAATACCTCGAGGGCCGTAGTTTCCAAAATGGGGTCACTTTTATGGAGTTTCTACTCTAGAGGTGCATCAGGGGGGCTTCAAATGGGACATGGTGTAAATAAACCAGTCCAGCAAAATCTTCCTTCCAGAAACCATATGGTGTTCCTTTCCTTCTGCGCCCTGTCGTGTGCCCGTACAGTAGTTTACAACCACATATGGGGTGTTTATATAAACTACAGAATCAGGGCAATAAATATTGAGTTTTGTTTGGCTGTTAACCCTTGCTTTGTTACTGGAAAAAATGGATTAAAATGGATCATTTGCAAAAAAATTGAAATTCTGAAAATTCATCTCCATTTGCCAATAACGCTCATGGAACACCTAAAGGGTTAACAAAGTTTGTAAAATCAGTTTTGAATACCTTGAGGGGTGTAGTTTCTTAGTAGTGTTGAGCGCGAATATTCGAATATCAAATTTTTTTAGCGAATATCGGCACTTCGCTAATTCGCGAATATTTCGAATATAGTGCTATAAATTCGATATTTCGAATATTCTTTTTTTTATTTTTATTTTTTTATTTTTATATTTTCTTCTTTCCCACTTCCCAAAAGTAGTTCTTACCTGTCCTTAGGATTCCTGGATTCCTTGGCTGCTCCAGTCAGTGCCCGTTGCCACTTCTGACGACTTCCGTGCTCATGTAGCGTCCCATCACCATGGGAACGTCTCCATACTAGAATGTACTGTCGGATTTGAGAATTATGTTGAAATCGCAATTCGATTAATTCATGTTATAATAATCGAATTGCGATTTCAATTTAGCACTGCTATATTCCATATTAGGCTAGAATTAACGAATATGGAAAGTAATATAAGTAATATAATCGCATAGCGAATTAAACACAGCTGTCTCTTAAGTCATCCTTCCTATTTGATTGCTAGAATTAGCGAAGTTGACGAATAGGTAGCTAAAACGAAGATGGAGAATACTCCGTTATCTTCGTTTTGAGGAATATGACGAATACATTCGTCATATTCGCTAATTCTACCAAGCCAACCATAGTAAACCAGGTCCAAGTTGAAATAGCCATTTGATTAATTCAAGTTATAATAATCGAATTTCGATTTCAACTTAGCGCTACTATATTCCATATTAGGCTAGAATTAACGAATATGGAATATAGCAGTGCTAAGTTGAAATCGAAATTCGATTATTATAACTTGAATTAATCGCATTGCTATTTCAACTTGGACCTGGTTTACTATGGTTGGCTTGGTAGAATTAGCGAATATGACGAATGCATTCGTCCTATTCCTCCAAACGAAGATAACGAAGTATTCTTCATCTTCGTTTTAGCTACCTATTCGTCAACTTCGCTAATTCTAGCAATCAAATAGGAAGGTTGACTATAGAGACAGCTGTGTTTAATTCGCTATGCGAATATATTACTTTGCTTTTTTTTTTTTTATAAATAGAATCATTATAATAATCAAGTATTTAACTATTCAATAAAAAAAAAAAGAATAAGCTAAGTAATATAATCGCATAGCGAATTAAACTTAGCTGTCTCTATAGTCAACTTTCCTATTTGATTGCTAGAATTAGCGAAGTTGACGAATAGGTAGCTAAAAACTAAGATGGAGAATACTTCGTTATCTTCGTTTTGAGGAATATGACGAATACATTCGTCATATTCGTCATCTTCGCTAATTCTAGATATCAAACCATTAGTAAAGTAGCCTTAAGTTAAAATCGAAATACGCGATTATTTAAATCGCATATTAATCGCGATAACTAGAATAATGACGAATATTCGATTTCGACGAATATGAAACGAATATTCTATCGAATATTCGCGAATTTCGTCGAAATCAAATATGGCACCGGCCGCTCATCACTATTTCTTAGATGGGGTCACTTTTATGGAGTTTATACTCTAGGGGTGCATCAGGGGGGCTTCAAATGGGACATGGTGTCAAAAAAACAGTCCAGCAAAATCTGCCTTCCAAAAAGCATATGGCTCTCCTTTCCTTGTTCGCCCTGCCATTTGGCCATACAGCATTTTATGACCACATATGGGGTGTTTCTGTAAACTACAGAATCAGGGCAATAAATCTAGAGTTTTGTTTGATTGTAACCCTTGCTTTGTTAACGGAAAAAATTGATTAAAATGAAAAATTTGGCAAAAAATGCCTATTTTTACACCGTTCAATTTAATTTTTTTGAGGTTAGGTCATGTGTTATTTTTATAGCATAGATTCTTATGGACGCGGCAATACCTAATATGTCTACTTTAAAAAATAAATAAATAGGTTTTACACTATAATATCCTTTTTTTTAAAAACAACAAAAAACATTTTAGTATCTCCATAGTCTGAGAGTCAGTTTATTTTTAGTTTTTAGCCGATTGTCTTAGGTAGGGGCTAATTTTTTGTGGGATGCACTGACCGGAGTCAAGCCACCGGACTCCACCATCAGATTCACAAAGTGGTCACTGAGAAAAAAACTAAAAAAGTCATATTCAGTGAAGCCCACTGTGGGAATCTGGATTCCTGGTTGGGCAACAAAGTCAGGAATCATGGGCTCAAAATCCTCTGGAGTACACCAGACAAGTTCACCGGTAGGGGGCTCAGGTGGACTTATCTGGTGGGCCGGAAAACTAGTACGAGCCCTAGGGCTGCTCATACTAGTGTGGGCCGCAGGATGGGGGTCCCCTGGCTCCGCCTTGCGGCATCTCCGCCGCCTTGGGGGCTCATCATCATCACTAGATGATGAGGAGGACGCGGATGACAAGAGGAAAGTGGGGTCATCCTCATCCTCACTGGGGCTCTCGGAGTCGGAGACAAGCAGGACGTATGCCTCCTCGGCCGAGAACGTCCGGTGGGCCATAGGGGAGTGTGTGTGTGCGTGTGTGTAAAACTTTATTTAGTGTGCGTGTGTGTGGGGGGACAGATGTTCACGTTCACTTATACACCACCCTAACCCTAACTGAAAAAATAAATAAAACTAAATAAATAAAAATCACCAAAAAAAAAAAAAAAAAACTATTCAAACTCGCTGATCAGCGGTCCGAAGCTGATCAGCGGTGGGGTGGGCGATGCGCTAACAGTGGCTGGACGCTAAAAGTGCTGGGGCCACAGTCAGTGCACGCACACAAAAAAAAAATAAAATGTGTGTGTGTGTGAGGGGGCAGTGGGGCAAGCTGCAGCACCCCTGGAGGGTTTAGGGTTCACCCGATCAGGGTGAAGCACAAAAAACAACAACTTTTTTTCCATAAACTATCCCTCAGTCTCCCTGCTTAATCCTAAACCTAAACCTGTCCCTGATGTCCCAGATGGCACTATGATGGCTCACGTGGGGGTGCTGTGCTCAGAGGTGGACGGACGGGCTTCTCTCTCCTGGCTCCACGGAAGCAGTGTGGAGAAGGAGAGCAGAGCTGGGATTAGTTAACCCCCGCCCGCCTGTCCAGCCAATAGGATGCTAACCTGAGAGGTGATGTCACCGCCACCTCTCAGAATCTAAGGATGGTGATTGGTGTTGTATTATCACACCACCGATCACCATCCTATTCCGGTTATTAGGTCACCGGAGACCCGAATTACCCGGAAACGCAGCAAACCGCAGTTCTGAATTGACCGCCAAAGGTGGGGGGGTCACAGGACCCCCCTCGGCATTGTCACAGAGTGCCTGCTGAATGATTTCAGCAGGCACTCTGTTCCGATCACCGCCCGCCGCGCAGCGGTGATCGGAAATACACACGGCGTACATGTCCTTAAGGACTCGGACATCAGGGCATACCTGTACGCCCTGTGTCCGTAAGAGGTTAAGTAGCTCAGCCCTCTACCGAGACGCCTTAGAGTCAAGGTCCTAGTCTTGTTCTAAAGAGCTTGCTTACCACTCGTGTTTCTGACTTCGTGCTTCGTTCCTGGACTTCGTTTATCGTCTAATCCCAGCCTGCTTGCATCGCCTCTCCTGTTGCCGATCCGGATTGTCTGACCTTGTTCCTGTGCCGCCTGCCTTGACCCTTTGCTTGTCCTGACTACGGCTCTGCCTCATCCTCTGGTTCCTGTCTTGTTGCTCCTGGTAACTACCCTGCCTGTCTAACTACACCTGTACTGTCGGTACCTTAGCAGGTACCTCCTGGTGTGCCTGGACCAGCTGCTACTGACTCTGGGACTGTCCTGGAGTGGTACCTGGCAACTACCCTAATGGCCCAAGCCTATCCTCACCATCAGAGGCACTAGCAAAGACCAAGTAGTTGCTTAGTCACGCCCCTCCAGGATACAGCCAGTCAGTAGCACAGTGGGTTCATATCCGCTGATCCGTGACAAGTTCATTGAGGGAACCATGAATGCCAACATGCACTGTGACATACTGAAGCAGAGCATGATCCCCCTCCTTTTAGAAACTGGGCCGCAGGGCAGTATTCCAACATGATAAAGACCCCAAACACACCTCCAAGACTACCACTGCCTTGCTAAAGAAACTGACGGTTAAGGTGCTGAACTGGCCAAGCATGTCTCCAGACTTAAGCCCTATTGAACATCTGTCCTCAAATGGAAGGTGGAGGAACGCAAGGTCTCCAACATCCACCAGCTCCATGATGTCATCACGGAGGAGTAGAAGAGGATTCCAATGGAAACCTGCGAATCTCTAGTGAACTCTATGCCCAAGAGAGTTAAGGCAGTGCTGGAAAATAATGGTGGCCAGACAAAATATTGACACTTTGGGTACAATATGACCGTTTTTACTTAGGGTTATACTCACTTTTGTTGCCAGCGGTTTAGACCTTTTTGTCACTGTTGTCCCATGAAAAGATAGAATAAAATACTTACAAAAATGGGAGGGGTGTACTCACTTTTGTGAGATACTTGTAAATATGCAAACTCTGAGTCAGTAAGATGTCGCTCACTTCAGTGCCCCCTCTCCTCTCACAGTATGCAGTCTCACACCACAAAGAGAGAGAGATGCTGCAGCACAATTCTCCTCTTCATTCCGCCCTGTCTCCATTTTATTCTGTTAATTTTCTATTTATGGGTGTTAGGTTGTTGTTTTGAGGGTTTGGTCCTGTTGGAACATTGTGGTCCCATCGCTGCAGTTCTACAACTAGTGACTGTGCCCGGCTCTGCCCCTGAACATTAAAGTGAATAGAGATGAGCTCAGGATAAGCTGCAGTACCAGAGCCACACCATGTGTACAGATGTGCCACTGTGTCTGAAGCAATAGTCCTAAGAGTCAGACTCCCACTATCCTGAGAACAGGTCATCAATGTCCTCCCCATATATCTGGTGACATTTCTTCATCTTCATCTTCCCTTTTCAGGGGATAGCCGTTCTAACGAGCAACCCATGCTGACGACATTCCATACACTTTTCTTGAGAGAGCACAACCGCATTGCTACTCAGTTGAGTAAGTTAAACCCACAGTGGTCAGGAGAGACGCTATACCAAGAAACCCGCAAGATAATAGGAGCAATGCTGCAGGTGCAGTATCATTTTTGAGTATTATACCATAATTGTACATTGCCAGAGAATTTTGCTTTTACTAAAGCATGTTTTATTTTTATTTTTTGTTAAAAGAAAAAAACATATAAAGACTGGCTTCCTCTACTATTGGGCAATGAGATGTCGAAGGCTCTACCTCCTTATACATCCTATGACGAAGATGAGGACCCAACAGTATCAAATGTCTTCACTATTGCCTTCAGAATGGGTTACACAATGATACAGCCATTCATTTACAGATTGGCAAATGATTTCTCTCCATACAGCCCCGAGCCAGTTGTCCCACTTCATGAAACATTTTTCGCTTCGTGGAGAATAGTGAGAAACGGTAACTTCTACTTCTCTATTAATTATTTTTCTATCATAACCTATTTCTGTCATTTTGCATACTATGTAGAATTTATAGTATTAGTATAGTGCAGCATAGTTCAATAGATCCTTTTAGTAAGACCTCATGCACACGACCGTATGCATTTTGCGGTCTGCAAAAAACGGATCCGCAAAAAATACGGATGACATCCGTGTTCATTCTGTATTTTGCGGAACGGAACAGCTGGCCCCTAATAGAACAGTCCTATCCTTGTCCGTAATGCGGATAATTATAGGATATGTTCTATTTTTTTGCGGAACGGAAATAAGGAAACAGAATGCACACGGAGTACCTTCCGTTTTATTTGCGGACCCATTGAAATGTATGGTTCCCTATACAGCGCAAAAAAAAATGAACGGACACGGAATGAAAATACGTTCGTGTGCATAAGGCCTAATCCTTTTAGGCCTCTTGCGCACGAACATTTTTTCTTCCGTTTCCGTTCCGTTTTTTGCGTTCCGTATACGGAACCATACATTTCAATGGGTCCGCAAGTAAAACGGAAGGTATACGTATACGGAACACAGAAAATGGAACGTAAACGGAAAAAAACAAACGTTAGTGTGCCTTACTTTTCTGATAACCCTATATTACGCCCGCAGATGGAATTGATCCTTTACTCAGGGGTACGATGGTCAATAAAGCGAAACTGAACCACCAAGACCAGATAATGGTTGATGAATTGAGGGAACGTCTTTTTCCAGTGGTTGATCACTTTGGCCGTGATCTAGCATCTTTTAACATACAACGGGGTAGAGACCATGGCTTACCAGGTAGGTGGGAACACATTTGCAATATTGGTAATAAATGGATGCTTTAAATAATTTATAATTTTAAATTATTATATGATCATTAAGCTATGCAGAAAATGATAGTGGTATAGAAAGCAGCACATAGTTTAATATAAACCGTGTTCCTTACAGTGGCGGGGGAGGGGAAGAGGGCAGTCAGTGCACCATGCATTCATGCCTGGCTCTCTCGTGGGTCACAGAACATGCATAGGATGATTCGATGACCATAGAGGAAGTGGAGGTGGGTTTAGTTTAGGGGCCACGGTGAGGGAATTTTAGTGAGTGGCTCGGTTGAGCTTACCATGCATGTGTATGAGAGGATCGGGAATGATAACTGGCGGTTGAATGAGCAGAGAGAGATAACCAGCCAAAATCAGGAAGTATATAAAGTATATAAAACCAGTCCCAGAATCCAAATGCGATTATGACAAACAACCGATGATATTTACAGGCTGTATATGTACAATTTGTATCAAAGCAGTAAAAAATATGAAAAGCATATAGGGGCACCTTTATTAAGACCGGCATTTTAGACGCCGGTCTTAATAAGGGCCCATTGCTGTCGGTGCATCGGCCAAAGTTATGAAGAGGTGGCGGCCTCTGCATAGCTTCGGCGCACCCAGCTCCCGAGCTGTCTTACATTTAGACAATTTTCCACGCCTAAAACAGGCATAGAAAATGATAAATGAGACGGGCCTGTCCCCTTCCCTGCCCAGGCCACTCCTACTATTTTAGACCTAGCGTGAGTGGGGAAAAATTGCAGATAGCGGTGCAACTAACCGTTGCGCTGTCATCTGCGCCGGAAATATGCCTAATTTAGGTGTATTTCAGATTAGTAAGTGACCCCCATAGTTTTTTTTCTCTTCTTTTTCCCCCCATATATATCAAACAGCTTAAATACAACTTATAGCATGATATCCCCTCACCCCATATGTTCACACAGAGAAAAAATGCAGTCTTTTTGATTAAATTGATATTTTTCAATTACTATTTAAAAACGGTCAATAAATAAACTGGACACACAATCCCATAATATTTCTCTGATGGTAGTGAAGTAATTCTACATTTCTTTACCTCCTAGGATACAATGCTTGGAGAAGGTTCTGTAATCTTTCTGCACCACGTGATGTCGATGAATTAGCTGCTGTGCTGAATAATCAGGAAGTTGCCAAAAAGCTCATTGATTTGTATGGAACTCCGGAAAATATTGACTTCTGGGTTGGTGGAGTCTCTGAGCCATTAGTTCCCAATGGAAGAACTGGGCAGTTGCTATCTTGTTTGATTGGAAACCAGTTTCGTAGGGGTAGAAATGGAGATAGGTATGTGCCAATTATCAATGCAACATGAAAATATATATTATACGTTTCTGTTGTTTGGATAGCTTTTAACACCTTAAAGGGAGTCTGTCACCAGCATTTCACTTTTTTAACCCCTCCCACAGCTCCCTAGCATGCTTACAGTTAATAAAAACATTACCTCTGGCATCAATCCTGGACTTACAGAACCCTCAAAAACGATCTTTAAAAGATATGCAAATGAGGGCTCGCAAGTGCCCAGGGGCGGCGTTACTCTCTTAGGTGCCCTGCTTGCTCAGCCTTCTCATTGCGTCCCCCCGCCCCTTCCTACCCTCTGCCCGCCCATCCTTTCCCTCTGACCGCCTTTGTACTAACTTGTTATTCTGCCGATATCCCGCGCCTGCGCACTCATTCCTTTGGCCGGCGCATGCGCACTGCGATGCCCATTCCTTGTACGGCATCACAGTAACTATTGCGCATGCGCCAGCTAACGACGCAAAAACACAACAAAGGAGGCGGTCCATCGGCGTCGTTAGCCGGAGCATGCGCAATAGTTACTGTGATGCCGTACAAGGAATGGGCATCGCAGTGCGCATGCGCCGGCCAAAGGAATGAGTGCGCAGGCGTGGGATATCGGCAGAATAACAAGTTAGTAGAAAGGCGGTCAGAGGGAAAGGATGGGCGGGCAGAGGGTAGAAAGGGGCGGGGGGACGCAATGAGAAGGATGAGCAAGCAGGGCACCTAAGAGAGTAACCCTGCCCCTGGGCACTTGCGAGCCCTCATTTGCATATCTTATAAAGATCGTTTTTGAGGGTTCTGTAAGTCCAGGATTGATGCCAGAGGTAAAGTTTTTATTAACTGTAAGCATGCTAGGGAGCTGTGGGAAGGGTTAAAAAAGTGAAATGCTGATGACAGACTCCCTTTAAGGACCCAGGATGAGAATGCTCGTCCTAAATTGCTGGTACTTTGTGCCCCAGGATGAGTATTCTTGTCCTGTGGTCCTTCCCCTTGATCAGCGGCAGGGGCCCGGCTGTTACTGACTGCCAGACCCAGGCTGCATCTACCAGCATTGGTGATAACCAGTGATGGCCAGTTCGCCGTGTTCTCCTGCGAACACATGCGGGCTGCCATCTTAAAATCACAAGTCCGGCGATGCACAGGTAAGTCCTTACCTGTGCCGCGAGTCGGTCTAAAACAAATGCGGTCACCGGGAGCATGCAATTCCAAGAACAGCCGCCGGGGGCTCTCATCGGGCTGTTCTCGGAACTGCCTGCTCCCGGTGACCGCATTTGTTTCAGACCGGCTCGCGGCGCAGGCACAGGTAAGGACTTACCTGTGCATCGCCGGACTTGGCGAACTGGCCATCACTAGTGATAACACTGATGCCAGTGGATTAACCCCTCAAATGCCTCGGTCAGCGCTGACCGTGGCATATGGGAGGATGGCGCTCCTGAACCATCAGGTCCCCGTGCTGTGGTGACAGGGACCTGATGGTTGCCATGGCAGCCCCACGCCTTTCAAAGGCCTTGGGGCCCGGCAGCTACAGAGGCCTCTGAGGCCCAGCCCCCAGGCTAGGTCTCATAGGCAAACTATCATTGTATTAGGCCTCAGGCACACGACCGTTGTTTTATTCCGTGTCCGTTGTGCCGTTTTTCGTGATTTTCTGCGGACCCATTGACTTTCAATGGGTCCGTTGAAAACTCGGCTAATGCACCGTTTGTCATCCGCGTCCGTGATCAGTGGTTCCAGTCCGTCAAAAAAATATAACCTGTCCTATTATTTTCGCGGAAAATGGTTCACGGACCCATTCAAGTCAATGAGACCGCTAAAAAACACGGAGGCACACAAGATTGTCATCCGCGTCCGTTTTTTTCCTATCATTTGCATGGCAAACCTGTCTTGGATTTTTTTTTACTTTTCTTCATGTCTGGTGATCCTCCAAAAATAAAGGAAGACACACGGAAACAAAAACGGAACAACAGAACCCCATTTTGCGGAACGGAGCACAACAACGGTCGTGTGCATGAGGCCTTACACTGTGTAATACACTGATAGTCGATGCAGTACAATACTAATGTATGTAATGTATTGAAAAAAGGATTGAAGCAGGGATCAGACCTTGAAACGCGCGTTAGTTATTAATATTTAAGCGACCTTCACGATACATACTGCTTTGGGTGATGCATCCAAACAAATAATTGCATCAGATTGACACTGTGGTAGCCTGGGTTTTCTCAGGCAGTTATCACACATATATAGAACAGATCTATATATGGAGCCTGGTCATATGGATTCCGGGGGCATAAGTTTCAATCATCAATGGGGACTGATCATCCCATGCATTCTGGTGCATACACAGTACATTACATCAGAATTTATACTCAGCCCTGGTCACTTTTCGTTCTATACCTCCACATTTACAACAAACGCAGAAATTTTTTTGTTGTACTAGCTTATAGTCCCCTTTATAGACACAGAGGGACTTTATAGTCTGAGGTTAGAGCCTGTGATACAAGGGCAGCTGCCCATTTAAAGATTTTAATCAGTGATTTAGAATAAAGATTTATTAGGCTACTTTCACACTTGCGGCAGGACGGATCCGACAGGCTGTTCACCCTGTTGGATCCGTCCTTCCGCTATTTCGCCGTGCCGCCGCTCCGTCCCCATTGACTATAATGGGGACGGGGCGGAGCTCCGGCGCAGCACGGCAGTGCACGGCGAAAGGCCGCCGGACTAAAAGTCCTGCATGTCCGGCGGCTCTCGCCGTGCACTGCCGTGCTGCGCCGGAGCTCCGCCCCCGTCCCCATTATAGTCAATGGGGACGGAGCGGCGGTCCGGCGGCACGGCGAAATAGCGGAAGGACGGATCCGACAGGGTGAACAGCCTGTCAGATCCGTCCTGCCGCAAGTGTGAAAGTACCCTTATTTTCATTTTTAGTATCTATACAGGCAGTGAAGTTTGATAATATTTTAGATACATTACCAACACATTACTTTGCTATTCAGTGATTTCTTTGACTCTCTGCACCCCCACTAGTCAGCAGTATAAAGGGGCTGCAGTGATTGTGCCACAAGCTGTTAATTGTTTACATGGGTCTGCCACCCTGCAAGGATATTGCGACTTCATCCCATTGACATGAATGATTGTATCCACTGTGTGCCTGTAAACTAAGCCATGCAAACAATAATGGAGACTTTAGCTCTTGGTCAAATATCTCAGCCACTGAATCTTTCTATACCTTTCTAGTTTTTTTTATGAAAATCCTTCGGTATTCAGCCTGAAACAAAGAAAATCAATATCGGAAGTGACACTGGCACATATCATATGTGCTAATACCAAAATTAAACAAGTTCCTCAAAATGTCTTTTTGGCCAATGAGTTCCCAGCAGATTTCATTGACTGTTCCAAATTCCCAGCAATGGACCTGAGTCCTTGGAAAGCTTAGATCACTGATGGTAAGTACACGCTAATACAACAATAAAACTAAAAAAATAATAATAAAATAAATTATATGAGCAGGAGACGGCCATTTATTTAGGATGACTCCTAATTGATTCTATTAATGATCCAACGTATAGATTATAGATACAGATACTGTGCTGATTCAATAGGTGTGGGTCCAAATCATGTCAGAATAGTACATAGTACATGTTAAGAATGATATAATGTTATGGATAGAGATGAGCAAATTTTAAAAAAATTCAATTCGGACAGTTCACTGAATTTACCAAAAAGATTTTATTTGATTAAAATTTATTTGTGAAGAATCATGTTAAAAAACAGCTATTTTCTGGCTGCTGAGAGCCTGCATAGTAGTGAAGAACCCTGTGCGTTGCAGAAACATGCATAGGGAGTCCACTGTGCTAGGGCTCACTTCACACTTTACCTATTTGGACAGTTACAGGGCCAAAACTATATCGACTAAATACACCGCAAATCAAGGAGGAATGGATGCACTGATATAGAAAATAAAAACGCCCCAAAACTGTTTGTATTAGACAGCAGGGAAAATAATTAAATGAATAGAACACCTAACCCAAACCCGAACTTCAGTGAAGAAGTCTGGGTTCGGGTTTGGGTACCACATTCAGTTTTTTCTCACGCACGTGCAAAACGCATTGCACTTGCGTGGAAAAAAACTGAACATCGGAACGCAATCGCAGTCAAAACTGACTGCAATTGCGTGCCTACTCGCACGGGTTTCCCGCAATGCACACGCGACGCATCCGGAGCAAATCCAGAACGCCCGTGTGAAAGAGGCCTTACAGTGGCCAGAAAGATACATTTAATTGCTTTATTCAGGATACTGTAGATCACAGAGGGGGAAAAAAAAATCTGCAATGATTTGCCGTTCTTGGAGAGCTGGTATATTTCACTGTATATGTATCATAATAAGTGATGAGCAAACTTACAGCAATTTCTGTCCAATTCAACCAAATTGGGCTTTCAATTTGGACCAGAATCAATGCGACCAGTATTGAAAGTGCTTCAGTTGTAATGTTTCTCTCCGTTTCTCTCCAAAAATGCTCCCAAATCCAGTCGGCTAAGATTCTAAAAAATTTGGATTGAAATTTGATTCGATAGAATTGATTTACTCATCTTTAATCACAATCAGTTTCTATAACTGTATTTCATATTTATCTGTATTTGTCTTCATTACAGATACAATAATCCCATGGAAACCTCCAAGATGCAAAATTGAAGTCCCTTTGCTGATCTTCTGTACAAATATAGATTATTTTACTGTTGTTGATTCTGCAGCTGTAATGATGTCCCCTCTACAACATTTCACTTTGATTTTTACATTTCCATACTTGAAATTTAAGATGTCAATCAGGGCTGGTATACTTACTTATTAAAACACAAAGCTTGTTACACCTTTGATAAATGCTACCAGTGTTAGCACTCATTCACACGACCAATGGATGTTTTGCGGTCCGCAATTTGCAGACTCACAAAACACATATAACAACCACATGCATTCTGCATTTTGCGGAACAGAATGGCCGTCCCCTAATAGAAAAGTTCTATCCTTGTCCATAATGCGGACAATAATAGGACATGTTCTTAACATGACAGCTGTTTCATGAATGCTACAATTAGGGATGAGCGAATCGACTTCGGTTGAAACATCCGAAGTCGATTCGCATAAAACTTCGGTCCAATAATGTACAGAGCGCTCTATTAGAATGTATTGGCTCAGATCAGCCGAAGTTATTACTTCACGAAGTCTCACTTGACTTCGCGTAATAACTTCATAAATTAAGTGGTACCTTGGGACCGAACCCGAGTTCGGGAAATGTTTTTTTACAGTAAAAATTAATCTATGAAGTTATTAGCCGTCACGCGAGACTTCGCGAAGTAATAACTTCTGCTCATCTGAGCCAATACATTCTAATACTGTATGGAGTGCTCGCTCCGTACAGTATTGGACTGAAGTTTTATGCGAATCGACTTTAGATGTTTCATCCGAAGTCGATTCGCTCATCCCTAGCTACAAGATTATACTGTATAACATACACTCACCTAAAGAATTATTAGGAACACCTGTTCTATTTCTCATTAATGCAATTATCTAGTCAACCAATCACATGGCAGTTGCTTCAATGCATTTAGGGGGGTGGTCCTGGTCAAGACAATCTCCTGAACTCCAAACTGAATGTCAGAATGGGAAAGAAAGGTGATTTAAGCAATTTTGAGCGTGGCATGGTTGTTGGTGCCAGACGGACCGGTCTGAGTATTTCACAATCTGCTCAGTTACTGGGATTTTCACGTACAACCATTTCTAGGGTATACAAAGAATGGTGTGAAAAGGGAAAAACATCCAGTATGCGGCAGTCCTGTGCGCAAAAATGCCTTGTGGATGCTAGAGGTCAGAGGAGAATGGGCCGACTGATTCAAGCTGATAGAAGAGCAACGTTGACTGAAATAACCACTCGTTACAACCGAGGTATGCAGCAAAGCATTTGTGAAGCCACAACACGCACAACCTTGAGGCGGATGGGCTACAACAGCAGAAGACCCCACCGGGTACCACTCATCTCCACTACAAATAGGAAAAAGAGGCTACAATTTGCACAAGCTCACCAAAATTGGACTGTTGAAGACTGGAAAAATGTTGCCTGGTCTGATGAGTCTCGATTTCTGTTGAGACATTCAAATGGTAGAGTCCGAATTTGGCGTAAACAGAATGAGAACATGTATCCATCATGCCTTGTTACCACTGTGCAGGCTGGTGGTGGTGTAATGGTGTGGGGGATGTTTTCTGGGCACACTTTAGGCCCCTTAGTGCCAATTGGGCATCGTTAAAATGCCACGGGCTACCTGAGCATTGTTTCTGACCATGTCCATCCCTTCATGACCACCATGTACCCATCCTCTGATGGCTACTTCCAGCAGGATAATGCACCATGTCACAAAGCTCGAATTATTTCAAATTGGTTTCTTTAACATGACAATGAGTTCACTGTACTAAAATGGCCCCCACAGTCACCAGATCTCAGGAACGGGGTATAGGGAATTAAAACTTTACTATTAATCTCATAAAACTATCTTCACACCAAAAAGACATACAATACACAAACAATTTAATGTACGCCTGGCTGAGACAACGTGTAGCACACTACCCAAAGTGAATGAGACCAAAGAAAACAATGTAAGGGGAAAAAAGGAAAGGAACAATCTCACCAATCCAGACGTGATGGATAGTTGGAAGGATGTGGATCGTTCACTGACCCCAAACGGAATCTGGTACCCCGGTGTGCTCTCTTGGATACGTAGTCTGTATACAGCTGGGCGAATTAGAGGTTCTTCATTGTAACACAGGTAGATAGACGGGTGATTCCTGGTGACTTGCAACAAAGCAGTAGCAGGAACAACTGGCCCTATATTACCCTGTAAAGATGGAGAGGGGGCTAGAAATGCCTTACCTATCTATACAGAGCACCTGCCCCGAAAGGGGCAACCCCGTCCGGATACCTGTCCCTAGACCCGGGCAGAATCCCTAATGTACCCTAGAAAGATGTTCCCGACGTGCCACGTTTCGTTGGAATAACTCATCAGGGGAAACAGGCAATCTAAGGGTATGCTGAGTATATGGTAAGCTAAATACACGAAAAAGAACGTTGGGTAGGCAAAATTACTGGGTACAACAAGATACTGAGTACAAAATACTGCTGAGTACAAAAATCTTCTGAGTAGATCAGTTATGCTGAATACAAAAGTATGCTGAGTACATAGGTTATACTGAGTACATCAAACATAAACAAGAGGGCCCAAAAGTAGGGAAAACAAAGAAATAAAAAAACAGAACTAAGGGGGTAATTATACTAGACTCATCCCATGATTCAGTGGAATCACAAAAGACGCAACAAGACCCCCAAAGGAGTTGCCCTGTAATGAACAGGGACTAAATGATAAACAATGATAGTGACGACCTGCCTGCCAGTGGGTAGGGGCTGCATGACTTAGGCGCTAAGTCATGCAGCCCCTACCCACTGGCAGGCAGGTCGTCACTATCATTGTTTATCATTAGTCCCTGTTCATTACAGGGCAACTTCTCAAGATATGGAAAGGAGATACCAGGGAAAATGGAGCATTACAATGATGGCAGACTACTGTTGGATGCTTCAGAGAGACATTCCAGATGCTACTCACAAGCGCAAATGCACCAAGAGGAGCCTCACAGGGAAGAAGAATCGAGTTTAGTGTGTGTAGGTGAGCTCATTTCAGTTCAAAAACGGATTTTCATAAAAAAATTGTAATAAAACTTTCATTGTATAAGTCTATTTCCATTTATTTTGAGGTATTGCCTTATTTAACATAGTTACCTAAATTGTCAGGAAATGTGATGTCCTATGACAAAATGGAGGTAATTTTCGTATTCAGCGCACCAAAAAACATAAAGATTACGTGGAATAACCAAAACAGCTCTTGCAGCTCTTGAAATTTTTTTATAATAATTATTATGTCTTATATTGGCAGAGTAGAGAAGTATACCGGGTGCACCCAGCCATTGTTGTACTCCAGTACTCCATTGTTGTGCATTCTCTTTGTTTTGGGGCCTCCAAAAAACAAAGAATAAGAAAAAAAAAGGTGGTAACCTCCTCCGCCTGCACCACCACATCCGCCTCCTCCTCCACTGGGACCTCCCTCTCTAGGCTCAAGATTATTATATCTATATTGGCAGATTAGAGAAGTATACTGGCCACATTCAGCCATTGTTATACTGCAGCACACTTTATGCGTTCTCTTTGCCATCTCTCAATGTTTGGTGGTAGACAGTTGACAACCTGCTCCCCCCCAAAAAAAAAAAATATATATAATAATTAAGAATCCTAATAAGATTACCCATTTTGCATCCATCCAACTAATGTAGGAGAGGAAATTCTTCTGTGGAGTGTGTCTGTGAATGTCATGAATAAAAAATAAATAAATTAGGAACACCCCCTTCATCCATCTAACTGTTGTAGGAGTGGAATTTCTTCTGTGGAGTGTGTCTGTGAAAGTCATGAATAAAAAAAAAAATAATTAGGAACACCCCTTCATCCGTCTAACTATTGTGGTAGAGGAAATTTTTCTGCGGAGTGTTTCTGTGACACTGGCAATTTTTAAAAATTTAGAACACCCCTTTGGCATCCGTCTTACTGTAGTAGGAGAAAAATTATTTTAATATATATTCCCCAGATAGGGATCGTATGAGATCTTAAACTGAGATACATTTTTTTTACCCAGTTTTAACCCAGGACATTCAAGCACCAAACTGTCACACCGTGGCCCTTAGCAACCTGACACAGAATTGACGGACACATGAAAAAACCCCAAAAAGAAACAGTGTTGGCTTCCTCCCCCGCCCTTCGCTGCCTCATGTCCACCTCCTCCACTCGGACCTCCACCTCCTGGCTCAAGATTATTATGTGTTATATTGGCAGAATAGAGAAATATAGCGGTCAAACCCCCAAAAATTGCTAAAGGTCACACACAGAATTGACAGACACATTTAAAGATAAAAAAAAGCAGAAAGAGTGTTTGCTTCTTCCGCCACCTCCTTCGTCTCTTCCATCTACACCACAATGTCCACAGCCATCTCAACCTCCTACTCCACTTGGTTCAAGATTGATATATATTTTTTTAATGTATTTTAGAGAACTAATGACATCACTGTCTTCACAAGTTTAAATGCTGTAATATTATTATTTTCATTTAATTATATGGTTAACCAGGAAATAAGGTTTAGAAAAACCTGAGATGTAACGTATGAACTAACAACGAATGATATATTTGTTTAGTTAGCATGACTCAATGACCTTACTGTAAAAGCCTTGTACTGTGAGTGCTCATCTAGGAAGAATGTTGCATAGGCAAATATGGGTAATAGTTTTATGGTCATCTGTGACCATTGTTGTAGACATTTTTTTTTTCTTTTCCTCTTCCTCTTCATTTGTGCCTCCAACACAATATGTTGCCCCCTTATGTGCCCTCAACACAGAATGCTATCCTCTTTTATGCGCGAAAAACTGTTTGATATGCCCTTATGTGTCCCCAACACTATATGTGCTACTAAATCAAAAGGGTGGCCTCTTATGTGCACCCAACACAATATGGTCCCCCCTTATATGCTCCCAGCACAATACGATGCCCCCTTATGTGCCACTAGCACAATATGTTACCCCCTTATATACTGCTAACACAGTTTGGTGCCCCTTTAGTGTCTCCAAAATGAATACTTACCTAGCCCATATTCCCACAACAAACAAAGCAGATCTCTCAGTGATCCGGTCTGTCAGGCAGCTAGGCAGGGTGAATGGTGGAACAGGGAGTTGACACCTTCCTGCCTGGGTAACAGGAGCAATTCTATTACACCTTGCTGCACTAATTGAGGATCCAAATTGCAGTTATACTGCTGCTTTTAGGTTGTTTGCCCTATACATCAGTAATTCCAGCAAACCTTGCTTGTTATTGGGGTGTAAGTTCTGTGTGATACAGCCATTTACAGGGTGTATTAATAGGAAATATACGTACGTCCTATAAGCCGTTCTGCGCTGATTTTACATTGTTTTAAAAAAATTTGGGGGTGTATTAACAGGGTTAAAAAAAGGAAAAAATATATGTCATAATTGCCGTTTAGCGGTAAAGTTACACTATACTACAGCCATTTCCAGGGTATATTAATAGGAAATATATGTATGTTCTATTAACCGCTCTCTTTTCCTATGTGCTCTTGTATGCTATATTGTATAACTGATATGCTCCGGTTGTAGCCTTAGTGCCTGGAGCATCATTGTTTATATTGACTGGGCACAGTATAACAGTGATTTCTGACTATACACTGTGGCTGATAGACTCTGCCACCCCCTCCTTGTCCTCCCTTCAGGGCCAGAATCTGCTGCTTTCTTATATATGTGCTTTTATGTCTACACTGTTTCCCCGAAAATAAGACAGTGTCTTATATTAATATTTGCTCCCAAAGATTCGCTAGGTCTTATTTTCAGGGGATGTCTTATTTTTCCATGAAGAAAAATACGGTACACATTTATTGTTGAACAAAAAAAAAGGAAATCAGGGTGGGGAGGGGGATCACTTAAAATGGCACAGGGTGATCAGAGAAGGGAATCAAAATGACACAGGGGTATCAGGGTGGGGAGGGGGATCACTTAAAATGACACAGGGGGATCAGAAGGGGGAATCAAAATGGTACAGGAGAATCAGAGGGGGGGGGATTACTATAGCATTTTAGTACCCCCTTCTGATCCTCCCGTGTCATTTTGATTCCCCCCTCTGATCCCCCTTTGTCATTTTAAATGATCCCCCTCCCCACCCTGATACCCCTGTGTCATTTTGATTCCCTTCTCTGATCACCCTGTGTCATTTTGATTCCCCCCTCTGAACACCCTGTGTCATTTTAAATGATCCCCTTCCCCACCCTGATCACCCTGTGTCATTTTGATTCCCCCCTCTGATCACCCTGTGTCATTTTAATTACCGTTTTTAGTCTCCCTCCCCCATCTTCACCAGACATCCCCCACCTTCCATCAGATATTCCCCCCCCCTACCTGTCACCCCGTCCCCTGTGTGTCCGTGCCAGCCAAGTTGTGAGACTCCATCAGGGCAGAGCGAGCAGCGGGCGGAAGAAGGCGGCAGCTTGTCCTGGCGGCGGCTGCGGCCAATCAGTGAGCTCCTTACATTCTGGGGTGGCTTGCTTTATAATCGGGGAGGCATTATGTCCGGCAGATGCTTTAGAATCGGGGAGTCATTATGTTCGGCGGATGCTTTATAATCGGGGAGGCATTACGGTATGTTTGGCCGATGCTTTATAATCGGGGAGGCCTTATTTTCGGGGGATGCTTTATTATCAGGGAGGCCTTATTTTCAGGGGGATGCCTTATATTACAGCGATAGGCAAAACTAGAGGTAGGTCTTATTTTCGGGGGATGTCTTATTTTCGGGGAAACACGGTATGTGCATTATAGAAAAATTGTACTTTATTAAATATAACAGTTGGAGATTTAATTACACTTTTTGGTGGGGTATACTTGAGACAATTATCTCCTTTTCTTTATGTACACATGAATGCCCATATTTATTATTTGGTGTGTACTATTAGCCGTTCTGCGGTGAATTTTGATTGTTATACTTTTTTGGGGGGGTTTACTGTATTAATAGTAAAAAGAATACATCTTAATTGCCGTTCTGCTGTGAAGTTACATTGTACTACAGTTATTTATGGGGTGTATTAATAGGAAATATACCTCCGTCCTAGTAGCTGCTGTGAATTGTGATTGTTATATTTCTTTTTGTGGGGTGTATTAAAAGGAAAAATAATATTTTGGGGTGTATTGAAATTAAATAAACATACGGTACGTCCTATTAGCTGTTCTGCGGTGAATTTTGATTGTTATTTCTTTTGGGGGGGTTTATTAATCGGAAAAGATATATATCTTAATTGTCGTTCTGCGGTAAAGTTACATTGTACTACAGCCATTTATGGGGTGTATTGAAAGGAAATAAACAAACGTCCTATTAGCCATTTTGTGCGGTGAATTGTGATTGTTATTTTTTGGGGGGAGGTTTATTAATCGGAAAAAAATATATGTCTTAATTGCCATTCTGCGGTGCAGTTACATTGCACTACAGCCTTTTTTCTGGTGTATTATTTAAATTTTTATTTAATTATTTTATTATATAGTATGTCAGACAGACAGATGACAAAAGGGAACGGGCAGTGGGCAAAATGTTTCTGTCGCAGGCAGCAGAAGAAGGGGATGGCAACAGGAGTCGCACCGAGAGGTCATCTCATGACCAGCAACCCAACAGTGCTTGAATGGTTAACTCTGTCTTCGACTTCCTCGCAAGTGACATCAGACACCCCCAGCCAAGAGTCAGTGGGTTCCTCTGTTGGCATGGCCCGGGAGTAGGCCATGTGCCCCCAACTGTCCTCAACCTGCATCTGTCATTTTCTGTTCCCACAGCGTGAGAAGTATTATATGCCGTAGGCTCAGCTCCACTTTTCAGCAAGGACAAGCTACTAGAGGACAGTCAGCAGCAACTGCCAAGATCTGGAGGAGACATCCGCCGCTTCCTCTGGTAGGCTGGCAAGTAGTGATGATGAGAGTCACGTGGGAGCAGGTGTTGCGAGCGTTCAGACTCCTGGCCCTGAGACCGTTGAGGGGGACATCAGTGACGTGCAGACAGTAGCGGATGATGATGATGATGTAGCCAATCGCACTTGGGAGCTGGGTGAAGAAGAGGCTTTATCATCATCAGGAGAAGAGGATGGCAGCTTGAGGCAGAAGCTGAGCCAACAGAGTGGTAGCGTGGCCGTGAGTCAGCAGGGTGGCAGCAGTGGGAGGTCAGGAGCCAAACGGGCCCGGGGTAGAACATCCGCATCTCAGGAGCCTACCTGCCTGGAAAGTAGCGGTCCAGGGGTTCACAGAGGCAGCGGCAGCAGGCAGTCAGCGCGGAGTATTGGGGGGAAAATGCCATACTCAGTGGTGTGACAATTTTATGATAGGCTGCCGAAGGAGGTGAACATGGCTATTTGCCAAATTTAGGGGCAGAAGATGAAGTGTGGCCAGGGTGCCAATGTTGCCACCCCTGCCCTACGTCAACACATGCAGCGTCACTATCAAGTGGCCTGGGAGAACCGTGGCTCCAATGTGGTGGTCCAGCCTGCCGCAGCAACCTCTGCATCACCCAGTGGTATGCACCCAATTTCATGCAGTCAAAGCTCCACCACTTCAACCGAAGGGAGCTGTCTGTCCTTCCCATCATCTGCTGGTCCTGATACTCCTGCTCCTCCTCCTCCTACTCCTCGTCAGTCATTCCATCAGCAA
This sequence comes from Bufo bufo, assembly GCF_905171765.1. Classification (NCBI taxonomy): domain Eukaryota; kingdom Metazoa; phylum Chordata; class Amphibia; order Anura; family Bufonidae; genus Bufo; species Bufo bufo. The sequence continues at coordinate 109,370,220 of NC_053391.1, forward strand.
TCGATCACCGAAGCTAAAAGTGCTCCTGGCCAAGTTGCTGGTGCTGCAGTCCCTCCCTTTCCAAGTGGTGCACTTTGCACCTTTCAGAGAACTGATGGCTTGTGCCAAGCCGAGCTGGAAAGTCCCAAGCTGTCATTTCTTTGTGAAAAATGCAGTACCACCCCTGCACACATATGTAGAACAGAAGGTGGGCCAGTCCTTGAGCCTGCTGGTGCCTGCCAAAGTGCACGGCAGCGCCGACGCGTGGAGCTGTAACTATGGTCAAGGACAATATACACTCACCTAAAGAATTATTAGGAACACCTGTTCTATTTCTCATTAATGCGATTATCTAGTCAACCAATCACATGGCAGTTGCTTGAATGCATGTAGGGTTATGGTCCTGGTCAAGACAATCTCCTGAACTCCAAACTGAATGTCAGAATGGGAAAGAAAGGGGATTTAAGCAATTTTGAGCGTGGCATGGTTGTTGGTGCCAGACGGGCCGGTCTGAGTATTTCACAATCTGCTCAGTTACTGGGATTTTCACGCACAACCATTTCTAGGGTTTACAAAGAATGGTGTGAAAAGGGAAAAACATCCAGTATGCGGCAGTCCTGTGGGCGAAAATGCCTTGTTGGTGCTAGAGGTCAGAGGAGAATGGGCCGACTGATTCAAGCTGATAGAAGAGCAACGGTGACTGAAATAACCACTCGTTACAACCGAGGTATGCAGCAAAGCATTTGTGAAGCCACAACACGCACAACCTTGAGGCGGATGGGCTACAACAGCAGAAGACCCCACCGGGTACCACTCATCTCCACTACAAATAGGAAAAAGAGGCTACAATTTGCACGAGCTCACCAAAATTGGACTGTTGAAGACTGGAAAAATGGTTTCTTGAACATGACAATGAGTTCACTGTACTAAAATGGCCCCCACAGTCACCAGATCTCAACCCAATAGAGCATCTTTGGGATGTGGTGGAACAGGAGCTTCGTGCCCTGGATGTGCATCCCTCAAATCTCCATCAACTGCAAGATGCTATCCTATCAATATGGGCCAACATTTCTAAAGAATGCTATCAGCACCTTGTTGAATCAATGCCACGTAGAATTAAGGCAGTTCTGAAGGCAAAAGGGGTCCAACACTGTATTAGTATGGTGTTCCTAATAATTCTTTAGGTGAGTGTATGTCCTTTACGGCCCACTGGGTGACTGTGGTTCCTGCCTAGCCACAGCAGCAACTTGGCCACGTGACACCGCTTCCGCCTCCACGTTCTCACAACATTCGTCCTGCGACAATGTCCGCCTCTGCCTCCTCATCCTCCACCGTGTCCACTGCAGGGACAATTTACAGTGCTCCTACAGCATACCACATGTGCACGGCGGTGTCACACTTTTCTGCACTTAGTTTGCCTGGGCGAACGGAGTCACACAGGGGAGGAACTGCTCCTCATCCTTCATCAAGAAATCGAATCCTGGCTTTCTCCTCGACAACTTAAAATCGGAAACATGGTGACCGACAACGGGAAGAATATGGTGTCGGCACTGCGTCAGCCTGGCTGACATTTCCTCATGCATTTACCCTGAGCTGAAGGGAGAAAAAAAACACCACAAGTCATTAGAGACTCACTCTAGCCTCTAAGATGGCGGCACCGCCTTTTCCATGTTACCTCGCACTGCTGCTGCGTGCTCTGCTCAGTCCTCCTCTTCTGGTCGGAAAAAGGAGGAGGGTGCAGCAGCAGCGCGGCAGTATGGGGTAGGCGGCGCCCCTCTGAGCAGCACACAGAACATCCTGTAGGAGGTAGGAGAAATTCAAATAATTGTAGACATTTTGCCAGCAGCCTGTGAGCGGACATTAAAAACTTGTGAGCGGGGGCACCATAATTGCTGCGCGGCCGCACTCCCGTGCAGCTTAGAGGGAACACTGATCACCACTCTGTGGTTTCCTCATGCTGCGGCCACATCACCACTCTGCGGTCTCATCATGCTGCTGCCACATCACCACTCTGTCAGTGGGCCACTCTGTGGTCTCCTCATTCTGCTGCCACCTCTCCACTATGTCACTGAGCCACTCTGTTGTCTCCTCATGTTGCTGCCACCTCTCCAATATGTCACTGAGCCACTCTGTGGCCTCCTCATGCTGCATCCAGCTCACCACTCTGTCACTGGGCCACTCTGTGGTCTCGTCATGCTGCTGCCACCACACCACTGTGACTGTGCCTTTCTGTGGTTTCCTTATGCCGCTGCCATTTCACCACTATGTCACCGTGCCACTCTGTGGTCTCCTCATGCTACTGCCACCTCCCCACTCTGTCACTGGGCCACTCTGTGGACTTCTCATTCTGTTCCCACCCTCCCCACTCCATGACTGAGCCACTATTTTGCCTTTTTGGCCTGGTTGACATCATCATTTATTTGACCCTTCTTCTGATCTGTCAGAAGAATGAGACGCACAATGGATCCTGTCTATGTAGCCAAAAGCAGGAGTGGGTACAAAACACAGAAGACATGCAAATATTCTATTCACGTGTCATCTCTTTTTTGTCTTTAGCAATACTGATGGATTACTGACCAAATGCTGACCGAGTGAAGACGAATGCCTAACAGACAGGATCCGTTTTTTGAGGGTCATTGTTCTGACGGATCAGAGGAAGGGCAAAATAATCAGTGACGTCAACACAAACTTACTGCTGACACCCTCTCCACTCTGTCAGGGGGGCTCACCATGTATAAGCGTTAAATAAAACAGGTTCTGTAGAAATCTATGTGAAATCAGCTGGCGACAGTGTAAAAGGAGTGTGCTCTTTCACGCTATAGTAGGATCCTGGGCCTCTGCACGGTTCTATATAGCTGGCGCTAACATTGACCTGTAGGGCCTCTTTCACACGGGCGTTGCGGGAAAATGTGCACGTTTTGCACTCACGTGAGTAAAAAATGGCGCGTGTTTGGTACCCTTGGGATCGGTGTTCTGTAGTTTGTATTATTTTCCCTTATAACATGGTTATAAGGGAAAATAATAGCATTCTGAATACAGAATGCATAGTAAAACATCGCTGGAGGGGTTAAAAATAAATAAATAATAATTTAACTCACCTTAGTCCACTTGATCGCGTAGCCCGGCATCTCCTTCTGTCTTCATCTGATCTCTGTGCAGCAACAGGACCTTTGGTGACGTCATTCCGGTCATCACATGATCTATCACCATGGTAAAAGATCATGTGATGGATCATGTGATGATCGGAGTGATGTCACCAAAGGTCCTTTACCTGTAAAATGCTCACCACAGGTCCTGTTCAGCAAAGGAGACAGACAGAGATGCCGGGCCGCGATCAAGTGGACTAAGGTGAGTTAAATTATTTTTTATTTCTTTTTAACCCCTCCAGCACTGTTTTACTATGCATTCTGTATTCAGAATGCTATTATTTTCCCTTATAACCATGTTATAAGGGAAAATAATAATGATCGGGACTCCATCCCGATCGTCTCCTAGCAACCGTGTGTGAAATTCGCACCGCATCCGCACTTGCTTGCGGATGCTTGCGATTTTCACGCAACCCCATTCATTTCTATGGGGCCTGCGTTACGTGAAAAACGCACAAAGAGGAGCATGCTGCGATTTTCACTCAACGCACAAGTGATGCGTGAAAATCTCCGCTCATGTGAACAGCCCCATAGAAATGAATGGGTCGGTATTCAGTGCGGGTGCAATGCGTTCACCTCCCGCATCGCATCCGCGCGGAATACTCGCTCGTGTGAAAGGGGCCTAAGGCTGAGTTCACACTTTAGTTATTGGGTCAGTTTTGGCCCCATAACTGCCCAAATAAGTGAAGTGTTCAGTGATTCTTAGGCCCCTTTCACATGAGCGAGTTTTCAGCGCGGGTGCAATGCGTGACATGAACACATAGCATCCGCACTGAATCCTGACCCATTCATTTCAATGGGTTTGTGTACATGAGCGTTTTTTTTTTCACGCATCAGTTCTGCATTGAGTGAAAAACGCAGCATGTTCTATATTCTGTGTTTTTCACACAGCCCTGACCCCATAGAAGTGAATGGGTTGTCAATAAAAAACGGATTGCATCAGCAAGCAGGTGCGGATGCAATGCATTTTTCACTGATGATTGCTAAGAGATGTTGTTTGTAAACCTTCAGTTTTTTATCACGCGCATGAAAAACGCATCAAAACGCATTGCACCCGCGCGAAAAAAACTGAACATCTGAACGCAATCGCAGACAAAACTAACTGAACTTGCTTGCAAAATGGTGCACGCTTCACTGAACGCACCCTGAACGCATCCGGAGCCAATCCGTCACGCTCATGTGTAAGGGGCCTTATAGTGACGCCTGTCATCTGCGTGTCATACTGACTCAGTATTGTTTCACTACCACAGCAGACTCCCTATGCGTGTTACTGCAAGGCACAGTGTTCTACACCACTATACAGGCTTTCTGCAGCCAGGAAATAGCTGTTTTTTAACTCGATTCGCAACAAATAAATTCGGATCAAATCAAATCTTTTCGGAAAATTCGGCGAACCGACCGAATCTAATTTTTGAGAAGTTCGCTCATCTCTAATAGTGATCAATCACTAATAAATTACAAATAATACCTATATACTAGTTGGTTGAACAAGAAGATGCAAGATAACAAGTGAATCATTTATCTCTACTCAGATTTCTTTTACTAATATTATACTGATATTACAGTTCACAGGAGGGTACAGGTGGATATATTTACTTACCCTTAAATGCTACAATGTTATCTTTTCCCTGTGCGATACCACCTACACTTCCTGTTGAGATACATTGTTATTATCAACATTATCAGTTTTTTCTTTTACTTTTGGTTACTTCATTGATGGGTAAATTGAGGTGAAGGTGTTGGATTGTCAAGGTGATTAAAACCTTGCTGCCAGGGGCGTAGCTAGAAGTGACTGGGCCCCACAGCAAACTTTTGTATGGGCTCCCTTTCCCCCGTGGTTCGCAACTCCCTACTCCTGTGTAAACCCCACTCCCTTGGCTAGTCACGATCTAGACCAGACCAGGCTGCCACGCCATCCTTTTCCTATATAATATATATATATATATATATATATATATATATATATATATATATATATATACACATATACACACACTGTCTGTCATGGTTTTTTAAGTAGAGGTATGGTGGCTCACTCTGTGTATAGTTGTGGAATGGGTGCTGCTAAGCCTAAAATGACTCACCCAGTCATAAATAGAAACAAATATGGAAAATATAGGAAGACTGAGCACTCACCAGCTGGACCAAATAGAGACTGGAAACAGATGATATATAGCAATAATATTATTTAATAGCCCTATATTTTATCTAAACAAGTTAAAATCTATAATAAAACAATATAATAAAATAACTAAATAAATAATGAGACAATCATGTATGTTGAAATATAAAAGGACACAAAATATATCAATACGTCTAATATATAAATAGTAGTAAAAACCTAAATGTTGCAAGGACAAATATTATCGGTCATAAAAGATAAAAATTAATAAAAGTAGTCTATAAATAGATCGGTAATAGATTCAATGAGAAATTCACCAGAAAAAATATTCAATAATTTAACCCTTTCACGACTGCAATCTGTATATATACGTGATAGCTGCACATACCCCGTGCAGCTATCACGTGTATAGATGTCAAGCCAGCTCTTTAATCCAAGCGCTGCAAAACGCTTGGATTAAAGCTTCTGCCCCTGTCCTGCTGCTGTCACAGACAGCATACAGTCTAGTAATGCCAGCAAGGGGCCAATCAGAGTGGCCCCTTGCCGGCAATCGATCCGATTAGTTAGTCTGTGCAGACTAAACAATCGGATCGCGGCAGTGTTAAAATGCCCGTTTCAGGCTCTGATCTGCGCTCTGCAGATCAGAGCCTGAAAGTCGATAGTGTTCCTCATGCCCCCCCCCATCTGTGCCGCTCTAAGTACATGGTGCCCCTCTGTGTGCGCCCCCCCCCCCCCGATCTGTGCCCCGCCGATCTGTGCCGATCTCCTTCCTGCTCCTTCCTGCTCCTCTATCTCCTTCCTGGCATGCGATCCGCCCCCTGGAAGGATTTTCTAGCCGCCCCTCCTGCGGCTGCCCCATTGTAGTCTGTACCCCCCGACCCCCCCATCCCTTCCAGCGCTGCCCCCGATTCCCCATTCTGTGTGTGATGGCGGCGGCTCCATTCCTGAGCCGCCGCCATCAGCAGAGAGTGTCAGCTCTATGCTGACACTCTCCTGTAACCCTATAGATGCTGCGGTTGCGGCATCCATGGGGTTAACAGAGGGAGGGAGCTCCCTCTCTCCACCATCGGGGCTGCAGCGCTGTGATTGCAGCACCCGATGGTTGCCATGGCAACCGGACGCTTTGCAAAAGCGTCCGGTTGCCATGGCAAAGGCGTCCAGTGCTGCCACCTACAGGCAATCTGGAAGTATTATACTTTGCAATGCAAGAGCATTGCAAAGTATACTACAACTATCAACCCCACTGGATCTTCAAGATCCAAGAGGGAACTGATAAATAAGTGAAAATAATAAAAGTAAAAATAAATAAATAAATAAATAAAAATGTAAATAAAAAAAGACATTGCCTTTTCCTATAAAAAAATAAAAAAATAAAATAAAATACACATATTAGGTGTCACCGCGTCCGTAACGACCGTCTCTATAAATATATCACATGATGGACCCCGTCCGATAAACACCATAAAAATAAAAAATAAAAAACAGTGCCAAAAAAGCTATTTTTGTCACCTTACATCACAAAAAATGCAACAGCAAGCGATCAAAAAGGCTTATGACCCCTAAAATAGTACCAATCAAACCGTCACCTCGTCCCGCAAAAAATGAGACCCTATTTAAGACAATCGCCCAAAAAATAAAAAAGCTATGGCTCTCAGACTATAGAGACACTAAAACATCATTTTTTGGGTTTCAGAAATGCCATTATTGTGTAAAACTTAAATAAATAAGAAAAAGTATACATATTAGGTATTGCCACATCCGTAACGATCTTCTCTATAAAACTATCACATGACCTAACTCCTCAGATGAACGCTGTAAAAATAAATAAATGAAAACTGTTCCAAAACAGCCAATTTTTGGGTCACCTTGCCCCATAAAGTGTAATAATGAATGATCAAAAAATCCTATGTACCCAAAAATGGTACCAATAAAAACCTCAACACTTTCTGCAAAAAACGAGCCCCTGCACAAGACGATCGGCACAAAAATAAAAAACAAATGGCGTTCAGAAAACCAATCCAGCACAATCTACCTTCCAAAAACCGTACGGCATTCCTTTCCTTTTGCGCCCTGCCGTGTGCCCGTACAGCAGTTTACGACCACATGTGGGGCGTTTCTGTAAACCGCGGAATCAGGGTAATAAATATTGAGTTTTGTTTGGCTGTTAACCCTCAATGTGTTAAAGAAAAAATATATATAAAATGGAAAATCTGCCAAAAAAGTGAAATTTTTTAATTTCATCTCCATTTTCCTTTAATTCTTGTGGAACGCCTAAAGGGTTAACAAAGTTAGTAAAATCAGTTTTGAGTAACTTGAGGGGTGTAGTTTCTATAATGGGGTCATTTATGGGGGTTTCCACTATGTAAGCCCCACAAAGGGACTTCAGACCTGAACTGGTCCTTAAAAAGCGGGTTTTGGAAATTTTCTTAAAAATTGTAAGAATTGCTTCTAAACTTCTAAGCCTTCTAACGTCCTAAAAAAATAAAATGACATTTCCAAAATGATGCCAACATAAAGTAGACATATAGGGAATGTTAACTAATAAATTTTTTATTAGGTATCACTTTCTGTTTTAGAAGCTGAGAAATTGAAATTTGGAAAATTGTGAATTTTTCAAAATTTTGGGTAAATTTGGGATTTTTTCATAAATAAAGGTGAAATATATTGACTCAAATATATGACTATCATGAAGTACAATGTGTCACGAGAAAACAATCTCAGAATGGCGTGGATAAGTAAAAGTGTTCCAAAGCTATTACCACATAAAGTGACACATGTCAGATTTGTTAATTTTGACCTGGACACTGGGGCATCAATGACCCTTGGTCATGAAAGGGTTAAGCAGATAATTTATGTTCGTATTTGATAGAATCAGTTCAATTGATCAAAGTTCAGTTCGATCATATAGACCGGATCGGCATAAAGTCAGTTAGTGTATTACACCTGTTAATTTGCTGTCTGATGTGAGTACACCGTGGCGTCCCACGTGGCTCAGAATATCAGAACTGGCGGTACCTGGTTCCAGTCGCTTGTTTGGAGTGGTTCGGGCAATCGTGTGGCCCCCAATGTAAGCGGTCTCCTGATGATATTCACCAATGTTACAAGTCTGGACCTGGTATGCAGTTAATAAGGTGTTCCCTCCACATTGGCAAAGTCGTAATTTCGACAAAGTTGAAATCCAATTATCGGAGTGTTGGGGTCTCGTAGATATTCATCAGCTGATGTCCGAGGTTTACAGTAACCAAACGCGTTTCGGGGTCCTTTCCTGGCCCCTTCCTCAGTGGTGATCTGTAATGGGGTTTTATCCCCTTTTTATACCCAACATCCTTTAGGATAAGGTGGAGTGAAAGTATGGTTTGGATCCAGTCACATGTAAACTCTGTGCATCAATAACGCACATGAAATTTGTTGTATAACGAGAATGGGATTCAAATGAGAGACGCTAGATAATATTATCGTCAAAATCGATTAAATCAGTATAATCTTTGAAAGCACTTTTTTCACAACAAGAATAATCATCTAGATTGCTCCATACCAGAGTTTACATGTGACTGGATCCAAAACCATACTTTCACTCCACCTTATCCTAAAGGATGTTGGGTATAAAAAGGGGATAAAACCCCATTACAGATCACCACTGAGGAAGGGGCCAGGAAAGGACCCCGAAACGCGTTTGGTTACTGTAAACCTCGGACATCAGCTGATGAATATCTACGAGACCCCAACACTCCGATAATTGGATTTCAACTTTGTCGAAATCTTCCCCGGTAGTTACGCCACTGCTTGCTGCTAGGGATGAGCGAACCCATGGAAGTGCAGGTTCTCCAGGTTTGAGGGAACGTCTAGTCAAAGTTCGGGTGTGTATTAGTGGCACAAAAAAAAATGTATTTGCCGTTGTGTGGTAAAGTGAGAAAATTTCAGCCCTTTTTTGCGTGAATTAGTGGCAAAAAAATATATATCATTTGCCTTTCAGTGGTGAAGTTATATGTTCTAAAGCCTTTTGCGGCGTGTATAAGTAGGGAAAAAGTAAGGGCCTATTTGCCGCTCAGCAGTGCAGTTATATGTTCTGAAGACTTCTTTTGCGTGTATTAGTGGGGGGAAAAGGGCTTATTAGAAAATTACTGACTTTTTTCAGGTGTTTTTTATTTATTTATTTATTTATTTGATCTAACAGTATGTCAGACTGAGAAGAGCCAGGCCCTGCACAGGGAAATGGCAGAGGCCTAAATGTTTCTGGCGCAAGCAGAGGTTGCAGCAGAGTAAGGGGGCGTGGCAGCAGGAGCCGCAGAGAGTGGCCTGAGCTCCCGGTGTCATCTAGCGGTCGTGTCTTGACCAGCAAACCAGCGGTTCTTGAATGGTTGCCTCGGTCATCCACTTCATCCCAACTGACATCAGACACCCCCAGCCAAGAGTTGGTGGGTTTGTCAGACACAACCCTTAGTTGGCATGGACCGGGAGCAGGCCCTGTGCCCTCACCTGTCCTCAACCTGCCTCTGTCCTTTTCTGTTCTCTCAGCTAGACAAGTATTAAATAGAAACATAGAAACATAGAATGTGTCGGCAGATAAGAACCATTTGGCCCATCTAGTCTGCCCAATATACTGAATACTATGGATAGCCCCCGGCCCTATCTTATATGAAAGATGGCCTTATGCCTATCCCATGCATGCTTAAACCTCTTCACTGTATTTGCAGCTACCACTTCTGCAGGAAGGCTATTCCATGCATCCACTACTCTCTCAGTAAAGTAATACTTCCTTATATTACTTTTAAACCTTTGCCCCTCTAATTTAAAACTGTGTCCTCTTGTGGTAGTTTTTCTTCTTTTAAATATGCTCTCTTCCTTTACCGAGTTGATTCCCTTTATGTATTTAAAAGTTTCTATCATATCCCCTCTGTCTCTTCTTTCTTCCAAGCTATACATATTAAGGTCCTTTAACCTTTCCTGGTAAGTTTTATCCTGCAATCCATGTACTAGTTTAGTAGCTCTTCTCTGAACTCTCTCTAGAGTATCTATATCCTTCTGGAGATATGGCCTCCAGTACTGCGCACAATACTCCAAGTGAGGTCTCACCAGTGTTCTGTACAGCGGCATAAGCACTTCACTCTTTCTACTGCTTATACCTCTCCCTATACATCCAAGCATTCTGCTGGCATTTCGTGCTGCTCTATTACATTGTCTTCCCACCTTTAAGTCTTCTGAAATAATTACTCCTAAATCCCTTTCCTCAGATACTGAGGTCAGGACTGTGTCAAATATTCTATATTCTGCCCTTGGGTTTTTATGCCCCAGGTGCATTATCTTGCACTTATCCACATTAAATTTCAGTTGCCAGAGTTCTGACCATTCTTCTAGTTTTCCTAAATCCTTTTCCATTTGGCGTTTCCCTCCAGGAACATCAACCCTGTTACCTATCTTTGTGTCATCAGCAAAAAGACAAACCTTACCAGCGAGGCCTTTTGCAATATCACTTATGAAGATATTAAACAAAATCGGTCCCAGTACAGATCCCTGTGGAACCCCACTGGTAACATGACCTTGTTTTGAATGTTCTCCATTGACTACAACCCTCTGTTGTCTGTCACTCAGCCACTGCCTAATCCACTCAACAATATGGGAGTCCATGCTCAATGACTGCAGTTTATTGATAAGTCTTCTATGAGGGACAGTGTCAAAAGCCTTACTAAAATCTAGATATGCGATGTCTACTGCACCTCCACCGTCTATTATTTTATTCACCCAGTCAAAAAAATCTAAAAGATTTGTTTGACATGATCTCCCTGAAGTAAACCCATGTTGTTTTTCATCTTGCAATCCATGGGATTTTAGATGTTCCACAATCCTATCCTTTAATAGGGTTTCCATTAATTTGCCTACTATTGATGTCAGACTCACTGGTCTATAGTTGCTCGATTCCTCCCTGTGGGCTCAGCTCCACTATACAGCGAGGACAAGCTACTAGAGGACAGTCAGCAGCTACTTGCCAGCCAAGATGTGGAAGAGACATCTGCCGCTTCCTTCGGTAGGCAGGCAAGTAGTGATGAGGAGAGTGGCGTGGGAGCTGGTGTTGCGAGCGGTCAGAGACCAGAGACTGTTGAGGAGCACATCAGTGACGTGCAGACAGTACTTGATGATGATGATGTAGCTGATCATACTTGGGAGCTGGGGTGAATTAGGGGCTTCATCATCATCGGGAGAAGAGGGTGGTAGCTTGCCCGTGAGGCAGCAGCGGAGCCAGCAAGTTTCTAGCGTAGCCGGGAGTCAGCAGGGTGGCAGCAGTGGGAGATCGGGAGCCAAACATGCCCGGGGTAGACCACCCGCTTCGCAGGAGTCTACCTGCACGGAAAGTAGTGGTGTAGGGGTTCACAGAAGCAGCGGAGGTAGCAGTCAGTCAGTGCGGAGTGTTGGGGTTAAAATCATTTACTCGGCGGTGTGGCAGTTTTTTTGTTAAGCTGTCGGAGGAGGTGAACATTGCCATTTGTAGAATCTGTGGGAAGAAGGTGAAGCGTGGCCAGGGTGATGAATGTGCTGCACTGGCGGAGAGACGGAGGTACTGTTTGTACATTACACCAGAATTAATACATCGTCACATCATACACAGTGTAGGAAGGCGCAAAGGACCGTCATTGACGGAAGGTATGTGTCACCGAGGTTTCTGGCCTCGGTGAAGTAAGAGCCGGTAGTTGATGTGTCAGCAGCAGCTATTGCTGTTTGACACCTTGCTATTTAGTATAGCTGTAATAGCTGATCCGGGACGGCTCTTACTGGGAGTAGTCAAAGTGCTGGGTGGGTGACTACTCCTCACATTCCAGGCCAGGTCTTGACTGGCCTAGATAAAACCCAGCCAGCAGTATCAGCTGTTGGTGATGAATTGATTACCTCTCTTTCTGACAGAGGAGCTCTGGAAATCGCTGGACTGGGATCTGAGCCGTGTGCTAGGCTGGAAGACTGAGTTTGGGAGGTCTGCTATGTCCTGAGCAATGCTGATCAGGTGTGAACTAACACCTAGGATAACAGGTGACTGTTTTGCTGAATGAACTGTCTAGGTGTGAACGAACACCAAAAATGCAAATGGACTGTCGTACTGTTTTGTTGCCATAAGTGTGAATAAAAACACTGAAGATTTTGAGTTACAAACTTGTCTTTGCCTCTATACTGCGTCCGCTTGTCCTGTCTACCAGAGCGAATCCCCACAACAATTAGAGACATCTTGTACTATGTGACCAGACACACAGGCTGGTGATTAATAGACAAATCCTCATCCCTACACTGTAAGTGTACAGCAGCTTTTTATGTTATACCTCATGTGTGGGCTGTCAAATTGATTGGGTCTTGAATTTAATTTAAAAGGACACTTCTATGAAAATTATTTATTGCATTAACAATCTATATTAACATATAGATTGTTAATGCAATAAATAATTTTCATAGAAGTGTCCTTTTAAATTAAATTCAAGACCCAATCAATTGGGTCTAGGGTTTGTTTGTTTGTTTTTTAATAAAAAAAGGGTGGATTGTTTTTTATATATAATTTTTTGCTCTCAATCCATGTTTTCTACGTCCTGTCCTGGCTCTTTAACTTCCTCTTTGTTTGATGTTTTAGAACGGTAAACATTCTTCCCTCAGTCAGGCCATCGCAGTGATCAGAGTGGGGTGAAAGCGTGTAACCTAATCAGCCATTACACCGATAAGTGAAAGGCTCTTCTGGAGGCCTCTTTTTCTAAGCCTATCAAGAGAACAATACAGCTGACATACTGTTTGTTATCCCAATTCTACACCTACTATTATAGTATATGAAGATTATATTATATAATGAAGATTACCTTGTAGATAACATAGAGAGTCCCATAGAAGTGAATAGGTTTGGCATCTAATCCGCAAAAAACATTATCTGCATTTTTGCAGACAGCATACGGCCATCTAAATGAGCCCTTAATATGCAGAAAGAGATTTTGCTTTCTGCCTTTCCTGTTTAAAATAGAGAAGAAAGACAATGCAACAACACTCTGCAAACCAAATAAAGTACAATAATGCCATAGTTATAAAAAAAATATTCAGGTGCTAATGCTACATTTATTTTATAAAGTGAGATGCTTGGCAAATGCATTTTGTACAAAACCATTTGGGCCCGTCTGCCAAACGTCAAGGCGATCTCTGTAAGACGGGAACCTAACACTAAATACTACCTATTTTTATAACTATGGCATTATTCTACTTTATTTGGTTTGCAGATTGCTGTTGCATTGTCTTTTTTCTCTATGTTTCTAGCCATGGCAGCGTGCACCTGTGCATTGGGATGTGCTGACTGACCCCCTTATTTTATTGCAGGTTTCCTGTTTAAAAAACATTATATATTTTTTTGCATGGGCTAGACTTCCCAAAGTCCACGGCATGGACTGATAGCCCGGATACAGCTCGTTATGTACATGTATGGGGTTATTCTATATGAAATGTCTCCTCTGAAGTGACTAATAACCTGCAATCTATTGTGGACATGGCAATCTATGTTGTCACATAATGTTAATCAAGGACTGCCAGTTCTCAAAGTTTGTTTGGCTGGCATAGTGTTATGGACCTGCCCATGGGGTGTATCTCAGTCCAATCATTGCTCCTCTTCCTATAAATGTCTGTGTGAATGGGAGTATTTTTACATCAGAACTAAGGAGGTAAGTGATGCTCAGTATCTGCTACAATGACCAATCAATGAAAGGCTTGCATATTCATACTTTGTGTATCTTACCAGGTGTCTCACCATGAATCTTCTACATATTTGTGCTGTGTTAATACTAGCAAGTGTATTAACACAGACTAATGCCACTCCCAGCCAAGGTAATTCTCCTCTTTTTATTACTGCCAACATTAAACTGCTGAATATAAAGAACAGATTAACAGCTCTGTAGATGAAATGCAATGTATTTGTATGATCCCATTATTGAAGTCATTTTCTTTGTGTAATATAATATATATATATATATATATATATATATATATATAAAAAAAAATATGAATAAAAAAGGAACAGCACCTCCACAGATAATTGCAGGTGCAAGCTACCATAGCAACTATGTAGAAAAACAAATAAGTAGCAGCACACCACTAAATGCACTAAGGGTGGGTAAATAGGTGAATGTGTGAACAGGGTCAAATACATGACGCCCATACTTACTATTAAGCGGAGTAGAAGCTCTTAGCGCATATAATTGATCAAAAATATGTCGGGCCCATTTGCCAAACGTCAAGGTGGCTTCTCATCAGATGGGACCTACTCTAACACGGAGTGTTCAGCTCCATTGTTACTTTGATTAAAGGGGTTTTCTCATCTCAGACAATGGGGGCATATCGCTAGAATATGCCCCCATTGTCTTATAGGTGCAGGTCCCACCGCTGGGACCCACACCTATATCGAGAACGGAGCCCCGAAAGTGAAGGAGAGCGCACTGCGCATGCGCAGCCGCCCTCCATTCATTTCTAAGGTGCCGCCGAAAATAGCTGAGCACTGGCTCAGCAGTTGCCATCTGCCACATAGAAACTAATGGGAGCATGGGCCGCGCATGCGCAGAACGCTCCCATTAACTTCTATGGGAGAGGTGGGGATTAGCGCTTGGTGGTAGACGGACCCCGGGAAATCTGGAGTTCTCCAGCCACAGCACTTCCCGCTCCGTTCTCGATATAAGTGCAGTCCTTAAAGGATTTGTCCAAGTTTAGGAAAACATTTCTGCTTTCTTTTCACCAGCCATGCCACTCAGGAACTCAGCTACCTTGAAGTGAAGGTGTTGAAGTATGTATTTTTTTTTTTTTTTAAAGAAAGCAGCCATGTTTTTTTCTTACTTTGGACAGTTGTGGGTGGATGAGTGATATTGAGTTTCTCATACTGTGTATTGTGGATAGATGTGGGGCGTAGCCACAGAGCCCCTCTCTGACTTGTCCTGAAACCTATTCTAACTCAAATTAAAAAAATAATAATAGTTCAAATATAATTCTGATTGGATTTGAGCTTAGTTCAGCATCAGGAAAGGTAAGCAGAAGTTGCTGTCACAGAGGTCATCTGACAGATTTAGCATAGCACAGGACTGAGAAATCTGCATGGTACAGTATTACATGGCAGCTCTACAACTAAATTATAGAAAATGTTTAATAAAAAAATCCAGACGCAAATCTCTTGTACTTGTGAAAGTACATGCAGTATAGGAGAATATAAGACACTTTGTGAATATATGTTATCTATCAGAGAAGAATACTTCTCTCTCCTCTTTATCAGATTCTGCCCTCCTTTCCCCTTCACTAACTCTCATTCACTGCTCTAATCTGTCTTCACTAAAGATGGGCTACCTGCTCACTGAAGAATCAGGTAACATAGAAGTCTATGGAGAGGGAAAAGGCAGAGGCAAAAAGATTGACACAGAGACTGCTGCTGCTTTCATTTCACTGTTGGATTTGCATCTAAACTGCTTAGCACTGCCATATAATGTCTTCCATTACTGCTGCTGCTTCAGAGTGATCGAAAGCAGAATCTACTGTTTCTCCATGTCCTGTGCATAGGCAGTCATGATGAGCAGCTAGTCTCCACCCACCAGCTCAGAGAAAATGTAGAATTACGGATAGAGATTTCACAGGGAAACTGCTAAAAGGAAATGCCACATAAAGTCATATAATGGCCAGAAGTCATATAATGAGAATATACACTGCTCAAAAAAATAAAGGGAACACTTAAACAACACAATGTAACTCCAAGTCAATCACACTTCTGTGAAATCAAACTGTCCACTTAGGAAGCAACACTGAGTGACAATCAATTTCACATGCTGTTGTGAAAATGGGATAGACAACAGGTGGAAATTATAGGCAATTAGCAAGACACCCCCAATAAAGAAGTGGTTCTGCAGGTGGTGATCACAGACCACTTCTCAGTTCCTATGCTTCCTGGCTGATGTTTTGGTCACTTTTGAATGCTGGCGGTGCTTTCACTCTAGTGGTAGCATGAGACGGAGTCTACAACCCACACAAGTGGCTCAGGTAGTGCAGCTTATCCAGGATGGCACATCAATGCGAGCTGTGGCAAGAAGGTTTGCTGTGTCTGTCAGCGTAGTGTCCAGAGCATGAAGGCGCTACCAGGAGACAGGCCAGTACATCAGAAGACGTGGAGGAGGCCGTAGGAGGGCAACAACCCAGCAGCAGGACCGCTACCTCCACCTTTGTGCAAGGAGGAACAGGAGGAGCACTGCCAGAGCCCTACAAAATGACCTCCAGCAGGCCACAAATGTGCATGTGTCTGCTCAAACGGTCAGAAACAGACTCCATGAGGGTGATATGAGGGCCCGACATCCACAGGTGGGGGTTGTGCTTACAGCCCAACAACGTGCAGGACGTTTGGCATTTGACAGAGAACACCAAGATTGGCAAATTCGCTACTGGCGCCCTGTGCTCTTCACAGATGAAAGCAGGTTCACACTGAGCACATGTGACAGACGTGATAGAGTCTGGAGACTCCGTGGAGAACGTTCTGCTGCCTGAATCATCCTCCAGCATGACCGGTTTGGCATTGGGTCAGTAATGGTGTGGGGTGGCATTTCTTTGGAGGGCCGCACAGCCCTCCATGTGCTCGCCAGAGGTAGCCTGACTGCCATTAGGTACCGAGATGAGATCCTCAGACCCATTGTGAGATCATATGCTGGTGCGGTTGGCCCTGGGTTCCTCCTAATGCAAGACAATGCTAGACCTCATGTGGCTGAAGTGTGTGAGCAGTTCCTGCAAGATGAAGGCATTGATGCTATGGACTGGCCCGCCCGTTCCCCAGACCTGAATCCTATTGAGCACATCTGGGACATCATGTCTCGCTCTATCCACCAACGTCATGTTGCACCACAGACTGTCCAGGAGTTGGCAGATGCTTTAGTCCAGGTCTGGGAGGAGATCCCTCAGGAGACCGTCCGCCACCTCATCAGGAGCATGCACAGGCGTTGTAGGGAGGTCATACAGGCACGTGGAGGCCACACACACTACTGAGCCTCATTTTG
The DNA here is from genome assembly GCF_905171765.1 of Bufo bufo. Taxonomy (NCBI): domain Eukaryota; kingdom Metazoa; phylum Chordata; class Amphibia; order Anura; family Bufonidae; genus Bufo; species Bufo bufo. The sequence goes on from NC_053391.1 coordinate 109,387,481, forward strand.
ACTTGTTTTAAGGACATTACATCAAAGTTGGATCAGCCTGTAGTGTGTTTTTCCACTTTAATTTTGAGTGTGACTCCAAATCCAGACCTCCATGGGTTGAAAAATTTGATTTCCATTTTTAATTTTTGTGTGATTTTGTTGTCAGCACATTCAACTATGTAAAGAACAAAGTATTTCAGAAGAATATTTAATTAATTCAGATCTAGGATGTGTTATTTTTGTGTTCCCTTTATTTTTTTGAGCAGTGTATAATAAAAAACCCAGCATGCAGAGGTATTCGTCCAGCCAAAAGCCAGCATTTATGCAGGAAAATGATCGGATCCCTGTCGGATCTCATTATAGTCAATGGGGATCTAGTGGTGCCTGCCATTATATACCTCCAATAAACAGTGAATGGCAGACCAATATAACCTGTAATCTTTAAAACTAAAATGCGTAATAATGATAATACATTTCATAAATAGTGAGGACATGTCTTCCACGTGTTTAGAAGGTATTCCAAGTCTCAGCAAAAAAACATAATAGGTGATCTTGAGTACTCAGAATGTCAAAAAGTGACTGTGACAAAGTAAAAATATCTTCTTGTGTTTTGTCAATTTGGGATAAGAGGATATATCATTTTTGTATATATAAGCTGAGTACATAAAAAGAGTTCTTTATAATTGGCGATAAAGGGTTCAAAGACCGTGATATAAAGAAAAGTTTTTTTTAAAGTTTTTTAAGAATAAGAGTTCCAAAGAAATTCTCCGGTTCTCTGTTTAGTGAGCCACATGGTTAACAGTGAGGGTGAGTCTGATAATTGCATAATTTATGAGTCTCTACTCACTGGAGACTATTCAATGTGCAGGCTGACATTGGGGGCACTGTACAGCCACTCACCCGGCCTTGTATTTCTGCGAGGCTGCGTTCTCTGTCCCGGACCTCTTGCTAGTCAGTCTGTTCTGCTAGCTGCGCGCCGAAACTGGCGTCCCACGTGGTTCGCAGTAATTCACGTGATGCGGTCATGTGATACTTTCACCCATAATGCCGGAACTTCTGTATCTGCGGACTTTCAAAGTATATATTTCTGGTCCACTTAAGTTTAAGTGGAAACCAGAACAAATCAGTTCTAATGGGTAGTGCAGTTTATGGCTTACCAGACGCGTTTCGAGGTATTCCAACCTCTTCCTCAGTGGCCACTTTTTGGATACTTTTTTGGTATGCCAAGGCTCATGTTTTTTGTAGGATATGCATGACAATCTTGGAGCTTTATCAGTTGCTATATTTTGTTTTATTGGTACTACAATTTACACACTATAGCAGGTTTATTTGATATATGTTTATGAGTATGTTTTTTTTTTTCTTTTCTATAATTGCTACCTTTTTTTCTACAAAAATGCTTGAGAGTATGAACAAGGAATCTGGACACTATCCTTCCCAGTCACTCTACAGCAGTGGTCGCCAACTAGTGGCTCAAGAGTCACATGTGGCTCGCAACCCCTGCTGTGTGGCTTGCCATGGAAGTCCTGAGTTATGACCATATGCATTGGCGATTTACAGTGTTGCAGACCTATCCTAGATTTCCCACCAAATATGGATGGTATCATATGAGTGTTAAGTTTAACACTGAAATATTTATCAGCAAATGTTTGCAATTTCATGTTTTCTGTTTCTCCACATTAAAAATTCCTTTCCTCTACCTGTATTTTTGAACTGCCTGTTGCTCCCGACCATCACTGACAGTTGAATGTGGCTCACAACATACAAAAGGTTGGGGATCTCCGCTCTACAGGATCCCATTATATACTTCTCTGCATATCTAACTTATTAAGGAGGTTTTCCCCATTCATTTTACTATTCTCACTGGTCACTGTATTGCTTCACCCATTGAAGTGAATGGAAGTACTTAAAAGAATACAATAACAGAATACTTAAAAGGATCTAAAAAGTAAACAATACTGGCGTCTTTCCTGATTCAGCCAAAGGCTCGTTACGTGTCCAAATGAATATAAATAGCAAAGTAAACTTGTGGTTACATGACCTGCACTTCACTTTTAATAACTTAACACCAATCCCGTTAATCAGGATTCCCCACTTTAATAGCGTTTATGTTATGTACCTTGACTGCACTGCTACACTGTATGCTGTACTGAATATTGTATTGCAGTATATTGGATACTGTATTGCTGTATATTGCATTGGAATGACTTTATTTTTTCTTTACTAGGAGAATTTACTTTGCTCAACGATGTTATTCTGAGTTCCACCAAAGAAGCAAAGAAGCTGGTAGACGACGCTTACTTCCAGACTAGGACTAAGTAAGATTAATACAGAAAGAAGAAACTAAAAACTACACTTGTGTGCAGAGGGGAGGGTTATGCCAAGGGACAATAACTGAAATCTTATAGCCATATGAGCACATTTATCAAAGGGTTTATGCCACAAAAGTAGAGTAAAGAAGTTGCAAATTATGGCGCACATCATATTTGTAGAAAAGTAGTGATTAAAGTGGATGCAGATTAGTGATAACACACCTCATATTTACTATAATCTACATCAGAAACTCATATAAAGTATAGTTAAAATCTACATCAGCTCATAGCATATGTAACACTAGTCTTAGTATATCTGCCGGTAAACCTGACTGTCTTAGATTTCAGGTATTGGAGGTGGTGCTTCAGTCACCAAGGAAAGGGGATTGGGAATAGACACATTTTACAGAAAGAGGCCCAGTGGATTCACAGGTTAAAGACCTTTGGCTGCTTCATATAGGAAGAATTATATACAGTATAATAGGATCCATAAATGAGAGGGTTGGGGACATCAGGTAGAAAATGACCCCCTAGAGTGATCTAGAAGGAATGATCCTGAGTCACTAATGAATGTTGATATGGAGCCATCCTGGATACCACATTTTGGCCATTGAATTGAGATTAGAACCCCTCTGATGGTGGTGTCTTGACTCCTGGGTCCCCTTCTCTGGCTTGTGTTGCTCCCCTCCACTTCCAGGCACTCCTAATATTATTATAAAATGACCTATCAATCCTGATCCCCATCTGAAAATTATTGGTTTCCCTCTGTGTATTAACTGTACATTCATTATTTTTTTATATATATATATATATATATATATATATTTGCACTTCTCCCACCTTATATCTGATCCACCTTTAGATGCATTCCCCCATTCCTCTATGGATGTGTATCCCATTTGAGAACACATCTGCAATAGTATTTCTCCTATGATGGAGCGGAGGTCCTTGCGTTCCACTGTGGAGCACAGGACATGGGTAGTTTATACTTGCTCCAACCGGGAAGCAGTGGTAGTAGGTTGGATGCTGGGCCTCTCTAGTGCGTGTCAGGCTGGAACGCACAAGGCCGTCACTTGCTTCCACCTAGCAGGGCTGTGATTCTACCTCCAGTGGGCGTGTCATGCTGGAACGCATGGGTTGTGGCGCGCTCCCGGAGGAATGGAGGCTCAATACTGTGACACACAAAATGGTAGAAACTTAATGCGCAACAATACCGATTCCATACATGTGACTTAGCCATCACTATAGAAACTTAAGATATCACTGTACAATATCCAGAGTTGCAACATTGCATTGGATCAATTGCATGTGCCTGAAGAATGTACTAGTGACAATATAGATTTATATGAATTCTCATTGATATCATTGAGTCAATCTCTATGTGTCAGAAAGTACAATGGCGGGAATTTATCATCCCTTTTATGCCTGGTGTAAAAAAGTTGTGACTTTTTAAATGCCATTGCTCCTAAATCTAGGGTCAATGGCATTTCTACACCACACTAGGCACTTTCGTAAACGAGGACATGGTGGGGGCAGAGTTTGGAAGGGACCAGGCTCTGGCACATTTATCATCGTTTACATCAGTTTTGGTGTGAAAGATGATTTAAATCTACACCAGCCACGGGTAGTATTTTTCAGTTTAGGCGCATGCACTACTAGAACATGCCCCTATTTAATGTCAAGGCTCATTATAACAACTTTCGGTGGTGCAGGGAATATCAAAGACCAGTGTACAATGCCAGTCTTTTATAAATCCACCTCCCAAATATTTTGCGTCAAACATTTTTGCAACCAATATATGTTCAACATAATTTTAGGTTAAAGACACGATCGAAAAGGGAAACTGCAACATTTCAAGATGTAATGGCATTCTTCAAGCAACCTGTGGGAACAACCAGAAATATTATCCGATCCGCAGATTACTTGGATGTGACTCTCCAGCTAATAACTGAAAAATTGAAAACTACCCAACTTGGCCCCTTCAATGTTTCAGGTATGTAAACATATTGTACAGTGGCAATAGAATAGAAGTCACACCCGGGCACTGGTTCCAGAGGTTTCACACAGGTTCATCTGGCACATAGGAATACATCGTAAATGGCACAGGGTAGGTGGCGGGTGCTTTTTTATTTGGACCGAGGAGCTTCAAGTTATGCCTCTGATACAATAGAACTAAAATCTACTTATAGAAAGTAAGAACTGCCTGCCTGTTGTTATATTCAATTCAACTATAGTGAAATATACTATAAGGAAGATTCAGTCAAAGCAACTAGTCAAAAATACTGTCCAAGACTAATAAAGAGTCGCCAACCCGCGGTGGAGATCATACTTACCTGGTCCCTGCCTCTGGGTTTGGTGTCTATCACTCCCAGGCCTGGATCTTCCTCTCCCTACAGCGCTGAAAACAATATCCATCGACGGGGGAACACAGTCTGCGGTAGTAACCTGCTCCCCTTGCCTGATGTCACCAGTTGTCGTGACACAAGGGGAGCAGGTCACAGGTTTTCAGTGCTTCCGGGAGAGGAAGCTGGGAGAGACAGACACTGAATGCTTAGAGGGGTTTACAGTATTCATTCATTGATGACCTAACCCCAGAATAGGCCATTATTATCTGAATGAGGGGAGTCACACACCCTGTACTTTCTCCCATAAGATGCTGGGAAGTAGCCCAAGCGCTGGATGTAGGCACCAAAACTAGACAGGGTCGTCCATTGTGTATTAGACAGAGCTGTTTCCGTTAGTGCTGCTCCTATTCTCTGAATGGAAGCAGTGTTGTAGTGAATAGCTCCATTCTCTACATAATGGATGGAGCAGTGTAGTCCCAGTGGCTATTTCTAGCCAAAGCTACTCTTGAACAGATGATCAGTGGGGGTGCCAGGTATTTGACCCCTGCCAATCTGATATTGGTGGCCTACTCTGAAGATAGGTCATTAAAGGGGTTCTGTCACTCTCCAAAACTCATTTTTCATTTTTGGGCATATTAAAATCCTTATTAGACGACTATTCCCTATTCATTAAAAATCGAGCTTTTAAAATATGCAAATTACTTCACTACCAGCAAGTAGGGCGTCTACTTGCTGGTATCCGCCGCATCCTCCTTTTAAAAAAACGCCCCCTCCTCCAGTTGATTTACAGGGCCAGCGAGCGCTCTCCTCCTCCGGCTGGCCCTGTCAGCATTTCAAATCCCGAGCCTGCGCCTTATGTGTCTTCATTCGGCGCAGGCGCTCTGAGAGAAGGACGCTCGCTTCCTCAGCACTCCCTCAGTGCGCCTGCGCCGATGACGTCTTCTCTTTCGGGTTTAGAGGTGACGTCATCGGCGCAGGCGCACTGAGGGAGTGCTGAGGAAGCGAGCGTCCTTCTCTCAGAGCGCCTGAGCCGAATGAAGACACGTAAGGCGCAGGCGCGGGATTTGAAATGCTGACAGGGCCAGCCGGAGGAGTAGAGCGCTCGCTGGCCCTGTCAATCAACAGGAGGAGGGGCGTTTTTTTAAAAGGAGGATGCGGCGGCTACCAGTAAGTAGACGCCCTACTTGCTGGTAGTGAAGTAATTTGCATATTTTAAAAGCTCGATTTTTAATGAAACGAAGGCACAGAACAAGGTAAGAGCCCTATATAGGGAATAGTTGTACAATAAGGATTTTAATATGCCCAAAAATGAAAAATGAGTTTTGGGGGGAGACAGAAGCCCTTTAAATATTATGTAAAAATACTGGAAAACTCCATTCATTTAAAAAAAAAAAAAAAAACCTTTCCAACTAGTGTTGGACAACTCAAAATCAAATGAATTGACTTTGATCCAAATTTAAGGAAAAATTTGATTTGCCACGAATCCGAATTTCCTTGCGCTTTATGGTAACAAATCGTTTTTTTGTTTTTTTTCCCTAAAATGGCTGCTGCATATGTTTCAAAGTAAAAGTAAGAAGCCCGGGAACACAATATGAGCCATAATGCCATGCAGCCAGCCAATCAACAGATAGCTATCCCCTGTGATGTCAGAGCTCTATAAAAGCCTCATTCCATGCAGTCGTCTCCATTTCACTGTAGACTGAGCATAGGGAGAGACGCGGCAAGCGCTAGGGACAGTGTTTTTGAAAACTTTTAATTGTACAATATTGGGATTGTTTTTAGACACTGTAGGGAGAGCATAGGGAGACTGCAGGGACAGTGTAATCGACCTGTGCATCTGGTTCAACTGCTGCACCATTCATTCTTAATCTGTTCTGTTATGCAAAGACTTGTTATACACAGACTCAGTGTCAATCGGCGGTCTAATATATAGGTGTGGTTCTCTAGTACACTTGCTGCACAATTAATACTTAAAGGGAACCTGTCACCGGGATTTTGTGTATAGAGCTGAGGACATGGGTTGCTAGATTGCCCAGTCCCCATAGCTCTGTGTGCTTTTATTGTGTAAAAAAACGATTTGATACATATGCAAATTAACCTGAGATGAGTCCTGCCCCTGACTCATGTCAGGGACAGGACTCATCTAAGGTTAATTTGCATATGTATCAAATTGTTTTTTTTTGCTGAATAAAAGCACACAGAGCTATGGGGACTGGGTATTGCGGATGTGCTAGCGGCGATATAGCAACCCATGTCCTCAGCTCTATACCCAAAATCCAGGTGACAGGTTCCCTTTAATCTGTTCTGTTATACAAAGACTTACATAGACTTACTGTGCATCAGACTTAGTCTCAACAACTGGTCTAATAGATAGGCGTGTTTATCTAGTACACTTGCTGCGCTATTAATACTTAATCTGTTGTGTTATACTTACTGTGCATCAGACTTAGCATCAACAGGCGGTATAATATATATCTGTGTTTATCTAGCTCACCTGCTGCACTATTCTTACTTACTAATATAGTTACATTACTGATTCAGTTACTGTACATTATGGCCAACAGACAGTTGCCTGGGCCCTCAAAACAAATGGGCAGGGGCAAAAATGTTGCTGTAGCGGCACAAGTAGCAGCAGAAGAAGGGGTGGTGGCAGCCGCAGTACCAGGCCAGGCCTGTCACCAACAATTGAGCTGTACTGGAATGGTTGACTCTCACTTCAATATTATCTCAGGTGACAAGAAATACACACAGGAATCGGTGGGTTCCCCTGACACCACCCATAGTTGTCATGGCTCAGGAACAATCTCTGTGCCGTCACCTATCCTGCAACTGCCTCTTTCTTTTGCTGCTCTTTCTGCTCGGGAAGTAATGCATGCTGCCGGCGCTGCTCTGATTTTCAGTGAAGACGAGCTTAGTGAGGACACTAAGCAGCTACAAGCCAGCAAAGACTTAGACAAGAGAAGCTGAAAGTGCAGCTGTCCAAGTTGCTAGTACTACAGTCCCTTCTTTCAATATTGTGGACTCTGAACATTTAAGAGAACTGATGGCTTGTTCCCACCCAAGATGGTGAGTCCCAAGCTGTCATTACTTCTCTATAAAGCTGTACCAGTCCTGCTCTCATATGTTGAGCAGAAGGATAATGAAGACTAGGAGGAGGACATAAACACCCAGGAACTTTTTACAGAACTAGGTACTTTTATCTGCCAAGCGACAGTAAAGATGCAGGAGGAGTATGAGGTGCTAGAGAAGGACGATGCAAATTACCCCGACAGACCGTGGAAGTATGCAGTGGAGATGGAGGCCAGGAGTCCCTTCGAGTTCCTTGCACAAATGGCCAGATGCAAGCTCAATTGCTTAAGTAATGACAGCCGCATTATGACCATTCAGCAGAGGGATAACTACTGGCTCTCCACAATGTTAGACCCTCGCTACTGGTCCAAAATGGGGACCTATTTTACACCTTCTGACAGGGATGAAAAACTCAACTACTATAAAGACATCCTTTGTAGTCAGTTGGTCACTGCCTATGTGTGCCATTGCCTGTCCTGTGAAGGTCTAAACAGGGGGGCCCTTTGAGCTCATGCTTCACTGCCATGACTGCTGGAAGGTGGTGGGGGGCAGGAACAGCACCAGGTATATCAGCAGCAACTTAAGTCTTGAGTCTCTGATGAGCACTTTTCTTCAGCTGCCTACAGAAGAAACCACTTAACAGCAGCAGGACATGGAGCAGAACCGGAACTAGCAGGTGATAGAATACTTGGACTGCACCCTGCCATCCCAGATCCAAGATCCCCTGGATTACTGGGTAGCCAAACTTGAATTGTGGCCACAACTGTCCGAGTTTGTCCTGGGCAAGCTTTCCTGCCCGGCTAGTAGTGTGGCGGGTGGCATAGTTACCCCATAGAGAAATCACCTTTCAACACAAAATGTGGAGAGACTAACCTTTATAAAGATGAATTAGGCGGTGCCTAATGCAATGGACTAGATCATTTTGGCAGTAATGATCTGACTGTAGTGTGCTGGCACACCGGAACATTGTGACAAATGGCTTGTTACTTCTGCCCACTTGTTGCTGCCACTATTCTGATGCTGTCACGCTCCTGCTGCCTCTACTGCCATCTGCTACTACTGTGATCTGCACTAACTTTTGCTGTTACTGCCACTGCTGTTGCACTCCCCCTTCCCACTCTGTTCCGGGGCCTCTATTGTGACTCTTCATGCTGTCTTTACCCTCACCACTTTGTCCCGGGGCCACTATTATGTCTCTTCATGCTGTTGCCACCCTCACAACTCTGTTCTGGTGCCACTTCATGCAGTTTTTACCCTCACCACTCTGTTCTGGTGCCACTTCATGCTGTTTTTACCCTCACCACTCTGTTCTGGGGCTACTATTGTGACACTTCACCAGAACACAGAACAGTTGCAAATATTTCCATCACATGGACCCACTCCTGTTTTGGCCTTACAAATAGTGATCAAACACTGACCAAATACTAATGGTTTAAAGGCGGATGCTCAAAATACAGGATCTGCTTTTTCTGGGCTGGTCTGACGGATCCGAAGAATGGAAAAATAAACAGTGATGTGAACACAGCCTTACTGTTGACACCCTCCCCACTGTCATTCTAACGCACAGTAATTGTTTTGCTACCAGAAAGGACCAGCTATCCATGTTGCTGCCATGCACAGTGATGTACACCGAGATACATTCTCCCAAAAGTTTAACTGCAGGCCAGGATAGACCTGATTTAAAGTGCTTCATGACAAATTAATTCGTAACAAAGCAAAATTTCTTGGAGAAATTCAGCAAAGCGAACGAATTGAATGTTTTAAAGCTTCACTCGTCTCTATTTGCAACCATTGCACTAAAGATTTTAAAATAAAAGAACAAGTCTTAATTAACAATATCTCAGCAAATATATGTTAGCAATAGGTAGGAGTGACTGCGGGAACAAACCACATAATCACACAATGTATTTTTAATTAAGATTGTTTATAAAGTTGCTTTATTTTTTTAGTTTAGAGACATATTGGAGCAAAATTTGCTTTGTATTAAAGTGTTTTTTTGGGATTTTGAAACTGATATCCTATCCTCAGGATAGGTGATCAGTACCTGATCGGTGGGGGTCTGAAAACCAGGACCCCTACCAATCAACAGTTTTTGAAGACACTGGCGCTCCTGTGAGTGCCACAGCCTTCTCCGTGCTTACCAAGCACAGCGCCGTACATTATATAGCGGCTATGCTTGGTGTCGGACCTCCACCATTTAGATACTGATGATCTATCCTGAGGATAGGTCATCAGTATCAAATCCTGGAAAACCCCTTTAAGTATCAAGATTTTAGATCACAGGACACAAATGTTGTACTGAAATATCTACCTAGCCTTGAAATAGATAATCTATGATGTGTTACCATTTTACCTATGTTGCTTATAGTATATTGACCATCATCACTTATAAAAATTATAAGGAATTATACGTATGCACATTGTACTCAACAGATGTTCTAACAGAGGAGCAAAAACAAATTATTTCTCAGCTGACTGGATGCGCCTATCAGTACTTGCCAAAAGTGTGTGACCCTTCACCCTACAGTAGGATCACTGGAGAGTGTAACAATAGGTAAGGAATCTCTCAATAGATAAAAGTAAATGTTTTCAGAAGCATGGCCCACAACTATATTGTTTTTCTGTAGAAGGATAAAGTATTTTTATTACAATTTTTACAGAAAGAAGCCTATTCTTGGTGCATCCAACACTGGTTACAAACATCTTCTCAACCCAGAATACGAGGATGGTATATCACTGCCACGAGGCTGGACTAAAAGCCGTCCCATCAATGGGTTTACTCTACCATTGGTAAAAAAAAAAAAAATATCCTTGCAAGAAGATATTTGCTTTCTAATAACTGCCAGTAGCTTGCAAGATAATTTGTATTCTGATAGTAATGTGAATTTCTATACTATACTTCTCCTAGGGGGCTGTCCACTTTGGGCGATACCTTTTGTTAGAAGGGTCACCTTACAATAAGTTGATCACAAGGTCTACTGTTGCTGGGGAAACCAATAATCATCTGTGTGTGAGGGACTGAGCAACAAGTGTTCAAAATCCTTGCGCATCCCCCAGAGGATAAATGTAGCATTACACGATTCACCTGTTGATAACTGTACTACAACCGATGTTACCACCCATGCATTACTGAGTATATATATATATATATATATATATACACAGTGCCTTGCAAAGGTATTCACCCCCCTTGACTTTTTTCGTATTTTGGTGCCTCACAACCTGGAATTAACATGGATTGTTTGAGGATTTGCATCATTTAATTTACAGAACATGGCCACAACTTTGAGATGTTTTTGAGAAGCAAACAACAAATAGGACAAAATAATAGAAAAAGACAATGTGCATAACTATTCACCCCCCTAAAGTCAACACTTTGTAGAGCCACCTTTTGCAGCAATCACAGCTCCAAGTCGCTTTCGATAAGTCTCTATGAGCTTGCCACATCTTACCACTGGGATTTTTGCCCATTCCTCCTTGCAAAACTGCTCCAACTCCTTCAAGTTGGATGGTTTGCGCTTGTGAACAGCAATCTTTAAGTCTGACCACAGATTTTCTGTTGGATTGAGATCTGGGCTTTCACTAGGCCCTTCCAACACATTTACATGTTTCCCCTTAAACCAGTCAAGTGTTGCTTTAGCAATGTGTTTGGGGTCATTGTCCTGCTGAAAGGTGAACTTCCGTCCTAGCCTCAAATCACACACAGAGTGGTACAGGTTTTGCTCAAGAATATCCCTGTATTTAGCACCATCCATCTTTCCCTCAACTCTGACCAGTTTCCCAGTCCCAGCTGCTGAAAAACATCCCCACAGCATTATGCTGCCACCACCATGTTTCACTGTGAAGATGGTGTTCTTTGGGTGATGTGATGTGTTGGGTTTGTGCCAGACATAGCGTTTTATTTGATGGCCGAAAAGTTCAATTTTAGCCTAATCAGACCAGAGCACCTTCCTCCATACATTTTGGAAGTCTCCCACATGCCTTTTCGCAAACTCACAACGTGCCTTTTTGTTTTTAGCAGAAAGTAATGGCTTTCTTCTGGCCACTCTGCCATAAAGCCCAACTCTATGGAGCGTACAGCCTATTGTCGTCCTATGTACAGATATTCCAGTCTCTGCTGTGGAACTCTGCAGCTCCTCCAGGGTTACCATAGGTCTCTGTGCTGCCTCTCTGATTAATGCCCTCCTTGCCCGATCCGTGAGTTTTGGTGGGCTGCCGTCTCTGGCAGGTTTGCTGTTGTGCCATGTTTTTTCCATTTGGTTATGATAGATTTGATGGTGCTCCTGGGGATCATCAAAGATTTGGATATTTTTTTATAACCTAACCCTGACTTGTAACATTGTCCCTTACTTGTTTGGAGAGTTACTTGGTCTTCATGGCAGTGTTTGGTTAGTGATGCCTCTTGCTTAGGTGTTGCAGCCTCTGGGGCCTTTCAAAAAAGGTGTGTATATGTAATGACAGATCTTGTGACACTTAGATTGCACATAGATGGACATCATTTCACTAATTATGTGACTTCTGAAGGTATTTGGTTGCACCAGAGATTTTTATGGGCTTTCTAACAAAGGTGGTGAATACATACGCACATGCCAATTTTCTGTTTTCTATTTCTAAACAATAGTTTTATTTATATATTTTTATCATTTCACTTCACCAACTTAGACTATTGTGTTCTGATCCATCACATTAAATTCAGATTAATAAAACATTGAACTTAAGGCTGTAATGTACCAAAATGTGAAAAAAGTCAAGGGGGGTGAATACTTTTGCAAGGCACTGTATAACAAAAGTGGTGGGTACCCCCACAAAAAAAGTAAATGTCTCAATAAGTTGTCATGTGGCTGTAAGTATCAATTACAACTTGACAACTACATCTCATGCTGTTCACAAGTCGACTAAGGCTACTTTCACACTTGCGGCAGAGAGATCCGGCAAGCAGTTCCGTCGCCGGAACTGCCTGCCGGATCAGGCAAAACGTATGCCAACTGATGGCATTAGTAAGACTGATCAGGATCCTGATCAGTCTTAAAAATGCCTGATCAGTCGAAAAAATGCATTGAAATGCCGGATCCGTCTTTCCGGTGTCATCCGGCAAAAACGGATCCGGCATTTATTTTTTCACCCTTTTTTCAGTCTGCGCATGCGCATACCGGAGATCCGGCATTCCGGTATTCTGAATGCCGGATCCGGCACTAATACATTCCTATGGGAAAAAATGCCTGATCCGGCATTCAGGCAAGTCTTCAGTTTTTTTTAGGGCTCTTTCACACCTGCGTTCTTGTCTTCCGGCATAGAATTCCGTCGTCGGGGCTCTATGCCGGAAGAATCCTGATCAGGATTATCCCAATGCATTCTGAATGGAGTGAAATCCGTTCAGGATGCATCAGGATGTCTTCAGTTCCGGAACGGAACGTTTTTTGGCCGGAGAAAATACCGCAGCATGCTGCGCTTTTTGCTCCGGCCAAAAATCCGGAACACTTGCCGCAAGGCCGGATCCGGAATTAATGCCCATTGAAAGGCATTGATCCGGATCCGGCCTTAAGCTAAACGTCGTTTCGGCGCATTGCCGGAGCCGACATTTAGCTTTTTCTGAATGGTTACCATGGCTGCCGTGACGCTAAAGTCCTGGCAGCCATGGTAAAGTGTAGTGGGGAGCGGGGGAGCAGTGTACTTACCGTCCGTGCGGCTCCCCGGGCGCTCCAGAGTGACGTCAGGGCGCCCCAAGCGCATGGATCATGTGATCGCATTGGACACGTCATCCATGCGCATGGGGCGCTCTGACGTCACTCTGGAGCGCCCCGGGAGCTGCACGGACTGTAAGTATACCGCTCCCCCGCTCCCCGCTCCTACTATGGCAACCAGGACTTTAATAGCGTCCTGGGTGCCATAGTAACACTGAAAGCATTTTGAAGACGGTTCCGTCTTCAAATGCTTTCAGTACACTCGCGTTTTTCCGGATCCGGAGTGTAATTCCGGCAAGTGGAGTGCACGCCGGATCCGGACAACGCAAGTGTGAAAGAGGCCTTAGCCGGATATAAAACCGTAGCATGCTACGGTTTTCTCTTTTGCCTGATCAGTCAAAACGACTGAACTGAAGACATCCTGATGCAAACTGAACGGATTACTCTCCATTCAGAATGCATGGGGACATACCTGATCAGTTCTTTTCCGGTATAGAGCCCCTGTGACGGAACTCTATGCCGGAAAAGAAAAACGCAAGTGTGAAAGTACCCTTACTGTATGCTGAGGCATGGCATCCCACTCTTCTTGAAGGGCAGCCCTCAAGTCATTGAGGTTCTGGGGTATAGAGTTACGAGACTCTACACGGTGACTCAGATGATCCCATAGGTTTTCAATGGGATTCAGGGCTGGAGAAAGTGCAGGCCACTCCATTTGAGGTACCCCAGTCTCCAGCAGCCGTTCCCTAATGATGCGACCTCGATGAGCTGGTGCATTGTTGTCCATGAAGATGAAATTAGGCCTGTGTTGTCCATGCAGAGGCACAATGACTGGATTAATGATATTATTCAAGTAGTATGGGCTTGTCACTGTACCATTCTCAAAGTGTAGGCGGCTATCATTTTTGATCAGCGTGAATCGCCTTTCATCAGTGAACAGCACTGAGACCTACTGATCCTTCGTCCAGCGTAGATGCTCCCTGGTCCATGCAAGATGGTGATGTCTGTGTCCGGTGGTGTGGTCAGGTACCCTTGCAGGTCGTCTAGCAGTGCACACAGACCACGCTGATGTAAACAGTTTCAAATAATCTGACATGACACTTGGGTGCCTCTCACCTCCCTTAAATGTGCCTGGAGTTGTGTGGTATTAATCATCCGGTTCCGCAGGTCATTGAAGTGGTCATCAGTGTGGGATGTGGCCAAAGGACATCCACTTCTATGCCTTTCTGTGACTCTCTGTATCTCTGTGGCATATATATACATGTTTAATGACAAAGACTTGGACAGCGAGATATAACAATTTCCCATGAGTTACCATAAACAAACAAATTCTTCAACAGGCACGTGATGTGTCAAATGAAGTAGTGAAGTTCCACACTGAGTCATTGACATTGGATGAAGGTAGATCGCTCATGTTCATGCAGTGGGGTCAGTGGCTAGACCATGATACTGACCTCGCTCCCGACACCCCTGTAAGATCAACATTCTTTGAAGGCGTTGATTGTGAAAAGAGCTGCGTGCAGGCACACCCTTGTTTCCCATTAATGGTAAGATTTTTTTTTATCACGGGTCAATGTTCTGGCCATATGTTAATATATGTGGATTTGAATTGTTTGTAACCAAATTCATCAGTATGAAAGAAGTAACAACAGAACAACAACATACACATATCACAACTGAAATTAAATTTTTCTATTTAAAATTATTTCAAATCCAATGACAACTTTTATGTTTTGGGTGGACTTCATCTTTTGGAAAACTTAATTCTGAAGTTTAAATTAGTTTACTACAACATCAAATCATTTTCTGTAAAACATGTGCACTATATCAGATCTACATTCACATTATTTTGCACGATGGAAGGTACACATCTAAAAAGTCTTGAAACTAATTAAGTATAATTTTTTTATATTTTAGATCCCGCCAAATGATCATCGATATGTTAATGGATCTGAATGTATCCCCATATTTCGCTCAGCCCCAGTGTGCAGTTTGGTAACTCCAGTTCGTAGACAGATTAATGCCCTGACCTCATATGTTGATGGAAGCCAGGTGTATGGTAGTGACATCAAACTAGCCACCATGCTTCGTAACAACACTAACCAACTAGGTCTATTGGCAGTTAATCAGCAGTTTACTGACAATGGCTTCCCCTTCCTGCCTTTTAATGGAAATACAGAAGACCAGTGTGCCAGGACAAACCAGTCATTAGGAGTTCCTTGTTTTTTGGCAGGTGAGGTTGAGTAAGATCCTTTGATGTGCTTGATGGAATTGAATGTGTAATCATTAGCTGTGTTAGTGAAGGTGTGAATGGCTATTAAACTACTGGGATGATGTTTACAGATGGCTGCTTCAGCCTAAATACAAGGCCTCCTCATCTACTCTAGTAAGCCAATTAGTTAACTTGAGGGTGTTTAAGGTTCCCCTTTAGTCACAACATGTGCTACTGGGGAATAAATGACACATCTGTGCCTCAATCTGTAGTAATTGTCCCCAGAAATTGTCCTCACTGCCATACTGTATGTCTGAAAGAGACTCTTCCACCAGAACAGAGTATTTATTTTTTTTTTTAAATCAACAATGAGTTTTTGGCTGTTTTTCTTTTTCATTTTGGCAGTATTATGCCATTGAAAATGTAATACAAAATACTGTCCTTCTGTAACAATCAATGTCATTGATTAAACCTTCTACATTGATAAGTCCTCTATTGTCAGTTTACTGCTGCTGTGAGTGATAAGATAAGGATAAAATATGAGTATGTCAGCTGTATTCTTTTAAAAGGCTTAGATAAAGATGTCCACATTGATTAGTGTAATGGCTGATGACCTAAATTGAGTAACACCCCCTCTCTCTGACCGCACTGAATGGCCAGACTGAAATAGTTAAGCAAAGAAGAGGAAGTTAAAGAACCAGCACAGGAAGCAGTATACATGGAGTGACTGCAAAACATAATATCCAGAAAACCGTCCAACGTTTTTATACGGAAAATGTTACATAGTTTATTCACATAAAAGGCTGATAGGTGTCCCTTTAACACCCTTTTATATCAAGGTTCATTCAACTGCTCTGAAATGAATTATTCCACTGAATATGCTGTTTCAATTTTCAAAATGAGCTTGGCTGACCTGCGCCTGTCCATGGGTAGGATTGGTACTGTTTTGGGTGAAAAAAAGCGGAATATTTTTTCTAATTGTGGGCAACTAATTTAAGATGCTTCTAGACAGGCTAGCACTGCTTCATTCACCTAAATAGTAGGTGAAGCCAGGGTCAGAAAATCTGCATTGAAGGTGGCTTGTGATGACAGACTTGGACAGTGGGGGCACTTCTCTGAATAGCAGCTCAACCAACTGTAACTCTATACAGACATGGGAATGCAGCACTCAAAGCTAATTTTCTGCGTGATGGTGAACCTTCAAGCACATAGAAAAACATTAATGGAAATCTCTTCCCATCCTATATAATAGGTTGGTGTCCATTTGGGGGCCTAAATTGAGCTTATAAATTCTCTTTAAGGTCATCTTCACAAATACATATTATTTCAAAATAGTTTTTATCTTTAACGTCAGTAGGTCAAAGACACTGAACATTGGTGTTTTGAATTTTAGTTGAGTAAACTCTTCAAAGACAGGAGGCTAATCCTTCTATGAACACAATAGCCACAAAGAAGTAATCGAATATTATCCCACAATGTATGAGAAAACAATCTTGGTACAGTTTGGTGATGACTTAAATTTCTTTCAGGGGACAGTCGAGTTAGTGAACAACCAGGACTGACAGCCTTCCATACCCTCTTCTTGCGAGAACATAACCGTATTGCGACTGAGCTGCATGAGTTAAACCCAAGTTGGTCAGGAGAAATATTATATCAAGAAACCCGAAAGATAATAGGAAGCATCCAGCAGGTGTAGTGTATATATATAATGCTGCTGTTCTCCCGTGTGGCACTGGGGTCCTCCCAGGAGTGGAGGTCCAGTTGTGAATGCAGCACATGCTTCACCTATAGCTACACTACTGTCTAATCTATCTTTCTAAATATGTATATGACACTTTTCTTTTTGGTTGACAGAAAATAACATACAAAGATTGGCTGCCAATGCTGTTGGGCAGTGAGATGTCAAAAGTTCTTCGCAGATATAAATCTTACAATGAGGATGAAGACCCTTCAATATCAAATGTGTTCACCATTGCCTTCAGAATGGGTCATACCCTAATACAGCCATTTATCTACAGATTAGCAGATGGTTACAGACCCTATAATCCAGAACCAAAAGTCCTGCTCCATAAAACATTCTTTACCACATGGAGGGTGGTGAGACAAGGTGAATTATTCTAAATTTGCTTCTCAATACTCATAATTATATATTTTTTAACATTAGCTATTGTTCATGGACCTGTGTCAGGTCATTCAGCACCATACTCTGTTAATGTATATTATACCGTTCATGCAGGTGGAATTGATCCTCTACTCCGTGGAATGATAGCCAATAAAGCCAAGCTAAACTGCCAGGATAAGATGGTGGTTGATGAACTAAGGGAGCGTCTCTTCGAGATGATCAATCACACTGGTCTTGATCTAGCTGCTCTTAATATACAGAGAGGTCGAGATCATGGTTTACCAGGTAGAGTAAGAAATTTGCAGTAGCATTCTTAGTTTAGAAAAAGGCTAGACAATTACAGAGAAGATGGTGGAAAGATTAATAAGAATCAAACCCCCCAGTTCACCCTAATGTTACACCAGAATCCCATATTTGTGACCGTTGTAGCCAATAACTGGCATTAACCAGGGGCGTAGCTATAGGGGAAGCAAGGGAAGCTGCTGCTTTGGGGCCCGAGCTCAGAAGGGACCCAGCCAGGATGAGGGCTAAAAGATTTAATTGTCAGGACCCCCTCAACAATATTATAAAATGACATTATATACAGAGACACTGTAAAAAACGGACAGAGCGGCTGCTGGGCCTGGTCTAAGAGAGCGATTTTGACTAGCCACAGAAGTGGGGGTTGCAAATGAGGAGGGGGTTGGAAAGAAGTTGCTTGTGGGGGGTTAGGGCATTAAAAAATGTGCTTTGGGGCCCAGTCATTTCTAGCTACGCCACTGGCATTAACGGTTAATTGCCCAGAGCGGCAAGTTACCGCTTTGCCTCTGCAGTCATGTGCTGTTCTTGTACATAGTATCGATAAGACTAGTGATTGGCTGCAGTGATCTCATAAGTAGGAAAGGAACATCATCACATGCCAGAGATGGACGCCAAGATGCTGCAACTGTGATTAGTGTTTTTTTTTTTTTTTTTTTTTACATAACCTTCTTCCAGTAATTCATTTAAAATTTTAAGCCCAACCATAAATCCATGACAGTATACACTCATCCTTACAAAGCAAGGGGCCGGATCAATATTTTGTATATTTTTGTAAAAAGTAAAATAAAGTATTGTGGAGATATATGCATGTGATTTGGCTTAGGGAGGGCAGGTTCAAAAATCAGAACCCCTTTAATGAAATTTTGGCCAGTATCTTCTCGTCCAGTCCTGGCAAAGTATGGGTGTCATCACTGATGTTATGTACATTGTTGGCAGGAAGCTCTGGAAGGAGGAGAGGCCAGCCTTAGGCTCCATTCACACGTCCGGGCGGATCCGCAACACACCCGCCCGGCACCCCTATAGAAATGCCTATTCTTGTCCGCAAGCTGCGGACAAGAATAGGACATGTTCTATCTTTTGCGGAGCTGCGGACCTGAAGATCGGGGCCGCTATCCGCAAATGCGGATGCTGACAGCACACTGTGTGCTGTCCGCATCCATTCCGTCCCCATAGAAAATGAATGGGTCCGCACCCGTTCCGCAAAATTGCGACCCATTTGCGGACGTGTGAATGGAGCCTTAGGCTGGATTTGGTTTGATAACTGCATCTGGAAAAAGCCGAAACTGGAACTATGACTTGTTAACATCCAGAGCTGCAGTGGTGATTGCAATAGGAGAGGACACAGTAAAACAAAATAAAATATTCTGGGGATATCTAGATGTCATTTTGCTTAGAGTGGGCCTTTTTCTTCTACTGTATTAGCTATTTTAATGTCTTGTGGTCAGACAGATTTACTATTGTTACTATAGTGAACCTATTCCTATATTAACTTTTCTTTCTTTACCACACAAGGATATAATGCATGGAGAAGGTTCTGTGGCCTTTCTGCTCCACGAAACGTAGATGAACTATGTACTGTACTGAAAAATAGGAAGCTTGCCGAAAACCTAATAAAATTATATGGGACGCCTGAAAATATTGATGTCTGGGTTGGAGGAGTTTCTGAACCTTTGGTTCCCAGAGGAAAGACTGGAAAGCTGCTTAGTTGTTTAATTGGAGAACAGTTCCGTAGAACTAGAGATGGAGATCGGTATGTATCAATTCTCAGTAAAAAAAACAATACAATAATGCCTCATTCTCACGTAAGTGTTACGGTCAGTGATTTCCATCGATTATTGTGATCCGTCAGGTCATAGTGCGTGTCTCCACGTACTAGGTTCTCACACTGTGTGCATCAGGACGTAGTGGAGAGTGAGCTGGAGCTGCAAAGTAGTAACATTGCCTGATCAGGAAAAGAGATATGAGCATGGGGTGGAGAGTGAACCACCTGACTGCTTCCCGGCTCCACAGCTAGAGCCGCACTTGAAGAAACAAAGAGCCGCATGCGGCTCAAGAGCCGCAGGCTTGGCCATCCCTGCTGTAGAATAAAATAGCATTTTAAGAAGTTGCTTCAAAGAGCTGAAAACTAAATGTCTGACTGTTCCATCCTTGTTTTTCTAGGTTTTACTATGAAAATCCTTCCGTATTCAGTGAAGCCCAAAGAACATCAATAGAGAGAGTGACTCTTGCACATATCATATGTGCTAATACCAATATAAAAAAGGTCCCTCGAAATGTCTTTATGGGCAATCAGTACCCAATCGGTTTCATTCCATGTTCCTCTTTAACTAAGCTGGACCTGCGACCTTGGAAAGGTGTGATCACAAATAGTAAGTAGAAATGTAAGACAAATGTTTTAGATTACCTGTCAGCTCTCTGGACATCTGTTTCGTAAAGAACTGTATTCTCCATAAAACCCCAATTCTAGAACACCTTTTCTTATGATTCTGTGTTAGCAGGGGTGCACTACCATTGAGGCCAGGTGGGGTGATCGCCGCAGGCAGCACCAGGAAAGGGCAAGAGGGGGGGCAGCCGAAGGGCCATGGGCTGAAGGGTAGGGGTTAGGTTAAGAAATTAGCATTTGGGAGGGAGGGGCGCTGTTTTAGTTTTCACCTCAGGCAGTAGAAAGGCTAGGCGCACCCCTGTTTGTTAGGATCTAATCATACGAAGAGATCTGTTTCAGAAATTTCTCTGACTGTACATTTGGATGGGGTTTGTAAAATTCCATGTACAGAAACAACTCCACTCAAATATATAGAACAGATTTTCACTTTATGAAACATCTGCAACAGATGCCTGAATATGTCCTTATTCCTTCTGGAAGTATATGAATAAATGGACAAACTGGATGTTACCATTCTCCTGCCAGGCAGTGCTGACAGTGTCAGAATGTGCAAGGAATAAATCACAAACAATAGAGGTGCTGCACTCTCCACATCACAGTGGAAGGATATTAGGATGGAACACTCCTTTTCCGATATTCCAAATATGTAAAACGCAACAGCACGTGCAGCGACCCCCTGAGGAGCTGATGCAGAGGATGGGAGTGGTATTGGCCCTGAGGTCGTTGCTCCCTGGTGATCAGTGCATTGGAAATGTTGTTTGAATAATCAGGCCAGAAGTAATCATATAACAAGTCTGTCTTTACTTGTGGCACATCCAGCAGCAGTAAATATAAAGTGTAGTTTCTTTGGCACCCGATAAGGATGTATGGTGGCATGTTGGATGGCAATTGATTGGCATGAAAAGGCATTTGTAGGCATAAGTGTCCACCGTAAGATTCAGACTCAAGCTTTGTTTAGTCTACTGATTGTTTAGGTGATGGGTGTCTGACCTGTAGTCCCTCACCATGTAGCAGTGTCCATAAAGCTGTATTTCACTGAACGCTGTATCTCTGATGCTTTCTGGAAGCAGAATTTGCTGATCTCCCTGGAGTGTTGGTCTCCCAGGAGAAGAATGTCAGGTTCCTAGGAGCAGGAGCTCTGGCATGTGCTTCTTCTTCTCTCTCTAGCGAGACTAGAACTTCCCTTCCTGGCAGGAAGTAGGACCATCCCACTCCTACCAACATTTGACAACCTTACCCTCCTCTGCTGGAACGCACGGCCAATTCATGAAAAATACATAACACTACATAACTACATACAATGATTTCTCAGATACCCCCCCAGATCAGGGCACTGCTCACTCAGCCTTCTCTTTAAAAGGAAATGAGCCGGTTTATCCACCACATGTGCTCACACAATGTTTTGCCTCACAGCAGAACCTTTCTCAAGCAATTACAGGGTGCCATGTGTCACATAGAAATAGCAATGCACCACAATAAACATATTAATAGAGATGATCGAATCAATTCTAAATTAATTCGAATTTGACACGAAATTTCCAAACATTCAGGTCAAATCCTCATCCAAATTTTTAACAATTCAATTCAGATGAATTTTTCAAAATGACATCACCAATTTTACAGATCAGAAGACAGGAAAGGTGAAGAAGTATAATTACATGACCCAGGCGGTGCGTGTGTATACACAGTGGCAGGCTGTTTCTGTCAAAAAGCAAAAAATTTTAGGCCACTTAAAAAAATATAAAAAAATCAGCCATGCCCTTACCCATAGCCATATAGGTAATTGCCTATAGTAATAATAAATTTATAGTGCAATGTGGTTCCACCTACTTTAGTGAAAGTACCCCTAGTAGACATCTGGCGTGGAGCTGTGCCTTTTTAAAAAGTCGTTTGTGACACAAAAGTAATCTGAAATTATTACCAAATTTTCACTTCAAATCTGTGGGTGGCGTTGGAAGACACAGTGCTCAAACAGTCACAGAATTGTAATCCCAAAAAGTAAAAAAAAGACCCTACTTGCGACTTTTTGAAGCCAGAATTCTGGCATGCAGAGCTTTTCAATGGGTTGTGATGTTGATGACTAGAGATGAGCGAATTTCTCACGAAGCGCACTTTTTTGTAAGTAGCGGGTGCAATTACAGGAAGCTGCGATAGGGCCGCCCCCGTCATTGTACCCCTCAGATGCCGCGTTCATACATGATCGCAGCATCTGAGTGTAAAATTAACAATAACAAAAAAAATGTAATCAAACTTACTGCCTCCATCTACTCGCGATAGGCCGGCTGCAGCCATCTTGCTTGAAGATCTCGGGCGAAATCCTGTGCGGCGCAAAATTACCTCACCACGCCAGCCGGCGTGATAAGGTAATCTGGCAACGCACATGATTTTGACCAAGATCTTCAAGCAAGATGGAGGCTGGCGGCCCCTCATGAGCAAAAAGTTTTGAATTTTTTTATTTTTTTATTTTTTATACTATTTCAGGTTAAATCGATTCACTAACACAAAGCACGAGACAATTCGGCTTCTAGGCAAATTGAATTTATCCTGAAATTCGGATTGAATTCCTCTTCGTGGGATTCGATTCGCTCATCTCTACTGATGACTTCAGGATAGGTCATCAATATGATTGGCTTCTTCACATTCCCCCCTTAATTTATATGGAGAGCGCAGTTAGAACACTAATTCCCATTTCTACCCACGACAGTGTTGTGTGGTATGTGCTAATATATGGCTACAAAGGTGGAGGAGAAAGAATACTCAACAGCACAAACTGTGGGGTATAAGGCCCCATTAGACCGAACAATACTCAGGCCAATTATCGGGAGCAGAAGTTCATAAGAAGGCTTGTTCTCAATAACTGGCCTGTATAATCAAGTGTTTCACTCGTTCATCAGGTGATCTGCAGCATTTAAGACTAGGTTCACACCTGAGCGTTTTACAGCGCGTTCCTACGCACTGTAAAATGCTCAACAGGCAAAAACCAATGTTTCCCTATGGGCATGTGCCACGGCTGAGGATGGGGAAAACCCTCAGCTGTGCGATGCCAGAACATGTTGGTCGCTGCTAGGCCAGGACAGGAATCAGGGAGCAGGTCACCTCCTATCGCGTCCCTAATCTGACCCTGACTCCTAGCTGTATGAGCCGACCCTGATGGTAGGAGGGCTCATACTCGGGAACCTTGGGGTCCCTACTAGCCCTCAGGGTGGCCCTGAACTAGGAGCAGGGTAAGACGACCTGTTCCTCCTAGATGCGGACGAACAGGAGTCTCACAGGCCAAGCTGCAAGGAAGGGGAAACAAATACAACATATGAATATGGCAGGTGAACTAAAGCAGTTCCAAACCTACCTGCCACAGCCACGCTGACTGGAACCCGTGCATAACTACTGCTGTCCACAAACATATGAGGGACACAGAACACAACACATATCACACAGGTAACCAGGACATCCATAGTTGCAATAAACCGATAGACCATAAAGACATCTTCAAACATCAGACATAAAGTTTATGACCACAAGGGTGGCCCTCACTGGCAGATGGTATATAACCAGAAGGATGCTTCCAGCTAACCCTGGCTGAAGTACCCCTCAGATACAGGCATCCAGCGGAAGCTAAATAGCCCAAGTGGCCACACCCACACAAACACCCAGTGTTCACATACTAAGAAGGGAGTTAACCCTTCCTACACCAGGCAAGGGAAAAAGCCACTTAACGGGGAAGTATACAATAAACAATTACACTGCAGCTGTTACCGCAGGCAACGACATGCGTGGCAACCATGTCCTGGGAGTCAGCCAGAAGGCCGAGACACTGCCACCACATGTACACAATACAACACGTTGCCACGGGCAGCCACAAGTGAAGGGAAGTGTCACAGTGCACACCTACATAAACCTCGTGCACACCAGATATACAAAGTGCATACATACAAGGAGAGGTTGCCAGGAGTAACCGCATGCACTTGACAGCAAGCTGCCCAGCAACAGCTCAGGCTGCTATACTGCCAAGTGCAAACATGTTGCCAGCGGCAACCACATGTGAGGCAACAAACCAGCCGCCCTCACCATGTGGTTGACAATAAACAAAACCGCAGGCAACTGCACGCGGGTCCAGGAGTCACGACCATTACCATGGTCGTGACAGCATGGTTCTCACCTGAGCGTTTTACAGCGCGTACGAATGCGCTGTAAAACGCCCTACGCCCCAAGAAGTACAGGAGCTTCTTTGGGGCATATTGTCGCGCGTTCCCGCCCATAGACTTCAGCGGGAACGCGCCCAAATGGGCATTTGCTTGTTTCCGCCCATTAAAAACGCCCGATACAAACGCCCGATAAAAACGCCTGTAAAAAGCGCTTATCAAATACGTTCAGGTGTGAACCCAGCCTTAAACGGGTAGATAATCAGGAACAAGCATTAAGAAGTGAACTGCCATAGCCCCTACAGAGAAATTTCCCAGCGGGCTGATACCCAGGGGGTCGACCCAAGCCCTCCTCATGGCCGCTGGCTGGGTACATACAGTTGCAAGAAAAAGTATGTGAACCCTTTGGAATGATATGGATTTCTGCACAAATTGGTCAAAAAAAGTGATCTGATCTTCATCTAAGTCACAACAATAGACAATCACAGTCTGCCTAAACTAATAACACACAAAGAATTAAATGTTACCATGTTTTTATTGAACACACCATGTAAACATTCACAGTGCAGGTGGAAAAAGTATGTGAACCCCTAGACTAATGACATCTCCAAGAGCTAATTGGAGTGAGGTGTCAGACAACTGGAGTCCAATCAATGAAATGAGATTGGAGGTGTTGGTTACAGCTGTCCTGCCCTATAAAAAAACATACACCAGTTCTGGGTTTGCTTTTCACAAGAAGCATTGCCTGATGTGAATGAAGCCTCGCACAAAAGGGCTCTCAGAAGACCTATGATTAAGAATTGTTGACTTGCATAAAGCTGGAAAGGGTTATAAAAGTATCTCCAAAAGCCTTGCTGTTCATCAGTCCACGCTAAGACAAATTGTCTATAAATGGAGAAAGTTCAGCACTGCTTCTACTCTCCCTAGGAGTGGTGTCCTGTAAAGATGACTGCAAGAGCACAGCGCAGACTGCTCAATGAGGTGAAGAAGAATCCTAGAGTGTCAGCTAAAGACTTACAATACAGGGAGTGCAGAATTATTAGGCAAGTTGTATTTTTGAGGATTAATTTTATTATTGAACAACAACCATGTTCTCAATGAACCCAAAAAACTCATTAATATCAAAGCTGAATATTTTTGGAAGTAGTTTTTAGTTTGTTTTTAGTTTTAGCTATTTTAGGGGGATATCTGTGTGTGCAGGTGACTATTACTGTGCATAATTATTAGGCAACTTAACAAAAAACAAATATATACCCATTTCAATTATTTATTTTTACCAGTGAAACCAATATAACATCTCAACATTCACAAATATACATTTCTGACATTCAAAAACAAAACAAAAACAAATCAGTGACCAATATAGCCACCTTTCTTTGCAAGGACACTTAAAAGCCTGCCATCCATGGATTATGTCAGTGTTTTGATCTGTTCACCATCAACATTGCATGCAGCAGCAACCACAGCCTCCCAGACACTGTTCAGAGAGGTGTACTGTTTTCCCTCCTTGTAAATCTCACATTTGATGATGGACCACAGGTTCTCAATGGGGTTCAGATCAGGTGAACAAGGAGGCCATGTCATTAGATTTTCTTCTTTTATACCCTTTCTTGCCAGCCACGCTGTGGAGTACTTGGACGCGTGTGATGGAGCATTGTCCTGCATGAAAATCATGTTTTTCTTGAAGGATGCAGACTTCTTCCTGTACCACTGCTTGAAGAAGGTGTCTTCCAGAAACTGGCAGTAGGACTGGGAGTTGAGCTTGACTCCATCCTCAACCCGAAAAGGCCCCACAAGCTCATCTTTGATGATACCAGCCCAAACCAATACTCCACCTCCACCTTGCTGGCATCTGAGTCGGACTGGAGCTCTCTGCCCTTTACCAATCCAGCCACGGGCCCATCCATCTGGCCCATCAAGACTCACTCTCATTTCATCAGTCCATAAAACCTTAGAAAAATCAGTCTTGAGATATTTCTTGGCCCAGTCTTGACGTTTCAGCTTGTGTGTCTTGTTCAGTGGTGGTCGTCTTTCAGCCTTTCTTACCTTGGCCATGTCTCTGAGTACTGCACACCTTGTGCTTTTGGGCACTCCAGTGATGTTGCAGCTCTGAAATATGGCCAAACTGGTGGCAAGTGGCATCTTGGCAGCTGCACGCTTGACTTTTCTCAGTTCATGGGCAGTTATTTTGCGCCTTGGTTTTTCCACACGCTTCTTGCGACCCTGTTGACTATTTTGAATAAAACTCTTGATTGTTCGATGATCACGCTTCAGAAGCTTTGCAATTTTAAGAGTGCTGCATCCCTCTGCAAGATATCTCACTATTTCTGACTTTTCTGAGCCTGTCAAGTCCTTCTTTTGACCCATTTTGCCAAAGTAAAGGAAGTTGCCTAATAATTATGCACACCTGATATAGGGTGTTGATGTCATTAGACCACACCCCTTCTCATTACAGAGATGTACATCACCTAATATGCTTAATTGGTAGTAGGCTTTCGAGCCTATACAGCTTGGAGTAAGACAACATGCATAAAGAGGATGATGTGGTCAAAATACTCATTTGCCTAATAATTCTGTACAGGGTGTAGTCTCTGGCATATGCTAACATCCCTGTTAGCGAATCTACGATATGTAAAACACTAAACAAGAATGGATTTCATGGGAGAATACCACAGAGGAAGCCACTGCTGTCCAAAAAAAACATTGCTGCACGTTTACAGTTTGCACAAGAGCGCCTGGATGTTCCACAGCAGAACTGGCAAAATATTCCGTGGACAGATGAAACCAAAGTTGAGTTGTTTGGAAGAAACACACAACACTATGTGTGGAGAAAAAGAGGCACAGCACACCAACATCAAAACCTCATCCCAACTGTGAAGTATGGTGGTGGGGGCATCATGGTTTGGGGCTGCTTTGCTGCGTCAGGGCCTGGACGGATTGCTATCATCGAAGGAAAAATGAATTCCCAAGTTTATCAAGACATTTTGCAAGAGAACTTAAGGCCATCTGTCCACCAGCTGAAGCTCAACAGTAGATGGGTGTTGCAACAGGACAACGACCCAAAGCATAGAAGTAAATCAACAACAGAATGGCTTAAACAGAAGAAAATACACCTTCTGGAGTGGCCCAGTCAGAGTCCTGACCTCAACCCGATTGAGTTGCTGTGGCATGACCTCAAGAAAACGATTCACACCAGACATCCCAAGAATATTGCTGAACTGAAACAGTTCTGTAAAGAGGAATGGTCGAGAATTACTCCTGACCGTTGTGCACGTCTGATCTGCAACTACAGGAAACGTTTGGTTGAAGTTATTGCTGCCAAAGGAGGTTCAACCAGTTATTAAGTCCAAGGGTTCACATACTTTTTCCACCTGCACTGTGAATGTTTACATGGTGTGTTCAATAAAAACATGGTAACATTTAATTCTTTGTATGTTATTAGTTTAAGCAGACTGTGATTGTCTATTGTTGTGACTTAGATGAAGATCAGATCACATTTTATGACCAATTTGTGCAGAAATCCATAACATTCCAAAGGGTTCACATACTTTTTCTTGCAACTGTAACTAATTAATGCTGGGAGTATCATGTACTTATACACCTGGCCAACAGCCACAGCTCCTGAACTCAAAAGTATCACCATCCTCAGGACAGTGATACAGTAGAATACTGTGGCGAGGGCGCCAGTATTTTATGCTGCACTGTCATATTTGGTTCCTCTGGGGCTGTATTCTGTGCTTTACTATGGTATTACAGGTCCCGCCTACTTTTGTATTTCACTTCTACTTCTGTTGCCCTTTCTTCTATCAATTTGGACCTGTCTAAAATTTGGTGCCACTTTTAGGTTTATTCCAGGGCCACTTTAAGTTCCCAGTCCACCCCTGCGGGCTGGCATACAAATGTTCATCCCCGATAATCTGCCTGTATATCAGGCAGTGAACATCCACCTTAAGAAATGGAGTCCCCCTATCAACCCCTTCTCCACGCATCTTTGTGCGTTGGTGTTGGCAGGAGTAAAAGAGAACCCCTTTCATGTGGTGCATGGACAATTAATCTATATGTTGAAGTTGTAGGTGGGTACACAGGTTTAGCTGTAAAGAGTCAATATAGCAAAACTCATGCCCCCACCTGTAAATTTATATGAGGTGCAGGTAATATCTGTTAAAGTTGCGGGCAGGTGAGTGCCTGGGTTTCTTGGGGTTGGGTCCAGCAGTGTGAATAGTATGGCTTATACTATTGCTTGAGACACCCTTTACTAACCTGGTGGCAGCATAAGGTCAAAAGATGTAGGGAGGGGATCAGACGCACATTTAGGACGGAGAGCTTAAAGGCATACTGTACATGCTGCTGTTCCCTAGCATGAAGGACTTTGCTGGTGCATATCCCTAGGGCTGCGCAGTGTATTCCCAGTTGTACGCATATCATACCTTGAAAAACACTGGTCTAAATTGCAGTGTCTGTAGAGTTGTCAAAGTATAAAGTCAGTTTTCCTTCACCTGCTTCCTTTAAATACAGTTTGTGAATACTGACATCACATTCAGGACTCTGGATTAAAATCTAGTTCTATGATGTTTTATGCATTGGGGTGAACTGATCCGTTTTGAACCATTTGTGAGATCCCCGAAACGGATCTCACAAACGGAATTCAAAACGCCAGTGTGAAAGTAGCCTTAGTTGGATGACAGATTACAGTTACATCCATTATAATTGACTATGATCTCAGAAATTAGAATACAATTCCTCTACATACACACTGCTGATTTATTTGTGTATTTTATCTAAGCTGCTTCTAAATTTCTTGATGTATCTTTAGAGCAGTTATACCTTTGTTTTTCTGATACAGAGCTACAAATCTCCTGCCTAGCTTTCTGACTACCTGCAGGTACCATTAGAGGGCGCATGGGAGTTTACACATGGAACCAACGAGAAGCAGCAGGCAGCTCTCACACTCCCTCTGGTGGTGACTTCAGAGAATGTCATGTTCACTTTTGTAATAATAAATACAAATATTTTGTTTTCTCCTCTCATTTCAAACTCTGCACATAAAACAGTATATACTACAATATAAGACAAATTATTTGCAACACCCCCCCCCCCCACCCTTCCCACCTCCAAGATATAACATTTGATGGTACTGCAAAAAGGGGGGAAAAAAAGCCATTTGCAACAGCAAAAATGATAAACACCTTGTCCGGCCTCTACTAAGTGATGGTTTATCCTCAAGAAAAGACATCGCTAGCCAGAACTACACAACTTTGTCGACCTTGTAGTGAACAGTGTTTGTCACTGCAGCACTGCTTCCATTAACTTCATTGATTTCAATGGGAGCAGCGCTGCAATGATGAGCATTGTCCACTGCAATGTTGGAGGAGCTGTGTAGTTCCTGCGCTGACTTTTGACGGAGTTACCCCCGAACAGCTGATTGTGGGGGTGCAGGACATCCCTTTAAAGAACTGCGTTAAAAATGCCCCTACAGAACTGACTGCTTACATTCTAATAAGGTTTTATCATTGGACTTTATTTACTGCATTGATGTTTTTATGAATTCTTATTTCTTTCAGGTAAAACAAATGAATAATCTAAGAATTTTAATGCCATTCAAGTGACTTGTGGATTTGGCGGTTCTCCTCCTCTGCTATTACAGTTTCTACATATTTTCCTACTTTGACTAGAAAGCTATTTAAATATATACAGTATTAATACATATTACAAAATATTACAAAAATTCCCTTACAAAAAATGTTTCCTTGATTTTTAGACACGTACAGTATGTATAAATACAGTATATTCTGTAATTGTGCCGATTTCACAGAATATACAATTTATTAGGGACTGTCTCTGTCTAATAAACACTGCTGTACACGTGTTTGTGCTTTTATTTTATTTTATTTAGGCTTCACATGTCTGGGAAAACATTTTATTACTTTCATTTACTATTAAGCATACACACAATTCTTGAAACCTTAGGTTGTTGACAGGGTTTGTTGTACCCCCATTCAGTGCATGAACGGCAGTATATGGAAAGTTTATTTTTGTCAGATTCTGTGAGAATCCAGGAGAACAAAAACTATTGTATGTTCCATCAGATGCCATGTGATGGGAGGGATTCTCCGCAAGGCGCTTTTTTTTTTTTTAAGAGTTGATGATTCTACGAATCTAGCCCTGTGTGGTGCACCATATGGAGGATCTGTACACGCTCTGCCATAATATTTTAAAGCAAGTTTATTTAGGGATGCAGCAGGATTCCAATTTGTAACGGGTTCTGTACGTGGATGAGAAAAACATATGTAAGGTTCCCGCTAGAGTTGAGCGAACCTGCCTTTTTGGAAGGTTCGGGTTTAAAGTGAATTCCGTAATGGATTCCGTTCTCACAGAATCCGTAACGTGATTCACTACCAGCATGCCAAACGGAATGCCTTTAGAGGCATTCCGTCATAATCAAAGTGTACCCTCGGGGCTGGCCGTACACTTGTATTATGCGACATGCCGGCATTGAATTACGTGATGGATTCTGTGAGTTCCCACCATTTGAGACACAGACAAATTATTCCTTTGACAAATTAAAAATGAAAAAATTTCAAATCTAGTGTATTTGTGGAATACAAATAAACATGATTGTATGTAAGTCATTTCCTATGAATAATTTAGTGCGGTTTGCCACACTATGAATACCTAGATGCCCCAACACTCGTCATAATACACCCACCCTTTTCAGCTCTTATGGATATACATGGATATGTGCTCATTCAGTAGCATAGACATGGTTAGGTTGTAGAAGCAGGAGAAGAGTGTGGCAGGCATAGAGCACCACAACAATATTCCAATTCTTCTGTGCCTGAACCACCTCATAGCATACGGTATATACAGTACTAGAACCAAGCTCATTACATATGGACAGCACCAGAACCAAGCAGTATTGAGGCTAATTGCTAAATCCGGTTAGTATTTGCCATATAAGTTTATACACTTCCCAGTATGATATTAAAGGGGTTGTCCCCTTGAAAGAGGACCTGTCACCTCTCCCGACATGTCTGTTTTAGTAACTACTTGTATTAACTCTGTGATATCATTTCTAGATGTGCCATTCCTTTATTATCGCTTCTTGAAGAGTCGAATGAGGGTCCACATGGGTGTTACCAGTTAGAGGTGTGTCCCTGGACAGTCTGACACTGGCAGAACTGATTAGATAGAGTCAGACTGTGCGTGGACACATCCCCAACTTGAAACACCCATCTGGACCTTCATTGCAAACTGCTAGTAATTAATTCATAACTTCAAGAAGCAATTATAGGAATGCTACAACAAAAAGTCATAGCAATAGATGCTTCAGAATTATTACAAGGGGGGATGCAAGTAGTTCCTAAAATAGATATGACATTAGAGGTTACAGTTCCTCTTTAAGGCCATGACTATCTGATCGTGGGGGTTTGACGCCCTGCACCCCTGCCAATCAGCTGTTTCAGAGTAGCTCTGTAGTGGACAGAGCTGGTTGCTGCTCTAATTGAAAGGATGAAGCTGTGTAGTTACGGTGCTGGGGCTACATTGAAACAGGGGTGCTGGACCTCTGCTGATCAAACAGTGCTGGTCTATCATGAGGATAGGTCATCACTTGTAAAAAGCTGGATAACCCCTTAAGGACCTCTGCTGTACATGTACGGCAGAGGTCCGGTCCCCGAACATGGTGCCCGCTCGCACGTGCGTTGGGCGCCATAGCCAGGTTTCTGCTATTTTAAATAGCAGAGACCCACGGCACATGTATGCAATCAGCTATAAGGCTGAACGCATACATTTTCCCTTTTAGATGCCATGGTCAAATGTGACCATGGCATCTGCGCAGTCCAGAAGGGGAAGTCGCACACTTCCGCTCTGGTAACAGCATTCCCCGGCTGAGATCGGGGAACCTGTCACACTGCTCTAATAGGCTTAAGCCTCAAGCAGGCTTCAGAGCCTGTTAGATTACTATACCAATACAGGCCACTAGGTGGCAGCATTGTATTGGTATAGTGCAAATGAAGTCTTCAATGATGGCTATATAGACATCAATGAAGACAATGGGCAATCTAATGATTGCAAAATATCAGATTACTCCCACTTGAATAAAACAACTGACTTCAAGTCTCACTCCGACTCTGTGTCAATCCTCTCAATGCAATTCAGTTGTTGTAATGATTGCCAGTTATTGTCACCGAAGGTGACTTAAAAAAAGTAAAAAAAAAAAGTAAAAAATAGTTTTTACAAATATAAAAAAATAAAAGTTCAAATCACCCTCCTTTCCTTAAAATAAAAATAAAACTACTTAAACAATGTACAAAATAAACATCATGGGCATCGCCACGTGCGGAAATGCCCATACAATTAAAATATAACAATATTAATGGCATATGGCAAATGGCGTGACGGGAATTTTTTTGGTAAATTTGCCATTTTTGTCACTTCAACTACCCAATAAAAAATTAGCCCTCACACAGCCCTGTACACATAACTACAAAAAAGTTATAGGGGTCAGAATATGGTTATAATTTTTTAGTTTTTCATCAAAGGTTTTAATTGTTTTTCAGTATTAAAATGCAAGAAAAATTATACAAGTGTGGTATCGTAACCGTACTGACCTGGAGAATGAAGATAACAGGTCAATTTTACCGCATAGTGTACAACAAGCATGTCAAACTCAAAGGCTAACATGGGCCAAAAAAACAAAATTTAAGTTTATGTGGGCCGCATAAAAAAAAATAAAAAAATCGTACATTTTCATAGAACAACATTGTTGTTTCATGACTGCTGACCCCCAACATCCCGTTGCCCAATAACACAAGTGAGACCTAGGTTTGTTGGGTAAGGGCAACGGCCACAGCTTTATTTATTTTAAACATCAAATGCCAGCAAACATATCACCCTGTCAGCTGTTGGAATGTTTCCCCAACAGACAGCTCTACCATTAATAATAAAAGAGTCCGGAGCAACCTGCTCTCAGTAGGCTTCGACTCCCCAAGCCGCCTCTGCACCTTTTACCACTGCACTGTGCTGGCCAGGATGCCCACACTTCTTCTGAAAGACCCTTTGGTCTCAACCTCATCAGTCTGGTCCATGCTCCCTTTGCACAAGACCCCATGCCCCCCAGCACAACACCTCATGACCCCCTTCACAAGACCCTATTCCCCTTTTGTACAACACTCCATGCCCTCTTTGCACAAGACCCCATGCCCCCTTTGCACAAGACCCCATGCCCCACTGCACAACACCCCATGACCCCCTTCACAAGACCCCATGACCCCCCTTCACAAGACCCCATGCCCCTTTTGTATAAC
Organism: Bufo bufo; assembly: GCF_905171765.1. Taxonomy (NCBI): domain Eukaryota; kingdom Metazoa; phylum Chordata; class Amphibia; order Anura; family Bufonidae; genus Bufo; species Bufo bufo. The sequence goes on from NC_053391.1 coordinate 109,421,325, forward strand.
ACTTCATGCCCCCTTTGCACAAGACCCCATGCCCCTCCTTCACAAGACACCATGCCCCTTTTGCACAACACCCCATGCCACTTTTGCCCCCATATCCCCCCTGCACAAGACCCCATTCACTGTTTTAAAAAACAAAAACAAATTCAAACGACAATATTAGCATTAATATTTACTTTTCTTACCTTGTGAATCTGGTACCCTGCGTCTATAGCCGCAATGGCGCCGTCCGCAGCATGTGTCAGAACTCCTTCAAGGCGGAGCCTGATGACGTCACATCAGGACGTGACGTTGACCTCTGCGCAACTCCATCCTCTCCTGGACCACCTCCACCAGCCTCCATCCTCTCCTGGACCGCCTCCAACTGCTCCTGGACCGCCTCCGCCAGCATCCATCCTCTCCTAGACCGCTTGTCAGCTACTGGACCGCCTCCAACTTTTCCTGGACCGCCTCCGCCAGCCTCCATCCTCTCCTGGACCGCCTCCAACTGCTCCTGGACCGCCTCCGCCAGCATCCATCCTCTCCTAGACCGCTTGTCAGCTACTGGACCGCCTCCAACTTCTCCTGGACCGCCTCCGCCATCCTTCAACCGCTCCTGGACCGCCTCTGACTTTTTTATTTTATCTCCGCCCGCCTCCAGGTAACCAGAGCAATGAATATCTTTGCCGGGCCGCAAAGATATTCATTGCGGGCCGCATGCGGCCCGCGAGCCGCATGTTTGACACCCATGGTGTACAGTATAAAAAAAATTAAAACCAGAATTGCATTTTTTCCCAATTCTACCCCATTTGTAATTTTTTTCCTGCTTCCTACTACATGGTATGCAACCTAAATGGTGCCATTAGAAAGTACAACTTGTCCCACAAAAAATAAGCCCTCATAAGGCTATGTGAATGGAAAAATAAAAAGATTTAGGACTATGGAAAGGCGTGGAGTGAAAAACGAAAAAAAAAGCAAAAATGGAAAATCTCAGGGTCCTTAAAGGGTTAACAATCAAAACTATATGACCCTACAGTACTGCCCAGAAAAAGTCAGCTCAAAATAAACAATGACGCTAGAGACCCCATACACATTAGAGTTCAGTTGGCCAAACCCACTGAATTTGTAAGGATGACTTATCATATATGAGTGGGGGCCTCTCAACTCTCCCTTGACATATAAAGTTGAATTTCAGCGCTCAATCCTCTTGTTCTTAGGCAAGATAAGCCAGTTTCCTGTCACATTCTGCTGCACCAATTGTGCACTTGTATGGAGGACAGACAGAATGGCTGTCAGCTAAACAAACATTCATCTGATTGCTATTGAAGGTGGATGCATACTTTTAGTGACTTACAGGTCTTCTCTAATTGGAAATATTCTCCTTTCCTTTCTTCTCAACGTGATCCAGGCCATTATTAGGACTTCACCTGGGCACTACTCATCTCTGCAGAGTTTTCAGTCAAGATGTTAGAAAACAAAGTCGATTCGCATAAAACTTTGTTCTAATATTGTACGGAGCAGGAGCTCTGTACAGTATTAGAATGTACTGGCTCCGATGAGCCGAAGTTATTGCTTCGCGAAGTCTCGCGAGACTTCGTGTAATAACTTCATAAATGTATTTGTACTGTAAAAAAACATTTCCCGAACTCGGGTTCAGTTCCAAGGTACCACTTGGAACCGAACTCGAATTTGGGAAATGTTTTTTTACAGTACAAATTAATTTATGACGTTTTTACACAAAGTCTCGCGAGACTTCGCGAAGCAATAACTTTGGCTCATCGGAGCCAGTACATTCTAATATTGTACGGAGCGCCTGCTCCGTACAGTATTAGAACGAAGATTTATGCAAATCGACTTCGGATGTTTCATCTGAAGTCGATTCGCTTATCCCTAGAAAACATTCTCCAACTGTACCCCCTTGCATATAATAGTGTCACACACTTTGGACCCTAAATATAATATTGCTACACACTGTGGCTTCCGAATATAATGCTCAGAAAGGCCACGCCTTGCCTGAACAAGCAGGTTCTTAGACCCTGTTCTTTTGCAAAGCTGTTTGCTATTTTATATTTTACCAGGACTGTTCCCTGACTCTGTCTTTAGATTGCTGACAGTCACTGTCTGCCATCACTTAAATCTGTCTTGTGATGTTGTAATAACGCAGGAAGTGCCAAGTAAGTGCCATGTTAGGACCTAGATAAATAGCAACAAAATGTCTTTCTCTGTTCTTACAGGGTTTACTTGGTTTCATGATATTGATGACCAGGAAGAACAGCTATATGGGAACCTTCTGTTCCCTCCTATTTTAAATCGGGGGACCTGTGAAGGGAAGTATACTTAATGTTTACATGTGGGGACCTAAGCACATTGGTGGACTCGGGAACAAGGTAGGTATGCTTGCCTTCACAGGTGTCGCAGGGAGGAGGGAATCCTGGACAATCCCTTTAAAGAATATTTCAGTGTCTGTGCCTTCCTAGACACTTTCCAATAGTGTCTAGAAAGTGGGGCACGGTTCGTCGAGTTGTAAAATGCACCATATTTCTTACTGGCTTGCGCCAGTTTAATGGCCTTTAATAATGGTCCAATATAAGCCAACAATGAATTGGTGTATGTACAAGTGCATAAAGAGATCTTATTAAGCTCCATAACAAAACTTAGTATGCCCCCCCACTATACGTGTGTCAAAAGGAAATGCAGAATACAAAGTACAATTCCTCAGATTTCTGACGCATTTACAATTTTTTTGTTATCTTGAAGAAATTCACCCTTTACCTCACTTATATTCCAACTTTTAGATTGGAATAAATTGTAACAGGTGCTTGATCAGAGGCGGACTGGGAACTTATAGTGGCCCTGGAAAAAAAAACTAAAAGTGGCCCCATGTTGCAGGAGGGTGCAAACCGACAGAAAGCGGTACAACACGCTAGTGCAAAATACCATCCCAGCAGAACCAAATACCATAGTGCAGCACAATATATTTCCCCAAAAGTTGTCCTTCTGTTGGGGCTATCAATAGTTGCCATTTTTTTGTGTGTGTCTGATTAAGATATGAAGCAGGGGGCTTAGGAGATGAGATGCGGGCCACAACAGTTGAATTCAGAGGGCATGTGTGGTTGCTGGTGGGGTACATGAATTTCTGATTCTCACAGTTCTAAGTACCGCGGAGAGCTCATTATCTACCTGGCCTGCTGCAGAGAAGAGGGCTTACAGTAGGTGGCCCCTTGGGCATCACCCAACGGGACATTTCCGTGTAAGGTCTATGGCCAATGAGTCCATGTGCTTGATAAATATGGGGCTCATTCTGAACACCATACTGTAATTCTGAATACATTGATACCAGACAACTGGCATAAATACATTGATGAAATCCACAGCCAATCTTGAAAACCAAGAGGAACTGAAAGCCCAGAAAGCAACAAACCTTTGGAAGCCCCGACAGTGTCAAGTCCCTATTATGATATAAAAATGCACAATCAGTCTGCTAATCAATGTTTCAATAATTTATTAAAGACCATTAACACAGCATTACTGACTTTTAAAAAGAAAACTGCACATTATATCAACAAAATTAAATTAGGTTCACACATAGGTTTTTGGTGATGTTTTACTGCAGTTTTGCATGTTAGTGCCATTTTTTGTACCTGGGTTTTTTGCAGTACAAACGCCAGCTCCAGATGTCAACTGAAGTTCTATGGAAAATATGAAACGCAGTGCACACATTTGTTTTTCTTTTTGTTTAGTTTTTTTGCTTCTGATGTTTTTGTTTTTGTTTATTAGGTGAAATTTTTTGTGTTTCTGCCTTCTTTTCAAAAACACAGCATGGTGGAGCAATTGGCATTTTTGTTTCCACAAGTGGAGGTGTTTGGTGAAGGTGAAGAAGAGGGCAGGGCCAGTGGGCCCAGAACATTTATCTTCTTTTATGCCAGTTTTCAAAAGACTAAAATCGACACTATCTAGGGGCTGGCATAGATTTCAGTTTAGGCACACATACTGCCAGAGGTTGCGCCTAATTTATGATGAGGCATAAGTCTCGTCTTAAATTAGGCGAGCCACAAAAATACACCATAAAACTGCATGTAGGATGGAAGAAAACTTTTTTAGTGAGCAAACAAAAAAGCCACTGCAAATTTGTGTGTGAAAGGGCAATAAGACTTCCTGCATCTGACCAAATCGCAACTTCACAAAATACGGATGCGGTCTGTGTGCATCCTGCAATTTTTGCGGGACCCACTGTAAAAAAGCCCATTCTTGTCCACAAAACAGACAAGAATAGGACAGGTCCTATAATTTGCATGTTTTTTTTGTACCTCTTCTGTGTTTTTGACCCACACTTGGTTTTGGCTCACAATCACTAATGGAAATCATTGAACAAATCACTGAAGTGTGAACTAGGCCTTAGCGGAATTTTTTTCTAAGTGACAAAAATTCCGGTGTCAATGCTTGTGTGTTCTGTGTTTCATATTTCACATAAACCTTCAGCTAACATCTAAAGCTGCAGTTTCCACCCCCCCCCCCCCCCCAAAAAAAAAATGCAGGTGTAAAATCACCACTAAAACTGCAAAAGAGAAAAAAATTCCACTAAAAGCCTACGTGGGAACCCACCCTAATGGAAGTATTCCATCCATATATTTTATAGGCAGTAAGAAAACCCAGAAGTCATTAGGACATATTTTTGACAAGTATTTTAAAGCATGGAGGTTGTATGGGATTCTATGTGCTGCCGTACAATGTTTAATCGGGTGCTATATGTAGGATGCTATTGGACATATGTCTACCTACATTGGACATTCAGTACATGTCATGAGTTTATTAATTAAAGCTATTGTTTTGTACAAGGGTTAATTTTCTAGCTGGACTTTATATTCTCCCTTTGACCCAAATATTAATACCCTATCCTCAACTGCTGGACTAGTATTTACCCCTAAATGCAATTTTTCTGAGAGAAAAGCATCATACATATGGCTTCCAATGGAACATGCCACAATTTCTTTGTATGAAATATGGAGGTACAGTATGTCCCAATGTACTTCAATGGGTGCTCGATTGCATATTACGTATGTAATACCACCATGTGCATGCGGCCTTATTGGAAGAGTTGGTGCATCACTTGAAAACCCAGCCAATGATTATCTGAAACAACGAGAGGACATGAAATGTGGACAAAATATCAGCCTTCATATTCACAGATTCGATTCTGCCAGTGATCTCCACCTTCGAGCAGCCGTCTTAGTACTCCCGAGGCAGTAAGCATCAGACGTCCCATTCCATTCAGAGCTGCTGACAGAAGCCGCATTAGTTCCCTGTTAGAGAAAATATCCCATAAATGCATGAAGTCCAACAAATAAGGCCTCATGGACATAACCGTATTTTGCAGTCTGCAAATTGTGGATCTGCAAAATACGGATACCGTCCATGTTGCATCTGCATTTTTTGCGGACCCATCGACTTCAATGGGTATGTGGTCCCTATTTTGCAGTTAAGTATAGGACATGTTCTATACTTTTGTGGAACGGACATACGGATGTGGAAAGCACACAGATCATCTGTCTCGTATGGCTGTTCTGCAAAAAGATAGAATATGTCCACAAAGGGCGGACCACAGACCCATTGAAGTCAACAGGGCTGCAAAATAAAATGTGGACAGCACACGGCCTACATCTATATTTGGCAGATCCGTGTTTTGCGAATCGCAAAACGGATGCGTTCATGTGCATGAGGTCTAACCGGCATTTGGCACAATAAGTTGGACATAAGCAACTTTTATTTTGCATGAAGTCTTAGAAATCGATCTTTTAATAGGACATTTTTTTCTTCTTAGGGAATATGTAGGGGCAGGGGTGCTCCTAGCTTTTCTGCTGCCTGAGGTGAAAAACTGAAAGGTCACCTCCCTCCCAATATCTTAACCTAACCCCTTCTCTTCAGCCCATGGCCCTGTGGCTGCCCCCCTCTTGCCCCTACCTGGTGTTGCCTGAGGTGATCGCCTCACCTGGCCTCATTGGTGGTGTACCCCTGTGTAGGGGACTGGTAGGTCGGAGCAGGTACTGAAACTATGATGCCATTACCAACCACAAGTCCAGGAAACTGCACAATGTAAACTGGATTGTTTACTGTGAAGCTTTAAGCATGAATGCTACAGTCCTCTCAGTTTAGGCTTAAAGGCACAGTGTTTTAATTGCATTACACAGAATGGGATGGCTATTATTCACCCAAATTTTAGGAATTGACTGAGACCGGTTGCTATGGGTCCTTTTTGGTACTCCAAACTCTCTACACCAACTGGCTTGCTACAATAGTTTCCTTCAACGAACTTCAGAGATGGCACTTCAAACCTCTCTCTCTCTCTAGGCCACCCGATCCCTCACTCAACCGAACCTCAGAAGCTGGTGGTCTAACTCACAGTTTTGTTCTCCTACCAGATCACCCATAACAGCTACAGCAGCTACTCCTGTCCTTGATTTAGCAGAAGATATCCACTTTTAACAGCTCCGCTTGTTGCTCTACCTTCTCGTCATGTCTCCAGAACAGTATGTGGCAACTAGGTGTCCCCATTCTCTATTTTACTGATAGACGTTTAACCCTTCCCAACCCAAGCAGTCCATCCTGTAAGGGTTAAAATACACAAACCATGTCCAAAAATGTAATGTATTAAACAAAGTGCAGATAGTAATATTAAATTGTATGGCGGTGCCATGGAAAATGGCAGAAAAGGAAATCTGAATATTTCCCAACACTAATTGGTATTTCCAGACACCGATGGCCGACTTTATGGAAACCACTATACAGTAATAAATACATCACCACAAAGATGGAGAGTGCAGAGGAGACATTGTGTCAGTCTATGGATAAAATAGAGCTGTGTTCTATGCTATTTTTTCCAGCACTTGAAAGAATCCTGATGGAGAGTCCTAACGGAGCTTCTGATGTCTATGTGAACCTAGCCTAAAGTTGTGTTACATTAGTTATATCCCATCACATGTCCTTCGTCGAACTTCGACAAGAAATTTGGTTAGTTACGAAAGACTTTGTCACAAATCATTTTCCATTGTAAGGAGCGGGAGCAATGACAGGGAATGAGGATCGCGCCGCCCCTGTCATTTACACCCTCAGATGCCGCATTCAATGCTGATCGTGGAATCTGTGACTGACATTCAGCCTTTCAGGGGTTAATCAGGGGTTAAAAAAAATAATACTCACCTCATCCACTGATGATGTCACCGCAAACTCCCAAAGTGATCATGTGGTGATGTCATCACGCTCGCCGCAGGTCCTTTGGCAGGTTTTCCCCAATTAAGACGGTAGCGGATAACCTCTATGTGAGCAAGTGGATGCAATTTTTTTTTTTCAGCCACCATTTTAGGAAAAATTTATTTGCAACCATGAAGCGTGAGGAAATTCGGCTTTGCGGCAAATAAAATTTTTCCTAAAATTTGGATCAAAGTCTACTTAGGATACTTCGATTCGCTCAACACTAATCATTACATTCACATAGATAAAGTTTCATTCGATTCCAACAACTCCTTCTTGGTACGTTATATCACGGTACGTCAGTGAGTGTATATTTATCCTTGTACTCACCTGACCACTTTCTTTGGTCCTAAGAACTGGAAGTCACAGCTCATAGAATACAAGCCATAGAAGGTGGCCTTTATATTAAGACTGCCAAACACATCACGGGGGTTTAGCTTGTATACATCAAATGTGATTCGTGCAATATCCCGGCTGTTCTTTGGTTTCTCTTGTTGCAAGGAATAAGACAACACGCCCTGCAGGAAAGACAAAGTATAAGAGTTATTATTAATACAAGTTATCATTTTTGCTAGAATATGAATTCAATTTATAGTTGTCAAGGCACATAAGTTATGATAGAAGAAAGATAAATATTTTACAGATATATAACATAAGATCCAAATTCTTATAATGCAATCAATGCTTTCATATTAATAATACATATTTTAATATAACATTATCTATTAAGTATATATTTTTATTGTGTTTTTTTTCCCCATTGATTTATTGCATTGTTTGCATCATTAAGATTTGTTTTTATTTTATTATGTATTTATGTAAATCTATTAAATATTTATCCTTCTCCTAAATGCTAGTGCCTTGAGAGCCAACTATAAATTGCATTAATATATATACAGTTTTTTTGACCCCGATAGTACAAGAAAACTCACAGTGGTAATTGTAGGCGCTAAAAAGAAAACAAAAAAGTCTTTATTTCACATTACATAAACTAAAAGGGGCAAGAGAAAAGAACCCACTTGTTTGAAAAAATAGCAAATACTGATGCCTCGTTTGAGCCAGCTATGTCCGGGGCCCCTCTTATTATATTTACATTAATTACTTTATATTACCCTCATGTATCTTATTTCACCAAAGGTATAGGCGGGGGAAAGCAATTACTAGGATAACTGAGATCACTCATAATAAAACTGTTTGAGGGAGTAGGTAGTCAGACTGGGCATCAGAAATGCATAGATAGGATATAGATGCTTGCCCCTCCCTTTACTAGGTAGCAGCGTCCCATCCAGTAATTAACAAAATATGAAAACGAGAGGCACGGATTGAAACTAAGTAACAGCTCCCTCTTCATTAGGCCTCTTGCACGCGACCGTATGTATTTTGCTGTCCACAAAAAACTGATTCACAAAAAATGCGGATGACATCCGTGTGCATTTCGTATTTTGCGGAAAGGATAACGTTTATTTTGCAGACCCATTAAAGTGAATGGTTCCGCATACGGTCCCCAAAAAAATGGAACGGACATGGAAAGAAAATATGTTCGTGTGCAAGAGGCCTTCCACACACTTCCCTCACTCCTGCTGTAAGTCGAACAGCTGAGGAATGTGACTAAATGCACGTGTCTCTCAGGGTCACATTATAGAGACACAGTTACTAAAGCACTTCGCTAATGAATTTATTATTTATCTCCCTACACTACACAGGCTCGACGCGTTTCTCCATCACACGATGTGTCATCAGGAGCCGTGACATATGCCATAGCTGGAGATCTAGCACATAACATCGAGCTTGCCATCTCACTTGCATGGACAGCGGCGTGTCCGACTGCTTTTATTTTGAGTGATCCCAGTTATCCCAGTAATTGCTTTTTCCCCCCTTCACATTTGGTGAAATAAGATACATGAGGGTAATATAAGGCAATTAATGTAAATATAACAATAGGGGCCCTGGACATAGCTGTTTTAAACAAGGCATCAGCATTTGCTATTTTTTCAAACAGTGGGTTCCTTTCTCTTGCCCATTTTAGTTCATGTAATGTGAAATAAAGACTTTTTTGTTTTCTTTTTAGCGTCTACAATTACCACTGTGAGTTTGATTATTATCTTTTGTGACGCAAACTCACACAGTATCCCTAGCTGTGAAGTGCCCGATAGTACAAGACCCTAGAGATAAGTATTTGCCTTCAAAGTCAGCTACAAACGAGGTTGTTTTCTACTGGACCTTTTTAGCCCTATTGTATAAAAGAGGACCTTTTTTTATTCTAGATAAATACCTTTACTTGCAGGGTACCCCCCGCTGATGCTGCCACCCTGAATGTTTTTTAAAATATCGCTCCTGTGCCCCGCTGTGCCCTACTGTATTTTTCCCGCTCAGTATGTTAATAACATACTGAAAACTACAGGGGGGCACAGCGGGACGCAGGAGCGATATTAAAAAAAACAGGCAGGGTGGCAGCATCAGGCAGGGTACCACACAAGTTAAGGTATTTAGGCTACTTTCACACTTGCGGCAGAGAGATCCGGCAAGCAGTTCCGTCGCCGGAACTGCCTGCCGGATCAGGCAAAATGTATGCTAACTGATGGCATTAGTAAGGCCTCATGCACACGGACGTTTTTTTTCACGGTCCGCAAAAACAGGGTCCGTAGGTCCGTGATCCGTGACCGTTTTTTCGTCCGTGGGTCTTCCTTGATTTTTGGAGTATCCACGGACATGAAAAAAAAGTCGTTTTGGTGTCCGCCTGGCCGTGCGGAGCCAAACGGATCCGTCCTGAATTACAATGCAAGTCAATGGGGACGGATCCGTTTGACGTTGACACAATATGGTGCCATTTCAAACGGATCCGTCCCCATTGACTTTCAATGTAAAGTCTGGAGTCCCTTTTATACCATCGGATCGGAGTTTTCTCCAATCCGATGGTATATTTTAACTTGAAGCGTCCCCATCACCATGGGAACGCCTCTATGTTAGAATATACTGTCGGATATGAGTTAGATCATGAAACCTCATTTCCGACAGTATATTCTAACACAGAGGCGTTCCCATGGTGATGGGGACGCTTCTAGTTAGAATATACTACAAACTGTGTACATGACTGCCCCCTGCTGCCTAGCAGCATCCGATCTCTTACAGGGGGCCGTGATCAGCACAATTAACCCCTCAGGTGCCGCACCTGAAGGGGTTAATTGTACTATCATATCCCCCTGTAAGAGATCAGGGCTGCCAGGCAGCAGGGGGCAGACCCCCCCCCTCCCCAGTTTGAATATCATTGGTGGCCAGTGCGGCCCCCTCCCTTTCTCCCTCTATTGTAATAATTCGTTGGTGGCACAGTGTGCGCCCCCCGCCCCCTCCCTTCCTCCCTCTATTGTAATAATTCGTTGGTGGCACAGTGTGCGCCCCCCCCCTTCCTCCCTCTATTGTAATAAATCGTTGGTGGCACAGTGTGCGCCCCCCTTCCTCCCTCTATTGTAATAAATCGTTGGTGGCACAGTGTGCGCCCCCCATCGGCCCCCCCTCCCTCTATAGCATTAACAACATTGGTGGCCAGTGTGCGGCCTCCCATCTCCCCCCCCCCCCCCCGATCATTGGTGGCAGCGGGTTACTAGCAATAGTACAATAGTAAAAGATTCATACTTACCTGGGAGCTGCGATGTCTGCTTCCGGCCGGGAGCTCCTCCTACTGGTAAGTGACAGTTTATTTAGCAATGCGCCGCACAGACCTGTCACTTACCAGTAGGTGGAGCTCCCGGCCGGACACGAACATCGCAGCAGCCGGTAAGTATGAATCTTCTACTATTGTACTATTGCTAAGTAACCATGGCAACCAGGACTGTAGTAGCGTCCTGGTTGCCATGGTTACCGATCGGAGCCCCAGCGATTAAACTGGGACTCCGATCGGAACTCCGCTGCCACCAATGATGGGGGGGGGGGGAGATGGGAGGCCGCACACTGGCCACCAATGTTGTTAATGCTATAGAGGGAGGGGGGGCCGATGGGGGGCGCACACTGTGCCACCAACGACTTATTACAATAGAGGGAGGGAGGGGGGGGCGCACACTGTGCCACCAACGAATTATTACAATATTACAATGATATTCAAACTGGGGAGGGGGGGGGAGGGTCTGCCCCCTGCTGCCTGGCAGCCCTGATCTCTTACAGGGGGCCGTGATCAGCACAATTAACCCCTTCAGGTGCGGCACCTGAAGGGGTTAATTGTGCTGATCACGGCCCCCTGTAAGAGATCGGGTGCTGCCAGGCAGCAGGGGGCAGTCTTGTACACAGTTTGTAGTGTATTCTAACTAGAAGCGTCCCCATCACCATGGGAACGCTTCTGTGTTAGAATATACTGTCGGTTCTGAGTTTTCACGAAGTGAAAACTCAGCTTTGAAAAAGCTTTTATGCAGACGGATCTTCGGATCCGTCTGTATAAAAACTAACCTACGGCCACGGATCACGGACACGGATGCCAATCTTGTGTGCATCCGTGTTCTTTCACGGACCCATCGACTTGAATGGGTCCGTGAACGGTTGGCCGTGAAAAAAATAGGACAGGCCATATTTTTTTCATGGCCAGGAAACACGGATCACGGATGCGGCTGCAAAACGGTGCATTTTCCGATTTTTCCATGGACCCATTGAAAGTCAATGGGTCTGCGAAAAAAAATGGAAAACGGCACAACGGTCGTGTGCATGAGGCCTAAGACTGATCAGGATCCTGATCAGTCTTAAAAATGCTTGATCAGTCGAAAAAATGCATTGAAATGCCGGATCCGTCTTTCCGGTGTCATCTGGCAAAAACAGATCCGGCATTTATTTTTTCACCTTTTTTTCAGTCTGCGCATACCGGAAGGACGGATCCGGCATTCCGGTATTCTGAATGCCGGATCCGGCACTAATACATTCCTATGGGAAAAAATGCCTGATCCGGCATTCAGGCAAGTCTTCAGTTTTTTTAGCCGGAGATAAAACGGTAGCATGCTACGGTTTTCTCTTTTGCCTGATCAGTCAAAACGACTGAACTGAAGACATCCTGATGCAAACTGAACGGATTACTCTCCATTTAGGATGCATGGGGATAAAACTGATCAGTTCTTTTCCGGTATAGAGCCCCTGTGACGGAACTCTATGCCGGAAAAGAAAAACGCAAGTGTTAAAGTAGCCTTGTCTAGAATAAAACAAAACCGTGAAAGGTCCTCTTTAAAGGGCTAAAGGATTTTCTTTTGTTCCTGAGCATGCAGTACCTGTGAAGAGATCCATACTCACCTGCTCCTCGGCGCTCCGATCCAGCCCTGCGGCTCCTGGGCTGTGGTTACTGGACTTCTAGTGCCCGTATGTTATCTTCCGCAAATAACTGGACACAGCCATGACATGTCCTCAAGCGGCATACGGCTTGGCTTGCTTTGCACAATTTTAAGCAAAACGTATCCCTCTAAGCTTGTCTAGTGAGGTGTAAAAAGTGTCTAAAACAAATAATAAAAGTTCTACAGGTATGAAGGCCAGTTGCACCTTCAGCCAGAACTATGGCTCATTTAGCTTAGTAAATCACCCCGATTGCACAACTACATTATTTATAAGAAGTAAATGAAAATTGAAACTGTTGGTAATGTTTAAAAAAACAAACAAAAAAAACACCTTTCTTGGATTCCATTTTTGTTGTTTTTCCAAAACCATGACCACTAAACCATCTTCCAGGGTGTCAAAGTATTCTTCTGTATCCAATAATGTCCCATCTTCCTCCAGTACTAAAGATACAATACCTGTCAGAAAGAGCGCATCCATAGCCTGGAAGACAGAGAAATAATGTGATCGATATGTGAAAAGTAATTTGTGAAAGCCATGATTATTTTCTGTGCTTTAGGGCTCATGCACATAATCAAAGTTTTGGTCTGCATCTGCTCTGCATCGGATACAGGCCCATTCAGAAAAAAAAAAAATAGAACATGTCCTATTCTTGCCCATTTTAGGCAGTTATAACGTAGGGTAGGATGCAAAATGCAGAACGCACGCAGCCGGTATCCGTGTTTTGCGGATCCGCAATTTGCGGACTGCAAAATGCAGCAATGGCCGTGTGCATGAGGCCTTAATCAGTAGATACTGCCACCATTCGAGGTCCTTCTTCAGCATGAAACAACAGTTTTCATGTGCCATCTATGAATCCATAGTCAGTGCATGGCTCCTTGCTCTTTGTTAAATTTTTGGATTTTGTACCCACTGCAAGGATCCCTACACAGAATACAGATCCTTAAGAAGCAGAGAGGGGACTCCTAACCTTGCATCCACTGAATGGCGCACAAAATAAAGCGTGCATCAGATATCAAGTTTCTTGTCTGGCCTACGTTGTAAATATAAAGTGCTAACTAGACATGTTGCCCATATAATAATTATTTTAGGTATAATACCTATGTAACAATACTTGCCATATTGCCATATAAATATATCAGTCTCTTGTTTTTTCCTGGAGCATTCAGCACAAGCATATTTTATACGGTTCTCAAGAAATTTCGACAGAAACTGTATAATAGTACTACAAGGAATATGCCTAGGCATTGGGAGCTCGATCAGTAAATCTTTTGGGGAGTGTTGTCCTATGGGGAAAACTGTTTAACCCTTTAAAAGGGTTTTCCAAGACTTATATGTTGATGACTAGTTATGAGCGAACCTGGACCGCCATGTTCGGGTCCGTACCGAACATTATGGTTAGTGTTGAGCGAAGCGAGCTTCGGATGCTTCATCTGAAATCGCTTCGTTCAAAACTTTGGCATAATACTGTACGGAGATCCGTCTCCGTAAAATATTAGAATGTATGGGCTCCGATGAGCCGAAGTAAGTTATTCGTGAAGTCACGCATGACTTTGTTGAATAACTTTGGTAGTTTATTTTTAAAGTGGAAAACCACTTTAAAACTTGAAATCAAACTCAGCTTTGGTTCCGGAACCAAAGTTGAGTACTGTGATTGGCCGGTGCACCATGTGACCCTGCATACATAAATGCCGGATCACATGGAGCGCCACCATTCTGCTCTGAATAGTGTAGGGACAGGACGCTGCTGCATGAAGGGAAAGTGTTAGGCTTTTATTATTTAAAATAAGTGTGCTGGTGACCTGTAGGCATTATTGAGGGGTGCAATACAGCTCGTTTGCACCACTGAGACAGAAATACAATACTTAGTCGTGCTGTTCAGTCTGTGGGTGACCTGTACTCATTTTTACACCTGCTAATATTCCAAATCTTTTCAGTCTTAATAAATGTTCCCTTAGTTCTTATTCATACTTAAGCATTTCAAAAAATTTTGTTAGTTTTTAAGCCATGACTTGAAGAAAGATGAGAAGTGAAAATACTTCCATTTTTGTCATTTCTGTTCCAACATTTCAGTTGAAGAATTCAGGAAATGTAAGCTCTGCCCCTGCAGTGCACCAAGATGCCCACTTTTTAATGGGGTTTGCAAATATTGTGTTCCTTTTGCAGTTCATTTCGAGGGATTGTCCTGCCAAAATTGGGACTATTGGTAATGTGATGTCACATGATGACACCTCATCCTACTGTGAATCATCATTACTCATAGTGGTATCATCCATTCTTGAAATCAATTACCTGAATCACTCCCTTTATGAGCTGTTTAGGGAATAGGAGTCAAATCAAAATCAAATTCCCTGCGGCTCCCCCTCGTGAAGTCTTTTTCGACCAATGAAGAGGGCAGAATGTCTGTCACGCAGGGGCGTAGCTACAGGGGAATCAGGGGAAGCGGCTGCTTTGGGGGCCTGACCCAGAAGGGACCCATCTAGGAGGAGGAGGACTAAAGCATTTTGTCAGGGCCCCCTCAACAGTATTACACAATGACAGTGCAGAAAACGGATGGAACAGCTGCCGGGCCTGGTCTGAGAGAGCGATCTTTACTAGCCACAGGAATGGGGGCGGCATGAAAGGCAGGGGTTTGCAAAAAAATTAATGGGGGAGGGGGGCCTCTTTTAAAAAAAATTGCTGTGGGGCCCAGTCATTTCTAGCTACGCCACTGCTGTCATGCTTGCTGCCAGCACATACAGCCATCTTCTAGAATTCGGATAACAGCCTATATCAGGATGCACACACCTGTATTATAGCTCTGAGCATAACCTGTCAAGAACAGGATAGAATTCCCCTAATGCAATTAGGAAAGACTTTGACAAAGTAAACATATTTAACATACAGGTATTTCATAGATTTAGAGGGTCATTTATTATACTCAAATATGCCTATATTAGGCATATTTCAGGTGCAGATGGCGGCGCAACAGTAAGGGCTGTTTCACACGAGCGGATGCCGTGCGTGACATCCGCTCCGTGAATGACAGCCAAGACCCGATGCAGACTGCAGAGGCACGGAGCATTAACATGACTGATAATGCTCCATGAGATCACAGTGAGATAAAGTTGTCACTGTGATTTCGTAGTAAAGAGATCACAGAGAGGCACGGAGCATTATCAGTCATGTTAATGCTCCGTGCTTCTGCAGTCTGCATCGGGTCTTGGCTGTCATTCACGGAGCGGATATCACGCATGGCATCCGCTCGTGTGAAACAGCCCTAAGTTGCCCCACTCATGCCAGTTTTAAAATTGTGGACGTAGCATGGGCATGGGAAGGGGACAGGCCGCCAGGAATGTCTCATTCACCATTTTCATTCTAAATGTAAGGCAGCTAGGAAGTGGCACTGGATACTCCGAAGTTATGGAGAGGTCTCAGCCTCTAAAACGCTGGGCTTAATAAATGTGCCCCTTAGTATTTAGTACATTTTTTAATAGATAGACACTTTTCAAATGCGATACAAACAGAAGCACCCCATGCCATATGATAAGTATGTGACAAAACTATCATACAAAAGTCACACATTTTTGAACAAACAGCATTTTGCTTACAAATTTGCAACTTTTGCCATTTTTGTTTTAAAGGTGGGTGAGGCTTGGAGGGAGGGGTATGGCCTCTTTTGGACCAACACATTTTCTACAGCTTATGGCTGAATTATTAAGAGCATCTTACTCCAGCACAGTTTTATTACGACTTTAGTATGAAACACCAGTCTTAAAGGGTCTTAATCAGAAATACTGTTATGCCCCGCTCCTCTTGATTGATGTCACGGTTCGCAGCATCGCTGACGAAATCCCGCGCCTGCGCCGTTCACTTCTGTATTCGGCACAGGCGCAGTGAGTTAAGGCCACTCTCCTGGTGCCGGCTTCCTCACTGTGACGTAGTCGGCGCAGGCGCAATGAGGAATCTGGCACCAGGAGCGCGGCCTTCACTCACTGCGCCTGTGCCAAATACAGAAGTGAACGGCGCAGGCGCAGGATTTTGTCAGCGATGCTGCGAACCGTGACATCAATCAAGAGGAGCGGGGCGGGCAGAACGGAGGACCTGGGTGGGATAAAGGGTGAGTAGACGGAGCCTCTAGGTGCTGAATCTATGCCCACATAGCACCTAGAGGCTCATTAGCATATTATAAATGTGTGTATTTTATCAGAACGGCTGCAGGGAGAAATGTAAAAAACATACTGTTATGTAGTGCTGACATTAGCACATCGCTATATCAGTCAGCTACATAACAGTAATTCTGATGGTAGAAACCCTTTAAAGCAGGGGTGCACAACCTGCGGCCCGGGGGCCACATGCGGCCCTTGATACCATTCTGTGCGGCCCCCAACCATCTGATAACAGACATGTATGCCTATGTCTTGTGGCTGCTCACATATATTTTTCATGTATTTCTCCCATTAGATGGGAGTCCTGGAAGTGTAACTAGACATTAATGGTATATAATGTGTGATCAATATGCCATAAGTACAATATTTCAGTTGTTAATATACCTTTAAATTTTAATTTCGGCCCTCGTCATTGGTTCAATCTGGCAATGTGGCCCCCAACCAGGAAACGTTGTGCACCCCTGCTTTAAAGGATATGCACACCTTTGTAAAAAAAAAAAAAATTTGTAGAGAAAATAATTTCTCCAATTGGTTGAGTTTATTTATTTATAAAATTTTTCGTTTTTGTAACATACAGCTGACACTCTGCTTGAAATAACAGTTTAACCCCTTTTATGCCGCGGTCCTTAGGGACCGCTGTCTGGAAGGGGCTAACCATCGTACTGCTGCTCTGCCCTGGCAGCGGCCCGATGCTTGAAGGGTTAATGTCCCCCCTCCTTTATAGATGGGCGAGTGGTGGCGATGCCACTCCCCACTTCCCCAATTCAGGATGGCAGAGCGCACACAATACCCCCGCCCCCCATTTCAAGATGCAGAGCGCTCAGGTTCACGTTATGTAAGAATTCCTTTATGGATTCTACTACCACGGACCATAACTAAGGGTCCATTCACACGACCACATAATGGGTCTGCATCCGTTCTGCAATTTTGCGGAAGGGGTGCAGACCCATTCATTTTCAATGGGGCCGCAAAAGATGTGGACAGCACATCATGTGCTGTCCACATCCGCACTTCCATTCCGCAGCCCCGCAAAAAAAATAGAGCATGTCCTATTCTTGTCTGCAGCCATGGACAAGAATAGGCATTTCTATCATATTGCTGGCCACGTGGGGTCTGAAAAATGCAGCACGCACATTTGCGGACGTGTGAATGCTTCGCATGGGTATATTTCATCTATTTCATTTAATGTTTCTGTGTGTCGTTAAAAGATAGACAGTATCCCCCATAACAGTGACCTCAACAGTCCCCCACCCCTTATCACTGACCCCCCACACTGCCCCACCTCCTCAAAATGGGATCTCCACAGCAGCCCATCCCCTTAACTTTGACCTTCACAGCAGCCCGCCCCTTTAACAGCACCACACTCCCTTGACAGTGACCTCCTCAGAGGTCTGCCCCCTTAACAGTGACCTATACAGCACGCCGCCCCTTAACACTGACCTCCATAGGGGACCGTCCCCTTATCTGTGACCTCCACTGTTCCCTGCCCTCTTAACAGAGACCTCCACAGCAGCTGTCCCTTTAACAGTGACTGCCATAGTACCCTGTTCCCTTAACAGTGACCTTCACAGAACCCCGCTGACTTAACAGTGACCTCCACAGCAGCTGCCCCTTTAATAGTGGCCCCTGCCCCCTTAACAGTGACCTTCACAGTGCCCGTCCCTTTAACAGTGACCTCCACAGCGGCCTGCCCCCTTAACAGTAACATCCACAGTGCAGGGCCGGCGCTATAATAAGGCAGACCAAGCGGCTGCCTTAGGGCGCAGAGACGGGGGCGGAAAAATTAAACTTTTTTTCTAAATACCCTGTGTTTTTCGCCCCTGTGTCTTATGGGGCAAATACTAATGAAGCGCTTCCATTTTGGAAGCGCTTCATTAGTACCGGAGGACCGGGAAGCGGTGAAGGATCTGTACTCACAGCTTCCTGATCCTCCGCTCGGCTGTCTTCTGTGCAGGGCTGCGCACCATGTCACCTCACTGTGCGCAGCCTTCACAGCTGACAGCCGAGGACCAGGAAGAAGAGAGAAAGCGCTGGTGGTGAGGAGCGGCGGCGTCCAGAAGCAGGAGAGACAAGTTGTTGTTTTTTTTATTTGCGCTGATGGCTGACATGGGGGCATGATGGCTGACATGGGGGCATGATGGCTGACATGGGGGCATGATGGCTGACATGGGGGCATGATGGCTGACATGGAGGCATGATGGCTGACATGGGGGCATGATGGCTGACATGGGGGCATGGTGGCTGACATGGGGGCATGGTGGCTGACATGGGGGCATGATAGCTGACATGGGGGCATGATAGCTGACATGGGCGGCTGATGGCTGACATGGGGGGGGTGATCTGAGGCATTGGGGGTCTGATCTGAGGTCTGATTAACATTGGGGGTCTGATTGCTGGTCTGACCTGAGCTGCAATGGAAAATATATTTTTCTTTTTATCCTCCTCTAAAACCTAGGTGCGTCTTAGAGGGCGAAAAATATGATCCTCAAACCAACGATTGTCTGAAGCAGGGAGAAGATACCAGGACCACACAGAGGAGAAGCCAGCGGCTACAGACAGGACCAGGGCCAGGTGAGTTGCGAAGAGGGGGGGGCACCAAAATGTAGCTTCGCTTGCACCAGCCCTGCCACAGTAAATCCCCCTTTAACAGTGCCCGCCCCTTTACCAGTGAGCTCCACAGCAGCTGACCTTTTTATAGTGGCCCCTGCCCCTTACAGTGACCTCCACAGCAGCTGCCCCTTAAATAGTGGCCCATGCCCCCTTAACAGTGACCTCCACAGCGCCCTGCCCCTTTAAGGCTTGGGCTACACGACGACATGTGTCGCGCGACAACCAATGCCACACAACAATTTTTATAATGATAGGCTATGGTGTCGCACTGTCACGTCACAGTCGCAGCATGTCGCATGTCACAGTGCGACACCATAGCGTATCATTATAAAAATTGTAGTGCGACATCATGGTCGCAGTGTAGTTGTGCCCTATGTGTCGTGAGACATATTGTCAAGCAACACATGTCGTCGTGTAGCCCTAGCCTAAAGCTTATCTACAGCAGTGAAGAAAAATGTCTGGTTGTTATGGAAACCTGGAGTAAAACTGTGTGTATGTGTAGACTAAGAGCCTGCGAACTTCTATTGGCTAATAAGGGACATGTGACCGTGTGTATGGCAGTTGGGATTTGAAGAGATAGACTCGCAGGCTTGTATTGGCTAATGCAGGTCATTTTGGGGGAATTTCTCAGGAACAGTATGTCCTAGAAAGCTGAGACCCAGTCTAAAGCCTTCCAGGTCACCTGGTGTACCTGTGTGCCAAATTTGGTGAAGATCGGTTCAGTCGTTTGATCGCGAATAAAGAACAGATTCCACCTTTCATTTTTCACAGCTCCATTGGAAAATGAAAGGAGGAATTGTATTGGTTGCTATGGGCAACTAAGCCAGTTTTCCTTTGCACCAGTTTTGATAAAGCTCCCCAACTGCATGCTTCTATGTGTACATAGCATTGTGTATCGTCACACTGTACTAATCTGTATGGGAAAAGTGACCGTTCAATGTGCGGACTGCACACAATACTGTATTCAGAAGAGAGTGCATGTAGTGAGAGCGACAGTAATGAGATCTATATCAGGCTTATAACGCCATGGTTTTCTGACTGTAGATCGCTGCACTAATGTTATCATCAGAAATATCTATTGTGTCTACAAGTAATGGACTTTCTACAGAATGGAAAGTGAGAAATAGATCTGCTGATTACAGGCTGTAGCATACTGTAAGACTCACCATGTTGTGGATTGGAATGAAATCTTACTACCAAGTTACTTGCAAGTTCCAGCAGCCCATACAGTTGCAAGAAAAAGTATGTGAACCCTTTAGAATGATATGGATTTCTGCACAAATTGGTCATAAAATGTAATCTGATCTTCATCTAAGTCCCAACAATAGACAATCACAGTCTGCTTAAACTAATAACACACAAAGAATTAAATGTTACCATGTTTTTATTGAACACACCATGTAAACATTCACAGTGCAGGTGGAAAAAGTATGTGAACCCCTAGACTAATGACATCTCCAAGAGCTAATTGGAGTGAGGTGTCAGCCAACTGGAGTACAATCAATGAGATGAGATTGGAGGTGTTGGTTACAGCTGCCCTGCCCTATAAAAAACACACACCAGTTCTGGGTTTGCTTTCACAAGAAGCATTGCCTGATGTGAATGATGCCTCGCACAAAAGAGCTTGCAGACCTACGATTAAGAATTGTTGACTTGCATAAAGCTGGAAAGGGTTATAAAAGTATCTCCAAAAGCCTTGCTGTTCATCAGTCCACGGTAAGACAAATTGTCTATAAATGGAGAAAGTTCAGCACTGCTGCTACTCTCCCTAGGAGTGGCCGTCCTGTAAAGATGACTGCAAGAGCACAGCGCAGACTGCTCAATGAGGTGAAAAAGAATCCTAGAGTGTCAGCTAAAGACTTACAAAAGTCTCTGTGCATATGCTAACATCCCTGTTAGCGAATCTACCATATGTAAAACACTAAACAAGAATGGAATTCATGGGAGGATACCACAGAGGAAGCCACTGCTGTCCAAAAAAAACATTGCTGCACGTTTACAGTTCGCACAAGAGCACCTGGATGTTCCACAGCAGTACTGGCAAAATATTCTGTGGACAGATGAAACCAAAGTTGAGTTGTTTGGAAGAAACACACAACACTATGTGCGGAGAAAAAGAGGCACAGTTCACCAACATCAAAACCTTATCCCAACTGTGAAGTATGGTGGTGGGGGCATCATTGTTTGGGGCTGCTTTGCTGCGTCAGGGCCTGGACGGATTGCTATCATCGAAGGAAAAATGAATTCCCAAGTTTATCAAGACATTTTGCAGGAGAACTTAAGGCCATCTGTCCACCAGCTGAAGCTCAACAGAAGATGGGTGTTGCAACAGGACAACGACCCAAAGCATAGAAGTAAATCAACAACAGAATGGCTTAAACAGAAGAAAATATGTCTTCTGGAGTGGCCCGGTCAGAGTCCTGACCTCAACCCGATTGAGATGCTGTGGCATGACCTCAAGAAAGCGATTCACACCAGACATCCCAAGAATATTGCTGAACTGAAACAGTTCTGTAAAGAGGAATGGTCAAGAATTACTCCTGACCATTGTGCACGTCTGATCTGCAACTACAGGAAACGTTTGGTTGAAGTTATTGCTGCCAAAGGAGGTTCAACCAGTTATAAAATCCAAGGGTTCACATACTTTTTCCACCTGCACTGTGAATGTTTACATGGTGTGTTCAATAAAAACATGGTAACATTTAATTCTTTGTGTGTTATTAGTTTAAGCAGACTGTGATTGTCTATTGTTGTGACTTAGATGAAGATCAGATCACATTTTATGACCAATTTGTGCAGAAATCCATATCATTCCAAAGGGTTCACATACTTTTTCTTGCAACTCTATGTAAGTGGCTGCTAGCTGTGCTGTGCAACAGGATGTGGGGGCGGGGCAGAAGAGCTTGTGCTGGTGCATGTGAAATCCACAGGAACGCCTCACAGGAGATGACAGCCTGAGCAAAACTCATAGAAGAGATTTTCTGAGTGCATGTGAAGCAAATCTGATACCAGTAAACAAACAAGAGCAATTTTATTATGTGCTGCATTACAGTACGATATGGGGTTATTGATTTTAAGTGCACAAAGGTGTCCATAGCCTTTAAAGGGTTATTCCCATCTCAGACAATGGCGGCATATCGCTAGGATATGCCCCCATTGTCTGATAGGTGCAGGTCCCACCTCTGGGACCAGCACCTACAACGAGAACGAAGCAGGGGGTGGTGTGGCTGGAGGACCCCGGATTTCCCGGTGTCTGTCCACCACCAAGCGCTGCTCCCATAGAAGTGAATGGGAGCGCACTGCGCATGTGCGGCCCATGCGCCAATTCACTTCTATGGGGCAGACAGCAATAGAATGTGCAGTGCGCCCTCCGTTCATTTCCTGGCTCCGTTCTCATTGTAGGTGCGGATCCCACTGCTGGGACCCGCACCTATCAGACAAAGGGGGCATATCCTAGCGATATGCCCCCATTGTCTGAGATGGAAAAACCCCTTTAATTTCTCTCCACTGAAATAAATAATTTTTGCCATCACTAGGGGGAGCTCTTTAATAGGAGCATTTAATAGGAGCTGTATATTATTCCCATGCAGTGAGTTCCATCTAGTTGGAGCTGTAGGCCCAAAGAACTTTATAATTCAAATGGGTGTTCCCATCTTAGACATTTAGGGCTCATGCACACGGCCATAGTTTTGGTCCGCATCTGATCTGCATTTTTTGCGGATCGGATGCAGACCCATTTATGCAGACTTACATCCGTAAGTCTGTTCCACGGCCCCGCAAATAAATTGATCATGTCCTGTTCTTGCCCATTTTGTGGACAAGTATAGGACATTTGTAAAGGAGTAAAAAAAATGGCAGCAGGCTCTCAGGCAGTATCTATATTTTGCAGATTTGCGGACCGAAAAAACTGATACACACGTGTGCATGAGCCCTTAGACATCCATAGGCTAAGCCTAAGTGTCTCCTTGATGTGGGTACCCCCTCTGGGCATCTAACTCCAGAACAGGGATGTTGGGACTCCCTTCCCGCCTAAGAGGTGGGCAATACTTCCTATGTTGATCACCAGCCACTCCCGTTTCAATGGTTCCCAGATCCCCTGCCTGCCTTTTCTTCCTGGGCCCTCTTGATGCAGGAAATGGCCACTCAGTCAACCACTACTCATACCAATGACATGCCTCAGGCAGTCATTGGTCAAGTCATAATTTTTTGAGTGCCAGAAGGGACCAGGGAGGAGAGACGAGTGAGGGGACCCCAGAAGTGTTGGGATGTGAGTGGTAGGGGATTGGTGAAGTGAGTTCAGCTTCTTTTATTTTTTTAACCAATTCTCAGCCTTCTACAGAAATTTTTTACCATTGGGACAACCCGACCACTAAACCAACGTAGACCTCCAGGCAGGTATGAGATTCAGCCAGTTCCCTCCAGTTCTCCAGACCCGGTTGTTAAAAGTCCCTATACGGATAGCTGGAGATGTTCGCTTCCATTGCTTTGTGCTCTGCTGATAGTTTAGCTCCTTAGTTGGGTGGTATGTGTGTGTAGTGTATATATGGTGTGTATGTGTGTTGCATATAAATGGTGTATATATAAACGTGTCGTGAAGCCATGTGTCCACTATTGAGTAGGGAACATGTTGTTAAAAATTTGAATCGCACCCCTGCCTCCAGGGATATTAACCATTAACCCATAGTCACACTATATCACCATAGATAATGGATATTAATCACAATTTCAACCACGTCGTTATTAACTGTTGACGTACTCTAGACTGCTAGGGATATTATACTGTAGCTAGTGCTAACTCCTAAATCACTGTATATAAATGTGTGATATAACGCATGCACAAAAAAGTGTGTATAATTGGGTAGGGGGCACCAACACACGTAGATTCTATAAAGACCCCTCCATTAACTCACCTTTGCTATGAGCTCTCGCAGGGAGCCAGCGGTAACTCCTTTGCGCACGGATCGGTCATGACTACATACACGGAAAGGTCTCTGTGGTGGTGCGGAGACAGTTTTCACTCTTCGAGATATCTCTGAGCCTACTGATGAGACAGACCTAGAAATCACAAATACATTAGTGCAACAGAATTCAGCTAAGACATTTGATTACACCGTATAACCCATAGAAAATCAATTGTCAGATGAAATCTGTTTCATAAACTGGGTAAAAAAATAAATCCACATCAGACGTATAGGTCTGTAAAAAAAGACATTACACATCCATATACTGTAATCCACCCATAGGTTCCTATTGTGCCATTGTTTCTGTGGCACACATTTGGCATGTTTGTATCCAGACCCTTTTTCTTGTAATAACGTTTTTCCATCAGAAAAAGCACGGTCCTCGTGCACTTCCATGGTCCCGGCAACCAGAGAGGCCACTGCTTTTTCCTATAGTGTGCATTCACGACCACCACTGCTGTATTGCACAGTGGTCATAACCATGGAAACGAGCAGTTTATAATGTGATGGAAAAATGAATCCAGCCAACAAAGGAGGCAATATGGACAATCACAATACATTAGTAAGTGCCTGGTATTAACTTTCTCTACATGATAAATGCCATTTTCTGAAGTGAGACAACCATTGTAAAGGGAATGTATCATCAGCAAATGACCTAGTATTTAACTCATGTTTTTATATTAAACATATATATATATATATATATATTATTATTTTTTTTTGATGATTCCACGACACTATATTTTAAAACATTGCAAATAATCCTGTCATTTACACACTGGCTACTAGGCCTAATAATAGGACACAATTTCCTGTTCTGTACAGGTAACTTTTCAGTAGCCATTATCATTATTACCACAGGCAGAATTACAATGACAAGTACCACCTCACAATAGGTAAAGTCACAGCTTATCAGCTCCCTCCTGACTTCTGCAGAGGTCATGGAGCATGCCTAGAAAACGTTCCCATAGAAGTCAATGGGATCAACTGATCATTGTGCCTATGGCCCATGTATGTGAGCTTCTCTCAAAAGACATGAACTCTTAACATACACTGCTCAAAAAAATAAAGGGAACACTTAAACAACACAATGTAACTCCAAGTCAATCACACTTCTGTGAAATCAAACTGTCCACTTAGGAAGCAACACTGAGTGACAATCAATTTCACATGCTGTTGTGCAAATGGGATAGACAACAGGTGGAAATTATAGGCAATTAGCAAGACACCCCCAATAAAGGAGTGTTTCTGCAGGTGGTGACCACAGACCACTTCTCAGTTCCTATGCTTCCTGGCTGATGTTTTGGTCACTTTTGAATGCTGACGGTGCTTTCACTCTAGTGGTAGCATGAGACGGAGTCTACAACACACACAAGTGGCTCAGGTAGTGCAGCTTATCCAGGATGGCACATCAATGCGAGCTGTGGAAAGAAGGTTTGCTGTGTCTGTCAGCGTAGTGTCCAGAGCATATAGGCGCTACCACGAGACAGGCCAGTACATCGGGAGACGTGGAGGAGGCCGTAGGAGGGCAACAACCCAGCAGCAGGACCGCTACCTCCGCCTTTGTGCAAGGAGGAACAGGCGGAGCACTGCCAGAGCCCTGCAAAATGACCTCCAGCAGGCCACAAATGTGCATGTGTCTGCTCAAACGGTCAGAAACAGACTCCATGAGGGTGATATGAGGGCCCGACGTCCACAGGTGGGGGTTGTGCTTACAGCCCAACACCGTGCAGGACGTTTGGCATTTGCCAGAGAACACCAAGATTGGCAAATTCGCCACTGGCACCCTGTGCTCTTCACATATGGAAGCAGGTTCACACTGAGCACATGTGACATACATGACAGAGTCTGGAGATGCCGTGGAGAACGTTCTGCTGCCTGCAACATCCTCCAGCATGACCGGTTTGGCATTGGGTCAGTAATGGTGTGGGGTGACATTTCTTTGGAGGGCGGCACAGCCCTCCATGTGCTCGCCAGAGGTAGCCTGACTGCCATTAGGTACCGAGATGAGATCCTCAGACCCCTTGTGAGACAATATGCTGGTGCTGTTGGCCCTGGGTTCCTCCTAATGCAAGACAATGCTAGACCTCATGTGGCTGGAGTGTGTCAGCAGTTCCTGCAAGACGAAGGCATTGATGTTATGGACTGGCCCGCCCGTTCCCCAGACCTGAATCCAATTGAGCACATCTGGGACATCATGTCTCGCTCTATTCACCAACGTGACGTTGCACCACAGACTGTCCAGGAGTTGGCAGATGCTTTAGTCCAGGTCTGGGAGGAGATCCCTTAAGGAGACCGTCCGCCACCTCATCAGGAGCATGCACAGGCGTTGTAGGGAGGTCATACAGGCACGTGGAGGCCACACACACTACTGAGCCTCATTTTGACTTGTTTTAAGGACATTACATCAAAGTTGGATCAGCCTGTAGTGTGTTTTTCCACTTTAATTTTGAGTGTGACTCCAAATCCAGACCTCCATGGGTTGAAAAATGTGATTTCCATTTTTAAATTTTTGTGTGATTTTGTTGTCAGCACATTCAACTATGTAAAGAACAAAGTATTTCAGAAGAATATTTAATTAATTCAGATCTAGGATGTGTTATTTTTGTGTTCCCTTTATTCTTTTGAGCAGTGTATTTTAGGCCTAGTGGCCTAGGAAATTTCAGGATTACGGTATATCCAATTTTTTTTCCAATATAGGGACATGGGAAAATTCTAAAAAAAATTATGTTTAACACAAAAACTTAATTTTCTTATGACACCAGCGTACCTAGATCCAAAAATTTTTTATTTTTCTGTTCACATAGCCATATGAGGGCTTGTTTTTTGCAGGACAAGTTGCCCTTTCTAATGGCATTATTTAATATTGCATACGATGTAGTGGGAAGCTAGAAAAAAATGGCTATTCCACCACAGTTTTGTTATTACGGCGTTCCTTATGCCGTAAAACTGACCTGTTACCTTCATTCTCTTTCTTGTGTTTTTATACTTAAAAAAAATAAAAAAATTGAAAAAACTTTTTTTTTATTCTGACCCCTGTAAGTTTTTTAGATTTATATCTATGGAGAAGTGACAACTCATTTTTGCAGGATGATCTGTAGTTTTTATTACAACTTTTTAATCACTTTTTACTCAATTTTATTTTTTTGGGGGGAGGAGAAGCTGCAAATAAAAGTCAAATCAGCCATTTAAATTTTATTTTTTGTCACACCATTTGCTGCACAGTATAAATATTTTTATATTTTATTTGCATGGGAATTTTTGGACATGGCAATGTTAATGATGTTTTTTTATTGTTTATTTTATTTATTTTTTAAAGTTTTTTCGCTTATTTGAAGTCCCCCTAGGGAATTTGAACATGCGATCATCTGATCACTTTTCCTATATACTGCAGTGATTTAACATTGCAGCTCTTGGGAGATTCACTGTGTTCCTATGGAGACCCGCCAAAGGTAGGACTGTATAGGAACCTCTCTGTGGTAGGCCTCTGAGCCTTCAGACGGCCCGAGGCTGCCATAGCAACTGAACGACTCCCTTGATCTCGGCATGGGGGAGCTGTTTGGGCCCCAGGATTTGACTATTCAGATGCTGTGGTTGCAATTGATCATGGCATCTGAGCATTTAAAAGTCCATGATCGGCGTTGTCGCTGATCAAATGCTTTGTGTCTGGGAGTCTGCTGTATAAAAAAACAGGCACATGGTGGCTATGGCACCCGCTCTGATTCTGAGCAGGTGGCATCTTTAAAGACCCAATATCATCTGTACATGTACGGCTGATGTTAGGAAGGGGTTGATACATAGTTGCCGATTTATTTACACATTATCAGGAGGAATAACAGAAATGTAATAAGAAATGGCAAAATGCAGACTTGTAAGGGCTGTTTCACACAAGCGAGTCCATTGCGGGAATCCCGCTCCGTGTGTGAGTGTGATCCTCCGCTCTGGACTCCGCTCTGCAGGAGCGCACGGCATTATCAGGATTTATAATGCTATGTGTCTCTGCTTGACCTTATTTCTACAGAATTATACTGTCAGCTTTATGTCGCTATGATTCTGTAGAAATAAGGTCTAGCAGAGACACATAGCATTATAAATCACGATAATGCCGTGCGCTCCTGCAAGTCCAGAGCGGAGGATCACACTCACACACGGAGCGGGATTCCCGCAATGGACTCGCTCGTGTCAAACAGCCCTAAGAAAGATTGTTCTAAATTGACTCTAAAAACTCGTCAGGATTGATGACAGAGTTTTTACTTTTAATAAAACTGACCTGGGTATTTTCACATAGTATATGCTTTACAATGTGTAACAACTATTATAATACACAATCTGATCTGATAATGAGGTCATAACCTGTCAATGTAGGGTGGGAATAGTGGGCTTTAGATGCTTGGGTTGATACCAATTTGAAGAATGTATCTGGATTTAAATCTTTTTTTGAGAACTAATGTTGGCACATAGATGTCCCCCTTGCCCTTCGTTGTTTGTCTGGTAGAGGTATACTAGTTTACCCAATAATCGGTAATATTTCAGAAAGTAAAAATTTTTACCTGGTTTACCCTCTAGCCTAAAGTTGGCTGACTAACTTTGCACATACTAATATAGTAAAATTTGCAATATCACGCTGGATTATTATAATTAGCACCATGTATGTCCATCATAAGGCAAGAAAATAGTGAAATAATTAATATAAAACAGTTAAACGAGACCTTATTTGAAGCCCCTCAAACCCCACAACTATTTAGCGTAACTTATATTCCTGGTCTCCTCATCTGGGTCAGAGGGAGATTTTAGGTCCCTTAGCCTCCAAGGCCCATGTGCGATTGTACTTTCATCTCCCCTATAGTCATGTTCCTGATATGGATAGGTTTTCAGAAGATACAGTATACAGCTAGAAATGTGACCCATGATGCACATTTAACATTACATTTGACCAACAAATTACAAACCTGAAAGCCCCAGCGCCGAGGTTAGATATAAACTCCATTACGATCCACCAACAGAAGGCAAGCCCTTGCTTCTTTGTAGCCCAGTGATTTTTCAGCAGAATGTCATGGACTATGAAACTTTCCACCAGACAAACACAGGAGCAAAGTTCAAGAGAACTAAAACGACTCTAGATTGCAACACTGGGAAATAAGGACTGACATCACACAGATGTTAGGAACGCTGGTATCTAGGGGCACAGACAATTCTTCAGAGATAGTAATGCTATTACAGTATATGGCAGGGTCCAGTATAGCTACAGAAAGCTTGAAAGAAATTCACTTTCAAAGATTATTCATTTTAGAGCAGCCGGGCAGTGTAACACAATTTCCTTACAGGATTAGTCATTCTCCCAACATATTATGTTTATACTAAGGCTACTTTCACACTTGCGTTGCTGGATTCCGGCAGGTAGTTCCATCGTCGGATCCAGCAATCTGTGTTCAAACGGATACCATTTGTAGACGGATCCAGATGCGGATCTGTCTCACAAATGCATTGCAATACTGGATCCGTCTCTCCGGTTGTCATCCGGAAAAACGGATCCGGTATTTATCTTTTTCACATTTTTAAAGGTCTGTGCATGCAGATCCATTTTTCCCGGAACACTTGGGGCCAGATCCGGCATTAATGCATTTCAATGTAAAATAATGCCGGATACGGCATTCCGGCATGCTGCGGTATTTTCTCCGTCCAAAAACCGTTCAGTGACTGAACTGAAGACATCCTGATGCATACTGAATGGATTGCTCTCCATTCAGAATGCATTAGGATAAAACTGATCCGTTTTTTTCCGGTATTGAGCCCCTAGGAGTGAACTCAATACCGGAAAAGTTAAACTCAAGTGTGAAAGTACCCTAAGGCCCCTTTCACACGGGCGAGTATTCCGCGTGGATGCGATGCGTGAGTTGAACGCATTGCACCCGCACTGAATCATGACCCATTCATTTCTATGGGGCTGTGCACACGAGCAGTGATTTTTTTTACGCATCACTTGTGCGTTGTGTGAAAATCGCAGCATGCTCCTCTTTGTGCGTTTTTCACGTAACGCAGGCCCCATAGAAATTAATATGGTTGCGTGAAGATTGCAAGCATCCACTTGCTGGCGCAGCCCGGCTTCTCTTCTTTGCTGTGTACAGGAAAAGGACCTGTGGTGACGTCACTCCGGTCATCACATGGTCCATCACATTATCTTTTCCCATGGTGATGGATCATGTGATGGACCATGTGATGGACCACAGTGACGTCACCACAGGTCCTTTTCCTGCAATCAGCAGAGAAGGAGACAGAAGAGAAGCCGGGCTGCGCGAGTAAGTGGATTAAGGTGAGTTA
This sequence comes from Bufo bufo, assembly GCF_905171765.1. NCBI lineage: Eukaryota > Metazoa > Chordata > Amphibia > Anura > Bufonidae > Bufo > Bufo bufo. The sequence continues at coordinate 109,451,878 of NC_053391.1, forward strand.
ACCCCTCCAGCGCTATTGTACTAAGCATTCTGTATTCAGAATGCTGTTATTTTTCCTTATAACCATGTTATAAGGGAAAATAATACAATCTACAGAAGTTCGGGTTTGGGTACCAAACATGCGCGATTTTTCTCACGCGAGTGCAAAACGCATTACAATGTTTTGCACTCGCGCTGAAAAATCGTGCATGTTCCCGCAACGCACCTGCACCTTTTCCCGCAACGCCCGTGTGAAAGGGGCCTAAATAAAAACATATTTGGGTTACTGCTTAACTCTTTGGGGTCAAGGTACTATTTTCATTTTTGCATTTTGGATTTTTCCTCCCTACGTTCCAATAACCATAACTTTTTTATTTTTCCGCTCACAAACCTATATGAGGGATTCTTTTTTGTAAAACACGATGCATTTTTAATGCCACCATTTAATTTACCATATCTTGTATTGGAAAATAGGAAAAAAATTATTTGTGTGGCAAAATAAAAAAAAAAAAAACAGAATTCCACCAAGGATTTGAGGTTTTGACCTCACAGTGTTCACTATGCTCTAAAAATGAAACTTGTATAGTATTTTTTTTTACTACTTTTTTAAAATAAAAACCTTTGGGAAAAGGTCTACAGAGCTATATGAGGGCTTGTTTGTTGCGTAATGAACTGTATTGGTACCATTTTTGTGGTATATACATTTTTTTGATCACTGTTATTTCATTTTATAGGGGGAATAAGATGACAAAAAAAAATGGCGAATTGTGTGTTTTTAATTTTTTTCCGTTACGGCGTTCACAGTACAGGAATTAAAAATTATTATTTTTATAGTTCTGACATTTTTGGGTGCAGCGATACCTAATATGTTTATTTTTTAATTGTTTATATATCTTAGATGTAAAATTAGGAAAGGGGGATGTAATTCACAGGTCAAGAACATTCCCTGTATACTGTAGCTCTTCTCCTACCTGCTTTCTCACTAACTAAGCATGTACAGTTGCAAGAAAAAGTATGTGAACCCTTTGGAATGATATGGATTTCTGCACAAATTGGTCATAAAATGTGATCTGATCTTCATTTAAGTCACAACAATAGACAATCACAGTCTGCTTAAACTAATAACACACAAAGAATTAAATGTTACCATGTTTTTATTGAACACACCATGTAAACATTCACAGTGCAGGTGGGAAAAGTATGTGAACCCTTGGATTTAATAACTGGTTGAACCTCCTTTGGCAGCCATAACTTCAACCAAACGTTTCCTGTAGTTGCAGATCAGACGTGCACAACGGTCAGGAGTAATTCTTGACCATTCCTCTTTACAGAACTGTTTCAGTTCAGCAATATTCTTGGGATGTCTGGTGTGAATCGCTTTCTTGAGGTCATGCCACAGCATCTCAATCGGGTTGAGGTCAGGACTCTGACTGGGCCACTCCAGAAGGCGTATTTTCTTCTGTTTAAGCCATTCTGTTGTTGATTTACTTCTATGCTTTGGGTCGTTGTCCTGTTGCAACACCCATCTTCTGTTGAGCTTCAGCTGGTGGACAGATGGCCTTAAGTTTTCCTGCAAAATGTCTTGATAAACTTGGGAATTCATTTTTACTTCGATGATAGCAATTCATCCAGGTCCTGACGCAGCAAAACAGCCCCAAACCATGATGCCCCCACCACCATACTTCACAGTTGGGATGAGGTTTTGATGTTGGTGTGCTGTGCCTATTTTTCTCCACACATAGTGTTGTGTGTTTCTTCCAAACAACTCAACTTTGGTTTCATCTGTCCACAGAATATTTTGCCAGTTCTGCAGTGGAACATCCAGGTGCTCTTGTGCAAACTGTAAACGTGCAGCAATGCTTTTTTTGGACAGCAGTGGCTTCCTCTGTGGTATCCTCCCATGAAATCCATTCTTGTTTAGTGTTTTACGTATGGTAAATTCGCTAACAGGGATGTTAGCATATGCCAGAGACTTTTGTAAGTCTTTAGCTGACACTTTAGAATTCTTCTTGACCTCATTGAGCAGTCTGCGCTGTGCTCTTGTAGTCATCTTTACAGGACGGCCACTCCTAGGGAGAGTAGCAGCAGTGCTGAACTTTCTCCATTTATAGACAATTTGTCTTACCGTGGACTGATGAACAGCAAGGCTTTTGGAAACACTTTTATAACCCTTTCCAGTCAACAATTCTTAATCGTAGGTCTTCTTAGAGCTCTTTTTTGCGAGGCATCATTCACATCAGGCAATGCTTCTTGTAAAAAGCACACCCAGAACTGGTGTGTGTTTTTATAGGGCAGGGAAGCTGTAACCAACACCTCCAATCTCATCTCATTGACTGGACTCCAGTTGGCTGACACCTCACTCCAATTAGCTCTTGGAGATGTCATCAGTCTAGGGGTTCACATACTTTTTTCACCTGCACTGTGAATGTTTACATGGTGTGTTCAATAAAAACATGGTAACATTTAATTTTTTGTGTGCTATTAGTTTAAGCAGACTGTGATTGTCTATTGTTGTGACTTAGATGAAGATCAGATCACATTTTATGACCAATTTGTGCAGAAATCCATACCATTCCAAAGGGTTCACATACTTTTTCTTGCAACTGTATGTCTATGAGACCAACAGTGGGTAAAATACAATCACATTAACATTTGTAGTGGGATACTGCAAAACGACCTATTGTTTAAAGCTACATGCACACGACCGTTGTTTTGGTCCGCATCCGAGCTGCAGTTTTTGCAGCTTGGATGCGGACCCATTCACTTCAATGGGGCCGCAAAAGATGCGGACAGCACTCCGTGTGGTGTCCGCATCCGTTGCTCCGTTCCACGGTTCGCAAAAAAAATATAACCTGTCCTATTCTTTTCCGTTTTGCGCACAAGAATAGGCAGTTATATTATTCGCTGTCCGTGCCGTTCCGCAAATTGCGGAAGGCACACAGACGCCATCCGTGTTTTGCGGATACGCAATTTGTGGACTGCAAAACACACAACGGTCGTGTGCATGTAGCCTAAGTCAAATTTTTATGTTAAATATATTTTCAAATAATTTTTTATGTTACATTTAATTTTACATGTCAATATCAATATATATAAAAATTCGAAAATCCCTAAACTCCTGCGGTTTTCACACTGGCCACTAAGGCCTTATAATAGACATTACTTCTTTGTGTGTACAGATCACGTTTGAGTAGTCATCTTACTTTCACAAGCAGGATTAAAATTTAATGATTTTCCTAGTTTATGACGTAAAGTCATGATTTTATTAAAGACACGGAGGCGAGTATTGCAATCTCTTCCTTTACTAAATTCCATAGCAGCAAGAAGAGTAACCATGGTAACAAAAGAAACACCCCTAAGGGTAACCCCTCCCTCCCATCAGTCCATAAGTAGCCCATCCTCAGAGACCACTTCCTCTTTCTTTGTCAACTGCAACATAAACGAACGTCCACAAGCCACTGGAATCTCTCAAACCGGTTCACTCCAACGGGAGACGACCATAACTCCGAACCAAACTTGCCAGGAGCTGCACAGATACGCACCATGATCGTGAGCATCAACCTAGGAGAAAAGGGAAACAAACAGCATGGTAATCTCAGTTCAAAGAATAATGTAAAAATAACAATCGCACAAAAGCCAAAATAAAATTGGCCAATACCAAATGAAATAAATACATAATCCACAAGGGAAAAAATAATCTCAGATACATACAATAGCATATACTGTATAAAATATTATATAAAAAGGAAAACCACACTTAAAGGGAGGGAAGGGAGGGCAATACTCGCCTCCGTGTCTTTAATAAAATCATGACTTTACGTCATAAACTAGGAAAATCATTAAATTTTATCACAAGACACGGAGGCTTCATATTGCAAGTTCAAAGCGAAGAAATAACTGACGAAAAAGCATGAGGACCAGGCCTAAAATAAAAATCCCTAAAAGTAGAGGCCCTGGACCAGTCCGCTAGTCTCAATATATCTTCCAAACGGGCTCCTGAGACTGCCATAGACGTAGCGGAAACCCCTCGCACCGAATGAGCTGTAAAGACAGAAGTATCGATGCCCGCCAGAGACAGAATCCACTTGACCCAACGAGATAGAGTAACACTTGTAACCGGAGCAAAAGGTCTGCGAAAGGACACAAAGAGTTGTGGCGAGTCCCTAGGCCGAAGGGGAGAAGTCCGAGAGAGGTACTCCCTAAAACAGGAAACCGGACCAACCGCGGGAGAATCAGAAAAAGAAGGATAGGAGACAGAAGTAATACCCGTCTTGGTACGTCGAGAGATATTGAACGACACCCCATCGGGGGTGAACGAAACCGCATCAAAGTCTAAGGCACGGACATCCGAAACGCGCTTACAAGACACCAGGCAAAATAAAGTGACAAGTTTTGCCGAAAGCTGACGTAACGAAAGTTCCGAATTAGAAGGCCAACGAGAGAAGAATTCAAGGACCAAGGACACATCCCAAAGAGAGGAGAACCGAGGTCTAGGAGGCCTAGAGAGACGAGAACCCTTAAGCAACCGGCGTACCAGAGGGTGCTGGCCTGCCGGAAGACCCGAGAAACCCAGGTGACGGGAAGAAATAGCTGACCTGTACAAATTAATCGTACGATAGGCCTTGCCATCCTCGAAGAGGGAGGACAGAAACTGTAAAACATCCTCTACAGCAGCTGTAACGGGATCCAGGTTCCGTTCCAAGCACCAACGAGACCAAGATCCCCAAGCTGCCCGGTAGGCCCGAATGGTACCGGGGGCCCAAGCACTCTCCAGGAGGAATCTAGTTGTCTCCGATATTCCAGCGATGTCCCAGCGACACCCGAGATCCTGCACGCCAGAAGACGAAGCGTGCCGTCCAACAGAAGGGGATGGTGCTGACCCAGTGGACCCAACAGAAGATCCGGCCGTGACGGAAGAAGATGTGGGTCCGCAATCAACAACTCCAACAGCTGTGGGAACCAAGTCTGTGGACGCCAAAATGGAACTACCAGAACCAATTCCGCCACCTGGCGACGCACCTGAGATAACACCCGGGGTATCAAGGCGAAAGGAGGAAAGGCATATGAGAGGGTGCCTGACCAATCCTGGAGAAGGGCGTCCACTGCCTCCGACCGAGGATCCGGCCTCCAACTGTAATACCTGGGCAGCTGGGCGTTCCAACGAGAAGCAAAGAGGTCCAAGGAGAACGGGCCCCAAAGGGATTTGATGGAGGAGAACACCGTCGAATCCAACTTCCAGTCGCTGAAGTCCGAGATGTAACGAGAACTCCAATCTGCGTGGACATTGAGAAGACCTGGAATATACTCCGCCACCACCGTGACTCCTTTGTCCAGACAATAGGACCAGAACTCCTTCGCTAGATGTGTCAACATTGCTGACCGAGTGCCGCCCATGGAGTTCACATAACGCACGGCCGAAACGTTGTCCATCCTGAGCCGTACACAAGCCTTGACCTTGCCGTTGACGAAGCTCTGAATCGCAAAGGACCCCGCCAGAAGCTCCAACGCGTTGATGTGCAGAAAAGATTCCGACGTTGACCAAGGTCCTCCGGTGGACACTCCATTGCAGCGAGCACCCCATCCCTGCAGGCTGGCGTCCGACTCTATTACCACGTCCGGCTGAGGGCCCACGATCGCCTTGCCATTCCACGCGTCGAGATTGTGGATCCACCACGTCAGCTCGTCTCTGGTGTCTTGATCCAGGATCACCGACTCCCCATAGGAGGCACCCGCCTGTAGATGGGCAATCTTTAGACGTTGAAGCGCTCGATAATGGAGCGGAGCTGGAAAAACCGCCTGAATTGAGGCAGAAAGAAGACCCAAAACACGGGCCAAGTGACGAAGGGAAACCTGAGGCAATCGAAGGGTGTGGCGCAACTCCTTGCGGATGGAACGCACCTTGGCCATCGGAAGACAAAGAGTGCGAGTGACAGAGTCCACCCGGAACCCCAAGAACTCCATGGACCTGGATGGTTGAAGACAAGATTTCTCTTGATTGATAACAAACCCCAGATCGGTGAGAAGGGAGATGGACAACCGCAGATGTGCTAGAAGAGTGGGTGGATCCTGGGCAATAAGGAGCATGTCGTCCAGATAGATTATCAGACGGACACCCTGACCCCGAAGCCATGAAACCACCGGCTTCATAAGTTTGGTGAAACACCATGGGGCCGACGACAGGCCAAACGGGAGGCAAGTGAACCACCATATCTGCTCCCCCCACAGAAAACGTAGGAGGTCCCTGGACTGACTGGCCACCGGTACCGTGAGGTAGGCATCCTTCAAATCGAGTTTGACCATCCACTCCCCTGGAAGGAGAAGGTCCCTGAGAAGATGTATGCCTTCCATTTTGAAGTGGCGGTAACGTACATAAACGTTCAGATTCTTCAAATTTATCACCGGCCGAAACTGTCCCCCTTTCTTTTCCACTAGGAAAATATCGCTGATCACTCCCCCATGGGGGCCTGGAGCTCTTTCTATGGCTCCTTTTTCCAGAAGGGACAAGAGTTCCGCGGCTATGAGCTTGCGAGACTCTAGAGAGCATGCTCGTGGCCTGAAGGGAGGAAGGCAAAGTGGAACGTCTATCAGCTCGATCTGAAAACCCCTGATGGTGGACAACACCCATGGGTCGGAGGTGATGTGAGTCCAAGCATGTAAAAAATGTTGGAGCCTGCCCCCTATGAATAGGGAAGAAGACAGAGGATAAACATGAGGACTTACCAAACGGACGTCGGGAACCAGGAGCTCCCCTGAAACCTCTGGACCTCCCGAAGGCGCCTCTGGACGGGAAGAATGACGACTGCTGTCTCTGGTCTTGAAAACCTTGGCGCTGATTAAAGGGACCTCGACCGGTGTTACGGGTCTGAAAGTGTGACCGGCCGGACAGACGGCCCCTAGTACTGCCGGCCCTGGTAGAGACCCTACCATGAAAGACTTTGCGCATATTTGATTGCGCCTTATCCAAGGCAGTGAAGGCCCCAACAAATTTTCCTAATTCCTTGATAAAGGAATCGCCAAAAAGGAGCCCTTGCGCATTTTTGCCAGATTCGGATAAGGCCATGTTAGTTAGCTTCGGCTCTATTTTCATGAGGATAGCCTTCCTCCGCTCAATTGCTAGGGAAGTATTCACATTTCCCGTAACACAGATGGCACGTTGCACCCAGCCCCTGAGCTCTTCTGGATCAATCTGTGTGCCATCCGCCCTAGCAGACTCCGCTAGATCAAAGATCTTGGTAAGTGGCCCTAAGATATCCAAGAGCTTATCTTGGCAAGCGCGCAGTGCCGAGTCAAGGCCCCTGCGAGGGTTAAAGCCAGTTTTGGCCAAAAATTGGACCATTTTAGGATCCACATTAGGGGTCTCGGCTACTTTATTGGGAACCACAGGGCGCGGACACTCAGCCCTAAGCTTATTGCGGGTCTCTTTACACAATGGTGTCCTAATCCTGGCCTCCAAGTATTGAGCCACATGTGGGGAGGGAACCCACTCGGCCGACCTAGGATGGTGTAGACTGTCGGGGTCAAACATGGGTTCCCCAGACGGGTCAGTAAGGGGAGCGTCACCTACAGTGATAGCCCCAGAGGCCCCACTAGTAGACGGCCGGGACACAGGGACGTAATCGTCCACATCGGGGTCCACCCTGACACCCTCAATATCATCATCCGAACCACCCGGATGGAAACTCAAAGCCTCCTCATCAGACTCCATTTCAGAGTTATCACTAGGCTCGTGCTGAGTGCGAGCAGACTTCCACCGACGCGACTTTTCTGCCTGGCGTGGACAGGCTCGTTTGCGTGAGCTAAGCACGCTTTCATGTGATAGAACAGTGCTATCATTAACTGGGTTTCTGGAGGCAGTAGCCGCAGGTGGCGGCGCGCTGGGTGAGCTCAGAGGGATAAGGGCCTGCGAGATGGACTGGGTGACAATAGAGGACATGGATCCCATTGCAGACGCAATAGCTTGGGATATAGCCTGCTGAAAGGCCTGGGCCTGAAGATCAACAGGGGGCACAGTAAAAGCACCAGGAGCAGGGGAAGATCCCTGGGGCATGGGGACCAGAGAACTGGCTGCAGGAGGGATCGGATCCTGTGTAGGGCGAGACATACTGAATGTGAAGGAGTTAGTCACTCCAAAGAACTAATTAGGGAAAGAGAAGGGGCCGACAGAAATACCTGACCTATTTGCAGAGAGAACTCTAAAATGGCGACCGGACAAGAACGCGGCAGGGAACGTTATAATGATACGCCCCCCACTCCGAAAAGCGTCAATAGGAGCGGAGAGGAATAGAGAGGTGCCGCCCCCAGGAGGGACCGCCCCGGGAGGCGAACCCGAATGCGGCCGAGGACACCAAGATGGCGTCGAGACAGTACGCTAGGACTACCAAGATGGCGCCCGAAATCCCGCAACTCGCGAGACTTCGGGCGCAGCAAGAAGAAGACCGCACGAACAAACCTGAAAAGGAAAGATGGCGCTGACCGAACCGAGGAGAGGAGAAAGACCGGAGCAGGAACCCGGTGAGAGGGGAAAAAGGCCAAGGTGGGGGGGGGCGGCAGTGATAGGGGAAGGCAAGAAACAAGGAGAGATCAGAAGAACGAATAAAGAAACCCCTATATAAATATATATATATATGAATAACAAAATTCGTCAGACAGAGGGCAGAAGAAACCCTTAATAAAGAAGGGAGAGACTGCCCAGAGCGTGAAAAAACACCAAATACTTATGAAAACATGGTAAAACACACAAAATGACAATTCTCAGAACACTTATCTGCCATGGAGCAGCAAAGAAAGAGGAAGTGGTCTCTGAGGATGGGCTACTTATGGACTGATGGGAGGGAGGGGTTACCCTTAGGGGTGTTTCTTTTGTTACCATGGTTACTCTTCTTGCTGCTATGGAATTTAGTAAAGGAAGAGATTGCAATATGAAGCCTCCGTGTCTTGTGATAAAATTACAGATATCACTTATATACAGATAACACAATACGTTATGGTCACAACTTAAAGGGAACCTGTCATCAACTTTATGCTGACCTCACTGAGGGCAGCATAAATTAGTGACAGAAATGCTGATTTCAGCGGTGTGTCACTCATGAGTAGAGTTGAGTGGACACCTGGATGTTCGGGTTCGACGGGTTCGACCGAACTTCGGAAAAAAGTTTGGGACCCGAACTTGACCCTGAACCCGAACCCCATTGAAGTCAATGGAGACCCGAACTTTTGAGCACTAAAATGGCTGTAAAAATGTCATGGAAAGGGCTAGAGGTCTGCAAATGTCGTCAAAATGTGGTTAAGAGCATGGCAAGTGCTCTGCAAACAAATGTGGATAGGGAAATGACTTAAAATAACATAAAATATGTAAAAATAAAAAATAATAATCTTGCTCTAGGAGGACCAGGTCCATATGGAGTAGGAGGTTGAGGAGGCGGTTGAAGTGGCGGTGGAGGAGGAGGAGGTAGCCTACACTTCTTTTTGGTTTTAAATGTATTTGTATTTTTTTAAATTAGGGTACACCCCAAAACATTGGGAAATATAACCTGTGATAACCCCCTCCAGTCATGCTAAACACACATTCAGACAATACACTGGCTGCAGGGCAGGCCAGCACCTCCAAGGGGTAAAGTGCAAGCCCAGAAGTTGCAGGGGCTGACCCCTGTGAGTCAGTTCGTGTAGGCGTGTGCACACTTACTGCCCCACCATGTTGGTGAAATGCTGCCTCCTGCTAAGACGTTCCATATCAGCTGGTGGTGCTGGTTGTTGTGGCGTGCTGACAAAGCTTTTCCACATTTCGGCCATGCTAACCCTGCCTTCTGAGGTGCTGGCGGTGCCCCAGCTGCGTTGGCGACCTCTTCCTCGTCCTCTGTCTTCGTCTTATGCTTCCACTGTGCCCCCCGCTGTCAGGTGGGAATGCCACCAACAGCGCGTCTACCAGCGTGCGCTTGTACTCGCGCATCTTGCAAACACACTCCAGTGAGGGAATTAAGGACGGTACGTTGTCCTTGTAACGGGGATCCAGCAGCGTGGCCACCCAGTAATCAGCAGTAGCACAAGTTAAAATGTGGGCAACTCGGCGGTCATTGTGGAGACACAGCAGCATGTAATCGCTCATGTGTGCCAGGCTGCCCAGAGGCAACGAAAAGCTGTCCTCTGTGGGAGGTGTATCATCTGTGTCCTCTGTATCCCCCCATCCACGCACCAGTGATGGCCATGAGCTGGTCTGGGTGCCACCCTGCTGTGAACATGGTTCCTCTTCTTCCATCTCCTTCTCCTCATCCTCCACCTCCTCATCCTCCAGAACTGTGCCGTGGCTGGACAGTTGTGTACCTTGGGTTTGTGGGTGCAGAAACCCAACCTCGGAGTAACTTGGGAATGACTGGCTGGAAACCCTACGAAATGATCCCTCTTCCTCCTCCTCCTCCTGTGCCACATCCTCTTCCATCATCGCCAGGAGCATTTTTTCAAGGAGGCATAGAAGTGGGATAGTAACGCTGAGAACGGCGTTATCGTCACTGGCCATGTTGGTGGAGTACTCGAAACAGCGCAACAAGGAACACAGGTCTGGCATGGAGGCCCAGTCTTTGGTGGTGAAGTGGTGCTGTTCCGCCGAGCGACACACCCGTGCGTGCTGCAGCTGAAACTCCACTATCGCCTGCTGCTGCTCGCACAGTCTAGCCAGCATGTGCAAGGTGGAGTTCCACCTTGTGGGCACGTCGCCTATTAGGCGGTGAGCGGGAAGGCCGAAGTTACGCTGCAGCGCTGACAGGCGAGCAGCAGCAGGGTGAGAACACCAAAAGCGCGCACAGACAGCCCGCACTTTATGCAGCAGCTCTGACATATCGGGGTAAGTTTTAAGGAATCTCTGCACCACCAAATTCAGCACATGCGCCAGGCAAGGGATGTGCGTCAAACCGGCTAGTCCCAGAGCTGCTACGAGATTTCGCCCATTATCGAACACCACCAGGCCGGGCTTGAGGCTGACTGGCACAAACCATTCATCGGTCTGTTGTTCAAGGCCCGTCCACAGCTCCTGCGCGGTGTGGGGTTTGTCCCCCAAACAGATAAGTTTTAAAACTGCCTGCTGTCATTTACCCCTGGCTGTGCTGAAGTTGGTGGTGAAGGTGTTACGCTGACCGGATGAGGAGCTGGTAGAGGATGAGGAAGCCGAGTAGGAGGAGGAAGCAACAGGAGGCAAACTGAAGCGCCCTGCAATCCTCGGTGGTGGAAGGACATGCGCCAAACTGCTATCCGCCTCAGGCCCAGCCGCCACTGCATTTACCCAGTGTGCTGTTATGGAGATATAAGGGCCCTGACCGTGCTTACTGGTCCTGGTAGTCAGGTGCACCTTGCCCCAGATGGCGTTGCGCAGTGCACACCTGATTTTGTCCCCTACTTGGTTGTGCAGGGAAGTATGGCTCGCCTTGAAAAGTAGTGGCGGCTGGGCACGACGTACTGTGGGACAGCCACCGCCACAAGGCCTTTAAAACTATCCGTCTCCACCAGACGGAATGACAGCATTTCAAAGGCCAGTAATTTAGAAATGCTGGCATTCAGGGCTAGGGATTGCGGGTGGGTAGGGGGGTACTTCCTCTTCCTCTCCAGCATTTGGGAGATGGAGAGCTGAACGCTTCCGTGGGACATTGTGGAGATGCTTGGTGACCCAGGTGTTGGTGTTGCTGGCAGATCCTCTGTTTGCGGGGTGGCAGGTGGCACTGTAACTCCAGAGGTGGATGAAGAGGCCGAGACTGCAGCAGAAGAGGAAGCAAGAGGAGCCAGAGGCCTTTCTTGGTTTTTGAGGTGTCTACTCCACTGCAGCTCGTGCTTTGCACTTTAATGCCTGGTCATGCAGGTTGTGCTCAGGTTGAGAACGTTTATGCCTCGCTTCAGGCACTGATTGCACAGCGTGCAAACCACTCATGTCTTGTCGTCAGCACATTGTTTGAAGACCTGCCACGCCAGGGAACTCCTTGGAGCTGGCTTTAGTGTGCTCGGTCCCTTGCTGCGGTGGGCAGTAGCAGGAGTACTGTCTAGAGGACGGCCGCTCCGCTTTTGCACCCTGCTCCCTCTTCTGCTGTGCTGGTGGCTCTGTGCGACCACCACCTCTTCCTCCGAACTACATAGGTCACTCGCATGCCCTTGATTCCATGTGGGGTCGAGGACCTCATCGTCCTCCACATCATCTTCCACCCAGTCTTCACCCCTGCCTTCCTTGTCGGTCTGCACACTTTTGAAAGCCCCAGCAGTTGGCACCTGTGTTTCATCATCATCCAAGACGTGCTGCGATGGTCCTCCCATGTACTCATCTTGAAAGATAAGTGGTTGGGCATCGGTGCACTCAATCTCTTCCACTTCTGGGGCAGGGCTAGGTGAATGGCCCTGGGAAACCCTGCTAACAGAGTCATCAAAAAGCAGAACAGACTGCTTGGCTGATTTGCAAGGGGGTGAGGTGAAAGACTGATGGACATCGGCTGCAGGTGCCAACTGTGGTCTTTCAGCAGGAGGCTGGGTGGGAGACAATGTGAAGGAATTAGATCCACTGTCAGCAACCCAATCTACTATCGCCTGTACTTGTTCAGGCCTCACCATTCATAGAGCAGCATTAGGCCCGACCAAATACCGCTGCAGGTTTTGTCGCCTACTCGCACCTGAGGAAGGGGTTTCACTTGTGCGTGTAGCTGGCACAGATCGACCACGTCCTTTCCCAGCAACAGGAGCTCCACCAGCAGCACCACGACCTGGGCCACGTCCCTTATTTGACGCTCTCCTCATATTTTTCGAATTTAGGATCTTGCCCTAAATGGGTGTTTAATTAATAGTAGAATAGAATGACAGTATGTAAAGGGTGTATCTCACATGGCCTGAACCAGTGTAGGCCTGAATTAAATATTTCTTTGCCCAAAATGGCTGTATTTCAAATGGTTGTATTTCAAATGCCTGAATCAAACCCCTGTATGTAGAGGGTGTATCTCACAGGGCCTGAACCAGTGTAAGCCGAAATTAAATATTTCTTTGCACAAAATGGCTGTATTTCAAATGCCTGAATCAAACCCCTGTATGTAGATGGTGTATCTCACAGGTCCTGAACCAGTGTAGGCCTAAATTAAATATTTCTTTGCACAAAATGGCTGTATTTCAATTGCCTGAATCAAACCCCTGTATGTAGAGGGTGTATCTCACAGGTCCTGAACCAGTGTAGGCCTAAAGTAAATATGTCTTTGCCCAAAATGGCTGTATTTCAATTGCCTGAATCAAACCCCTGTATGTAGAGGGTGTATCTCACAGGGCCTGAACCAGTGTAGGCCTAAATTAAATATTTCTTTGCACAAAATGGCTGTATTTCAAATGGCTGTATTTCAAATGCCTGAATCAAATCCCTGTATGTAGAGGGTGTATCTCACAGGTCCTGAACCAGTGTAGGCCTAAATTAAATATTTCTTTGCACAAAATGGCTGTATTTCAAATGCCTGAATCAAACCCCTGTATGTAGAGGGTGTATCTCACAGGCCCTGAACCAGTGTAGGCCTGAATTCAATATTGGTGCACCAAAAAGGCGGTATTTCAAATCTCTGAATCTACCCCAAATGTATTAAGGGTGTATCTCACAATGACATCTGTATCAAAGGCTGCCAACTAAATGTATTGTGCCCAAACGAGGGTTTGTTTAACAACTGAATTTTACAGCAGTATATAAGCCTGTAATTTCACACGTCCTGATGCTGCAAGGCCTGAAAATAGTGTTTTTTGTCAAAAAAGTGTGTTTTTAAAACCGCAGAAAATGATGGGCGTATTTCTAGCTTAAATTGCACACTGACTAATCCAAATGTTGTAGATTGCTAAAAAAAAGTTTTTTTGGTAACAGAATATGAAAGCTGTATATATATTAAACTTGAATTTAACACTTGCAGATCAGGAAAATACTGTTTTTTGACAAAAAAATTTGTTTTTAAAACCACAGAAAATGATGGGTGTATTTCTAGCTTAAATTGCACACTGACTAATCAAGATGTTGTAGTTTGCCCAAAAAATTGTGATTTGCAATGTCCCAAAAGCTCAGATGCAGTGCTGGTGCACTGAGCTTGCATAAAATGGCCGCCGCCCACCTAACTAACAGAATTATAAAAGTTTATTTTTTTTGGTCAATGGGCTCAGGGCAGGGTAAAACGATTGTGCCCTGCACCCACACAACTATTTCTCTGTAGATCGCTGAGTTAGATTCTCTCCTATGCTCTCCCTGAAATCACAAGTCCAGCAGCATCCTCTCCTTACACTTGTAACAGCAGAGTGACATGCAGCGCTACGTGACTCCAGCTTATTTAGAGGCTGGGTCACATGCTGCTCTGGCCAATCACAGCCATGCCATTAGTAGGGATGGCTGTGATGGCTTTTAAGGTCAGACAGTTAACCGCTTGTTGATTGGCTGCTCTGCAGCCTTTCAAAAAACACCAAGAAAGCGCCGAACACCGAACCCAAACTTTTACTGAAATGTTCGGGTTCGGGTCCGGGGTCCAAAAATCCTAAAGTTCGGTACGAACCCGAACTTTACAGTTCGGGTTTGCTCGATCCTACTCATGAGCTAAAAGTCAGTGGTTGCTGAGAACCAGCATCATAATCACTGCAGCACAGGGCTTGAAAAGAGTCAAATCTAGTTGGGAAGAGTCCTGGTTTTTCCTAATCTCCTGGTCTCTCACCCATATGCTGATGATTGTCAATTCTCTCTCCCTAGAGAGAAAGGGAGAAAACTCGGTAGATGACTGTCAATCATCAGCAGGTGGGCAGGAGAGCAGGAATTCATGAATAACCAGGACTCTTCTCTGGTGGCCGTGACTCTTTTCCAGGCCCAGTCTGCAATGATTGTGATGTTGGTTCTCGGCAACCACTTACTTTATAACTTTTAAATGACAGACCCCTGAAATCATCTCACCTCTCTGTACTTTATTCTGCCGTTGGTATGGGCTTGTTTAGAGAAAAAAAAAACACCACTACTCAATGGATGTATTTAAAATTCTGTCCCAATGGTGGCAGTGCCAGCAGTGTTAGGTCCAAGTCCGACGGGCCTCCAGTAATTCATAAAAGAAAATAATTACCGCAGCACTCTCTGTCTTCAGTCATATATGGTTTATTCACCAACCATGCAACATCACAGTATGGGCAGCATAAAGTTGATGACAGGTTCCCTTTAACTACTCCTTCCCTGTAAAATAGAATACTCTCCCATAAGAGTCAAAGGTTTCCTCTCTATCCATTGTGTCTATCGACCATGCTGGCTGCTGTAGAGCATATCTCTAAATAATGTTAACAACAGTTTAGGCAACATGGCTGCCCCCATAATCATGTTCAGAAATAGAATAAAAAATTTACAATGACAAAATAAAAATGGATTAGGAAAAAGGATATGTGTCACTATCTGGTTTTAAGAGGCCACCTTGGAGCCATAACCAATTTAAAAAAAAATCACATTTATTTTTTTCCTCTCCGCCTTTCATGAGCCATAACTGTTATACTTTTCCATTCACATGGTTATATAAGGGCTTGTTTTTTGCAGGACAAGTTGTATATTCTAATGGCACAATATAATTTTCCATATAATGTACTGTAAAATGGGGGGAAATTTTTGTCAGGTGAAGTTGAATAAAATGACAATTCCACCAATGTTTTGGAGTTTTTTTTATGGTATTCACTGTGCTCTGAAAATGGCATAGTTCTGCGGTTAGTACGATTATGGAAATACCTACTTTTTGTTAGTTTTAATTATGTATTACTACTTTTAAAAACATAAAAAAAATAAAAATAAAAAAACTTGCTTTGTGTCATCATATTAAAACACCAATAACTGTTCTATATTTCTGTCTACAACATTGTGTGGGTACTTATTTTTGTGGCGCAAACTGTAGTTTTTATTGATACCTTTCTGAGGTACATATGACTTTTTTTTATCACTTTCTATCCTTTTTTTATCAATCTGGGGGGACGAGGAGATAAAAAAGAGATTCTGGCATTTATTTATTTTTTCTGTTATGGCATTCATGGGATAAATATTTTATAATTTAATAGTTTGGACATTGTTAAACACAGCATTACCAATACCAGCTTTGTTTATTTTTTATTGTTTATTCATTTTCATACGTAAAATTGGGAAATGGAGTGATCTGTATTTTTAGACTTCATTTTTATATTTAAAAAACACTTTTTTACTTTTTTAGTCTTTCTGGAGGACTTGTTTGATCACTTATACCATAACATAGTAACATAGTAACATAGTAAGGCCGAAAAAAGACATTTGTCCATCCAGTTCGGCCTGTTATCCTGCAAGTTGATCCAGAGGAAGGCAAAAAAAACCTGTGAGGTAGAAGCCAATTTTCCTCACTTTAGGGGAATAAAAAATTCCTTCCCGACTCCAATCAGGCAATCAGAATAACTCCCTGGATCAACGACCCCTCTCTAGTAGCTATAGCCTGTAATATTATTACACTCCAGAAATACATCCAGGCCCCTCTTGAACTCTTTTAGTGAATTCACCATCACCACCTCCTCAGGCAGAGAGTCCCATAGTCTCACTGCTCTTACCGTAAATAACTAATTCTAATATGGCAGTCTACAGTATTGTTTTCTGTGGTGAGGAAGATTGCAATAGCAAACCTGGCTGCAATGAAAACTGACTGCCCCCTCCCTTAACCCCTTCCCGACTGCCATACGGCTATATACGTGCTATTTGCACAGGTCCCGTGCAGCTAGCACGTGTATAGACGTCATGGCAGCTCTTTAATCCAAGCGCAGCAAAACGCTTGGATTAAAGCTTCTGCCCCTGCCCTGCTGCTGTCACGGACAGCAGACAGTGCAGTAATGCTGGCAAGGGACCAATCAGAGTGGTCCCTTGCCGGAGATCGACCCGATTGGTTAGTCTGTGCAGACTAACCAATCGGATCGCCGCAGTGTAAAGGTGCCTGTTTCAGGCTCTGATCTGCATTTTGCAGATCAGAGCCTGAAATCAGGTACTGTGTGCTCCATGCCCCCCGATCTGTGCCCCTTGCATCATCTGTCCATCGATTTCCCCCCCAACCCCCGTGCACCCTGCCTCCAACTTATTCGCCTGCCATGCGCTCTGTCCCGGCATCTGTTCCATTCGTGCCCCCTCCATGCTGGCGGTACCCCCTCCTTTCCGGCCCTGCCCCCATCTGTCCCCACCTGCCCCTGATGCGCCCCCCCCATGTATCCGGCCCCTAACTGTGCACCTGATGCGGTCCGCCCATCTGTGCCCCCTGCCCCCGATGAGGTCCCCCTGCTGTATTTGATGGTGGTGGTTCCGTTCCTGAGCCGCCGCCATCAGCAGCGAGTGTCAGCTGTATGCTGACACTCTGCTGTAACCCGCAGCGGCATCCATGGGGTTAATAGAGGGAGGGCTCTCCCTCTCTCAACCATCGGGGTTGCCATGGCAACCGGACGCCTTGCGATGGTGTAATGTGTTGCCATCTACCTGATAGTACTATACTTTGCTATGCAAGAGCATTGCAAAGTATAGTACAGCCATCAGCCCCACTGGATTCTCAAGATCCAAGTGAGACTTGATTAAAAAAAAAGTGAAAATAATAAAAGTAAAAAAAAAATGTATATAATTTTTTTTTAATTTAAAATAAAATAAATTGCCTTTTCCTATAAAAATTGAAAAAATAAAAACAAAAATAGACATATTAGGTATCACCGCGTCCGTAACGACCGGCTCTATAAATATATCACATGTTCCATCCCGTCCCATAAACAACATTAAAAAAAGGCAATTTTTGTCACCTTACATCACAAAAAGTGCAACACCAAGCGATCAAAAAGGCGTATGTCGAACAAAATGGTACCAATAAAACCGTCACCTCATCTCGCAAAATATGAGACCATACATAAGAAAATTGCTCAAAAAATAAAAAAAACTATAGCTCTCAGAACATGGAAACACTAAAACATCATTTTTTTTATTTTAAACATACTATTATTGTGTTTAAGTGAAATAAATAAATAAAAAGTATACATATTAGGTATTGCTGCGTCCGTAACAACCTGTTCTATAAAAATATCACATAACCTAACCCTTCAGGTTAACACCGTAAAAAAAAGATACAAATAAAAACATTTTCAAAAAAGCCATTTTTGTCACCTTACATCACAAAAAGTGCAACACCAAGCGATTAAATAGGGATATGCCCCCCAAAATAGTACCAATCAAACCGTCACCTCATCCCGCAAAAAATGAGACTCTAACTAAGACAATCAGTAAAAAAATAAAAAAAACTATGGCTCTCAGACTATGGAGACACTAAAATATAATTTTTTTGGTTTCAGAAATTATTGTGTAAAACTTAAATAAATAAGAAAAAGTATACATATTAGGTATTGCCACATCCGTAACGATCTGTTCTATAAAAATTTCACATGATCTAACCCCCCAGGTGAATGCTGTAAAGATGGTACCAATAAAAACCTCAACTCGATGGGCAGAAAAAAAAAAAAAAATATGGCGTTCAGAAAAGGAGACACAAAAACATAATTTATTTTTCAAAAATGCTTTATTATGTAAAACTGAAACAAACATAATAGAAAGTAGACATATTGGATGTCATTGCGTCCGTAACAACCTCCTTTATAAAAATAGCACATGATCTACCCTGTCAGATGAATCTTTAAAAAAAATACTGAAATTTTATAGTTACCTTGCCTCACAAAAAACTTCATATAGATCGATTAAAAATCATATGTACCCCAAAATAGTACCAATAAAACTGGCCCCTTATCCCCTAGTTTCCAAAATGGGGTCACTTTTTGGGAGTTTCTACTGTAAGGCTGCATCAGGGGGGCTTCAAATGGGACATGGCATCTAAAAACCAGTCCAGTAAAATCTGCCTTCCAAAAACCATATGGCCTTCCTTTTCTTCTGCGCCCTGCCGTGTGCCCATACAACAGTTTATGACCATATGTGGGGTGTTAATGTAAACCGCAGATTCAGGGTATTAAATATTGAGTTTTGTTTGGCTGTTAACCCTCAATGTGTTAAAGAAAAAATTGATTAAAATGGAAAATCTGCCAAAAATGTGAAATTTAGAAATTTCATCTCCATTTTCCTTTAATTCTTGTGGAGCACCTAAAAGGTTAACAAAGTTTGTAAAATCAGTTTTGAGTAACTTGAGGGGTGTAGTTTCTACAATGGGGTCATTTATGGGGGGTTTCCACTATGTAAGCCCCACAAAGTGACTTCAGAACTGAACTGGTTAGTTAAAAAGTGGGTTTTGGAGATTTTCTTACAAAGTTTAATAATTGCTTCTAAACTTCTAAGCCTTCTAACATCCTAAAAAAATAAAATGACAATTACAAAATGATGCCAACATAAAGTAGACATATGGGAAATGTTAAGTAATAAATATTTTATGGTATCACTTTCTGTTTTAAAAGCAGAGAAATAGAAATTTAGAAAATTGCAAATTTTTCAAAATTTTGGGTAAATTTGGCATTTTTTCCTAAATAAAGGTGAAATATATTGACTCAAATTTATGACTGTCATGAAGTACAATGTGTCACGAGAAAACAATCTCAGAATGGCTTGGATAAGTAAAATCGTTCCAAAGTTATTACCACATAAATGGACACGTCAGATTTGTAAATTTTGACCTGGACACTGGGGCATCAATGCCCCTTGGTTATACAAGGGTTAAACTAACAGCTTAGATGCTGTAGTCACTATCTGAGGGGTTAAATGTCTGTCCATCATGCACAGTGCCCATAGCCCTGGGTGTCAGCTATATGATACAGGAGTCACCGGCTGGATATGAAGCTGAGCTTGTGCCTTGTTTAAACTTCCGACATGCACCATATGATACATGCACCAAATGTTCCAGTTGTGGAACCACTCTGTCAACCAATGGATTTGGCTTTGGGCAAAACCTAAGGGCATTATCCTGGTGGCTCTCTGGCTTTCACCCTTTAACCTCCTATACAGAGATCTGGTGTTCACTGCAGGTAATGCACCAGGCTGCTACTTCTTGAAGTAGTCTCTGTGTAGTTGGCTGCTGACCCAGGGGGGTCAAAAGAGACTGAAAGGCCAGCCAAATTCAAAATGAGCAACAAGCCGAGATCAGGACAGGCAGAGTACGTCCGAGAAACAGGTGCAAGGTCAGGGCAGAAAGCAAAGAGTCAATACAGTAAACAAGCAGCAGAGGGTCAGATTCCAGGAATCAGGCAGAAGTTGGTACACGAGGAAGACAATCAGATCAGAACAGCACACCTTAGTGGGAACTAGCAGACTAGTGAACCTATTGCTCAGGCAGGGAATGAGATAAACAGAACAACATATATAGCACAAGATGATTAACACATCAAAATAAGCTGCACAAAGAACCAAAGGAGGATTTAACCTTTGCAATACCGCAGAATGAGGTGAGGTTCAATAAAGAATATCAGATTACATTTTCCCCTAAAGAAACATAGGACACTGGCACCAAAGCGCTAGACCTTACGACACAGACAGGGTGAGTGGAATGGTGCCCATGCCCACCTGAAGTAGTGGCATACTGACATAACACTATACATGTCACCAATGGGTTTAAAGGGGTTGGCCATGCTTATAAAACAAAGAGTGAAGCTGAACTCACCTGCCAAAGGTCCCTCCAGTCCACTGCTGGGGAGTTCAGTCTCTGTCAGACCAGAAGTGATGACATCATGTCCATCATTTACTAGTCATTCATGAACTAGTGACCACCAAGAGCAATGACTGGGTAAACAGTCTCGCATGACATCATTGCATCTTGAAAAAAACTTGGATAGGGGGTCATTCAAAATATCAGGCAAACACTTGGGGATATGTATCCACACTCACTTTATAATACATACATTACACGATAATAAATGCTACATAAAACATGTCATAAAATACAATAAGAAACGATAAAAATAAACCGCTATGTCCCAATGTCTGTTGGGGTAATGACCGCAAGTCCCAAGTGTCTATTAATGGCCGCAATAGGGCTAAAAATTCCTCAAGTTGCCGTTTGAAATAAATAGAGAGTCACTCTTCCATTAATAGATCTAGGTAATACAATATTGTCGATCGGTTGTACATTACCATACCGGACCTTCAGTGAAGTCTCCCGCTTCCAAATGTGGCATTGTATAAGATTCAGCAGACTGATGCAGCACTATGGTAGACGCTTCCTGCTGTGACCTTCCAGGACCTTACGTGGCGTCCCACGTGGTTCACTGTTTGGTCGTGCGCTGATGACGTCTTCTGCTTCTGCGCGGAGATTTCAATTCACCTGTGTCCGATTTGTTGGTATTTTCGTATATGAAATACAACTGCTGCTTGGATAATCCCTCACTGTTTCCCAAACGCGTTTCGGGGATGAGCCCCTTCATCCCCGAAACGCGTTTGGGAAACAGTGAGGGATTATCCAAGCAGCAGTTGTATTTCATATACGAAAATACCAACAAATCGGACACAGGTGATTTGAAATCTCCGCGCAGAAGCAGAAGACGTCATCAGCGCACGACCAAACAGTGAACCACGTGGGACGCCACGTAAGGTCCTGGAAGGTCACAGCAGGAAGCGTCTACCATAGTGCTGCATCAGTCTGCTGAATCTTATACAACGCCACATTTGGAAGCGGGAGACTTCACCGAAGGTCCGGTATGGTAATGTACAACCGATCGACAATATTGTATTACCTAGATCTATTAATGGAAGAGTGACTCTCTATTTATTTCAAACGGCAACTTGAGGAATTTTTAGCCCTATTGCGGCCATTAATAGACTCTTGGGACTTGCGGTCATTACCCCAACAGACATTGGGACATAGCGGTTTATTTTTATCGTTTCTTATTGTATTTTATGACATGTTTTATGTAGCATTTATTATCGTGTAATGTATGTATTATAAAGTGAGTGTGGATACATATCCCCAAGTGTTTGCCTGATATTTTGAGTGACCCCCTATCCAAGTTTTTTTCATTTTCTACGTACCAGCAATTGGGAGTGCTGAGGGGTTGTGCACCAATCCAGAAGTGGTACAGTGAGAGAGCCACCATTTGTCTTTTACTTCTATTCATTATTGCATCTTGTCCAACAGGGATGAAAATTCTGGACTGGAGGGACATTTAGCAGGTGAGTTCAGTTTCTTTCTATGTTTTATTAGCCTGGTTGCTCCTCAAATTTTACAGTGTCAGACAACCCCTTTAACAAATGTCAAGAACCAGCAAAAATATTCATTAGCAGAGGTTTAACTAGGAGTGGGGGCCATCTGTGCATTTGTCCTAATTGCTGAGTGCTAGTGAAGTTTTTATATATAGGACTAGAGCAACAAATTGAACCTTTACCCCAGGTGAAAGAAAGCCTAGTTACAGTTCTCTCATTAGGAAGTATACAGGACTTCCATAATGAATAAATGTAAATGAAAACCACAATAAGAAAATTGCGGTGAAACATATTTTGTTTAGTGAACACTAGAGGGCAGTGTAATATTACTTTTTTCTCCATTATACACAGGTCATGCCAAGGTTTGTATGGCATAAATTACTGCATATGTGGGAAGTTGGAACCTGATGCTGTTAAGGTTAAGGTTTTAAAATCTTGTATTTACTGCCCACTATATGTAGCCCATGCTTTATACTCCTGGTCCCTTACATCTTCAGTGTTAAATTATATTGAGGAGACTTTCTACAAACTGTCTCGATTTCTATAGGATTATATTATTTTTGAAGCCATATGGTTTGGCCCTTAATGATAAATGATTGTGGTTTAAAAAAAATGTGCACACTGAAGCAGAGGTCCATTTAGGCTCGGACTGGCCTACAGGGGTACAGGTGTATCCCTCGGTGGGCCCCGGAGCAAGGTGGGCCTAATGCCTTCCACCCCCTGCAAGTGGTACATACAGTGGGATGCAAAATTTTGGGCAACCTTGTTAATCGTCATGATTTTCCTGTATAAATCGTTGGTTGTTATATTTGAGAAGTGAAATGAAGTTTATTGGATTTGCAGAAAGTGTGCTATAATTATTTAAA
Organism: Bufo bufo; assembly: GCF_905171765.1. Classification (NCBI taxonomy): domain Eukaryota; kingdom Metazoa; phylum Chordata; class Amphibia; order Anura; family Bufonidae; genus Bufo; species Bufo bufo. The sequence continues at coordinate 109,474,872 of NC_053391.1, forward strand.
CAAAATTAGGCAGGTGCATAAATTTGGGCACTGTTGTCATTTTATTGATTCCAAAACCTTTAGAACTAATTATTGGAACTCAAATTGGCTTGGTAAGCTCAGTGACCCCTGACCTACATACACAGGTGAATCCAATTATGAGAAAGAGTATTTAAGGGGGTCAATTGTAAGTTTCCCTCCTCTTTTAATTTTCTCTGAAGAGTAGCAACATGGGGGTCTCAAATGACCTGAAGACAAAGATTGTTCACCATCATGGTTTAGGGGAAGGATACAGAAAGCTGTCAGAGATTTCAGCTGTCTGTTTCCACAGTTAGGAACATATTGAGGAAATGGAAGACCACAGGCTCAGTTCAAGTTAAGGCTCGAAGTGGCAGACCAAGAAAAATCTCGGATAGACAGAAGCAACAAATGGTGAGAACAGTCAGAGTCAACCCACAGACCAGCACCAAAGACCTACAACATCATCTTGCTGCACCATCGTTCAACCATTCGGCGCACTTTACACAAGGAGATGCTGTATGCGAGAGTGATGCAGAGGAAGCCTTTTCTCCGCCCACAGCACAAAAAGTGCCGCTTGAGGTGGGCTAAAGCACATTTGAACAAGCCAGCTTCATTTTGGAATAAGGTGCTGTGGGGCGTTATGCATGGAGGAAAAAGAACACAGCATTCCAAGAAAAACACCTGCTACCTACAGTAAAATATGGTGGTGGTTCCATCATGCTGTGGGGCTGTGTGGCCAGTGCAGGGACTGGGAATCTTGTCAAAGTTGAGGGACGCATGGATTCCACTCAGTATCAGCAGATTCTGGAGACCAATGTCCAGGAATCAGTGACAAAGCTGAAGCTGCGCCGGGGCTGGATCTTTCAACAAGACAACGACCCTAAACACTGCTCAAAATCCACTAAGGCATTTATGCAGAGGAACAAGTACAACGTTCTGGAATGGCCATCTCAGTCCCCAGACCTGAATATAATTGGAAATCTGTGGTGTGACTTAAAGAGAGCTGTCCATGCTCGGAAGCCATCAAACCTGAATGAACTAAAGATGTTTTGTAAAGAGGAATGGTCCAAAATACCTTCAACCAGAATCCAGACTCTCATTGGAACCTACAGGAAGCGTTTAGAGGCTGTAATTTCTGCAAAAGGAGGATCTACTAAATATTGATTTCATTTCTTTTTTGTGGTGCCCAAATTTATGCACCTGCCTAATTTTGTTTAAACAATTATAGCACACTTTCTGTAAATCCACTAAACTTCATTTCACTTCTCAAATATCACTGTGTGTGTCTCCTATATGATATATTTAACTGACATTTTTTATCGTAACAACCAACGATTTATACAGGAAAATCATGACGATTAGCAAGGTTGCCCAAACTTTCGCATCCCACTGTAACACTGTAGACTTACAGTGTACAGCATCTCAACCTCAAAGTTCATATAAAAAATATATACACATGATCATGAGGCTGAGACGACTTCTAGGTACAGAGGCAGGACAGCCAGAGACCTGAAGGGACCCCATAATCAATCATCTTGTAGTGCCTTGCTGCTGTCTGCTGCTGTGTGAGCAGGTAATATTTTGATGTATTCGCATTGTGGGCCCCCAAAATAAATTTTACTGATGGACCCTGGACAGCCCAGTCCAACAATGGGTCCATTCCATAAGTTGCACTAATTTAACATCCACAGTCACAGTACATTACCCACCACAGAGATAAGTAGGGCTAATTGTGTAACCAAATGTTAATTGGTTTCGGGACAACCATTGTATGTTCAAAGTATGTAACTTGAGTCGGTAATGCTATGGAAAGCTAGTAATTGGTTCCAAAGCATCAAAATGTCACCCCAATGAAAGAAAAGGGCATCTGTCAGCAGATTTGTACCTAGGAAACTATGCATATGTGATTGGTAACTGTAGGCATGTGTGTTGGTCCCATGTTCATATGTGCCCACATTGCTAAGGAAAATGAAGTTTTAATACATGCAAATGAGCCATTATGAGCAATGGGGGCATTGCCGTTACACCTAGAGGCTTAGCTATCTCTGCCATGCCACGTTGCTCCTAGAGGCTAATTTGCATATATTAAAACTTCATTTTTCTCAGCAATGCGGGCACATATAAACATGGGACTAACTCAGATGCTTTCAGCTGCCAAACGCACAGCCAGTTTCATAGGTACAAATCTGCTGACAGATGCCCTTTAAGAATAATAGGCAGATAACGAAAACCGATAAACAAACCTTATGTATAACAGTCAGGAGTAGATGCTGGAAGCTGTAAATAACTTTATACTATGAAGACAGGGGCTTCTTCAGGGTCCTTTATAGTGCATAGAGTACCTCAAAAATATAACAGATCCGCCTTCACCAGACATCCAAAGGAGCGGTTCATCCTCGCAGAGACATGATGCAGTTGCAGATGAACAGAATAACTGTATTTTTCACGACAGGAGCACAACCTTCCAGAGCAGTCCTTGCATTGAGGTTGGGGACCTCATCTTATGTTGGAAGTTTAACTAAGTTGTACTCAGCAATTTACTGGTATGCACTCCTTTACTGGAAAAAAGACCCCACTCCTTTACTGGAAAAAAGACCCCAATATGTGACAAGCAGGGAGCAAAAATGCTCTTTGATGTGAGAAGGAGGTTGATAACATGCATGTTATCCTCCCCCTGGGATCAAAGGGAGAGAGAAAGCTCTGCGTGTATCTCTCTCTCCCTTTCTAGATTCAGCACTCCCCCACTGGCCTTACTCTCCTCCACGCTGGCTGACATCTTAGCCTGCTGAAGAGGAAGGGCTGCTTTTTGCTAGCATATCTAGTGCTGTGTAACAATTCATGATGTTTTTTTTTATTAAAGCTGACAATCTCCGCTTTAAAATAAGACCAAGATCTAGGCTCTAGCCAGGATATATGAGGAGGTAGCACACGGGTCAGGAAAAGCTGGTAGTAACATTGACATATTTTATCATCAAGTATTAAAAGATATTAGAGCACTGTTATATCCTTTGGTTGAAAGTAATATCAGTAGGGAAGAGAAAATAGGATTGGAATGGATTCGCTCTCTGGAAGATGTCGTGGTAAAACCAGCAGACAAGGTAGGCAATGATGTACTGTTGATGACCAGGGAATTTTATATTAAAGAGGCATTGAGACAGTTTAGGGATGGGCAGACGTACGAGATGTTATTGGGGGACCCGGTGGGGGATATACAGCATCGTCTTGGGACTTTGTTACATAAATTTATCATGGCAGATTTTTTGCCTAGTCGCATGATTGAAAAATGTATACCATTGTATCACACTAAACCATCTTGGTCTTTTTTGCCAAAAATTCATAAGTCACTGAGCCAGCTCCCTGGCCGCCCTATTGTGGCGGGGATTGGCTGAGTGACAGAACCACTGTCTAAATATATTGATTATTTACTGAGACCCCTGTTGAGTGGTGCCCCTGCTTTTTTACGAGGCACAAACGACTTTATTCTGAGCTTGAAGGATTTTCACTGTCAGGGTGAGATCAAGTTGGTGTCTCTGTATGTAGAGAGTTTATATACTCGCATACCACATAAAGCTGGTGTTTCCGCAGTGAATAATGTTTTGAGGAGGACAGACAAGAGTGGTCTCTATTGTGACTTTACTAAAGAAGCTTTGGAATTTGTTTTAACAAATAATGTGTTAAGGTTTGGGAATGGTATAGACAGAAGCATGGTACTGCCATGGGGACCCCTGTATCTTGTACGTTTGCGAACTTCTATTTATCAAGTTTATCAAGTTTTGAAGAGAAATATATATTCTCTACTAGGAATCCATTTTTATGTCATACTCAGCTTTTTTTGAGATATGTGGATGACATATTTATGGTGTGGTCAGGAACAAAAGATCAGTGTGAAGAGTTTGTAACCTATCTCAATGTAACTAATGATATGAACATGAAATTTACCTTGAATTTTGGAGGTACTACATTGGAATTTTTGGATGTGACTGTTATGGTGGAGGGTGGAGACTTGGTCACCAGGGGTTATCGTAAACCCACGGCGACAAACTCTCTACTACACTATGACAGTTTCCATCCTCAGAAGGTAAAAGAATCAGTCCCCTATGGACAATTTATTAGGTTAAGGAGAATCAACAGTACTGAAGAAGGGTTCAAAACACAAGCTATGGACCTAAAGAGATGTCTCCTAGACAGGGGTTATCCTGAGAGAATGTTAGAGATAGCGATTGAGAAAGCAGAGAAGTTTTCTCAAGCTCAAGGGAGAAGGAATAGAATAAAAAAAGAATCAGGAAAGATTTACCTTCTCCTTTAAATATAGTCCTATGGCAGACACAATACGAAGAGCTATCTATAACAATTGGGACATCTTAAATAGTGACAGTAGTCTATCAGACCGTGTAAAAAACAAACCATTGATCACCTTTAGAAGGAGTCATACTATAAAGGATAAGTTGGTGAGAAGTCGCTTTGTGGAAAAAAAAGAAGAATAGTTGGTTGCAGGATGGGAGACCAAAAGGGAACTTTAGATGTGGGAATTGTTCTTTTTGTTATTACAATTTGCAAGGAAAAATTCTCAGTTTTGGAGGTACCCACCATAAAGTCTCTAATTTCATCACACGTAAAAGCACTTTTGTAGTGTACTTAGTGCTATGTCAGTGTGGAAGATTTTATATTGGAAAAACAATAAGATGCATATACGAAAGATTCAGGGAACATAATAATTGAATAACGTCAGGGGAAGGATGTCCCAGATTGATAGAGCATATAAAAATGAACATGGTGGGGACCTTAGATCCCTTAATTATGCAGGTCTTGAATTGGTACCGAATCTGCCACAGGTGGCGATAGACATCGCCTCCTGTTGCAAAGAGAAGCGATGTGGATCCTACGTTCTGGAGCCATGGGCCTTCTAGGGCTTAATGATAAGAACGAGCTTAGATATATAAACCAAGGTGCATGTTTTTATGTTTATTGTTAGCATGCTGTGTTTAACATGGAGATATGTCCATGAACTTTATGGTGACCCCGTGTCAGTGACGTATAGGTGGGACGTGTAGATGCGTGCTGACATTAGTGGCCTGAGGAAGCGCGTACTGCGCGAAACGGCCGTCGCTACTTTTGTACTCTGTGTATGAAGCTGTCTTGCTCCAGCCTTATCTTTTTTATACCTTTGAAGAAAATAAAGGACTTCGTTTATGCAGTTGGTGAGTGCCGCCTGATTACTTTTCTACATATACGCATATGAGGTACTCAGCATAGGTCATCAGTATCTGATCTGTAGGGGCCCAACCTTTAGCACTCCCATGAGCTTCAGTACCAAGCACAGCCATGATACCATGTACTTTGCTGTGTGGATCCTTAAAACAGCTGATTGGTTGGCGTGCTGGGAGTTGAACCTTCACCGACAAGATACTGAAGACCCATCCTGAGGATAGGCCATCAATATTTAATTCCCCTTTAACTCTTTATTTATAAGCAATTTTCAAATAGCAACACAAAATAAGAATTAATTTCTTGTTGGCATTCAGTCTAACTTTAACCACTTAAGGACCACAGGTTTATACCCCCCTAGTGACCAGGCCCTTTTTTACAAATCGGCACTCCACAACTTTAGCGGTTTATTGCTCGGTCATGCAACTTACCACCCAAATGAATTTTACCTCCTCTTCTTCTTACTAATAGAGCTTTCATTTGGTGGTATTTCATTGCTGCTGACATTTTTACTTTTTTTGTTATTAATCGAAATTTACCGATTTTTTTGCAAAAAAATGTCATTTTTCACTTTCAGTTGTAAAATTTTGCAAAATAAACGACATCCATATATAAGTTTTTCTCTAAATTTATTGTTCTACATGTCTTTGATAAAAAAAAATGTTTGGGTAAAAAAAAAATGGTTTGGGTAAAAGCTATAGCGTTTACAAACTATGGTACAAAAATGTGAATTTCCGCTTTTTGAAGCAGCTCTGACTTTCTGAGCACCTGTCATGTTTCCTGAGGTTCTACAATGGCCAGACAGTACAAACACCCCACAAATTACCCCATTTCGGAAAGTAGACACCCTAACGTATTCGCTGATGGGCATAGTGACTTCATAGAACTTTTTATTTTTTGTCACAAGTTAGCGGAAAATGATGATTTTTTTTATTTATTTATTTTTCCTTACAAAGTCTCATATTCCACTAACTTGTGACAAAAAATAAAAACTTCCATGAACTCACTATGCCCATCACGAAATACCTTGGGGTGTCTTCTTTCCAAAATGGGGTCACTTGTGGGGTAGTTATACTGCCCTGGCATTCTAGGGGCCCTAATGTGTGGTAAGTAGTTTGAAATCAAAATCTGTAAAAAATGGCCGGTGAAATCCTAAAGGTGCTCTTTGGAATGTGGGCCCCTTTGCCCACCTAGGCTGCAAAAAAGTGGCACACATGTGGTATCACCGTACTCAGGAGAAGTTGGGCAATGTGTTTTGGGGTGTCATTTTACATATACCCATGCTGGGTGAGATAAATATCTTGGCAAAAGACAACTTTTCCCATTTTTTTATACAAAGTTGGCATTTGACCGAGATATTTCTCTCACCCAGCATGGGTATATGTAAAATGACACCCCAAAACACATTCCCCAACTTCTCCTGAGTACGGCGATACCACATGTGTGACACTTTTTTTGCAGCCTAGATGCGCAAAGGGGCCCACATTCCTTTTAGGAGGGCATTTTTAGACATTTGGATCCCAGACTTCTTCTCACGCTTTAGGGCCCCTAAAATGCCAGGGCAGTATAAATACCCAACATGTGACCCCATTTTGGAAAGAAGACACCCCAAGGTATTCAATGAGGGGCATGGCGAGTTCATAGAATTTTTTTTTTTGCCACAAGTTAGTGGAAATTTATTTTTTGTTTTTTTCTCACAAAGTCTCCCTTTCCGCTAACTTGGGACAAAAATTTCAATCTTTCATGGACTCAATATGCCCCTCAGCGAATACCTTGGGGTATCTTCTTTCCAAAATGGGGTCACATGTGGGGTATTTATACTGCCCTGGTATTTTAGGGGCCCTAAAGCGTGAGAAGAAGTCTGGAATATAAATGTCTAAAAAATTTTACGCATTTGGATTCCGTGAGGGGTATGGTGAGTTCATGTGAGATTTTATTTTTTGACACAAGTTAGTGGAATATGAGACTTTGTAAGAAAAAATAAAAATAAAAAATTTCCGCTAACTTGGGCCAAAAAAATGTCTGAATGGAGCCTTACAAGGGGGTGATCAATGACAGGGGGGTAATCAGGGAGTCTATATGGGGTGATCACCCCCCTGTCATTGATCACCCCCCCGTAAGGCTCCATTCAGATGTCCGTATATTTTTTACGGATCCACGGATACATGGATCGGATCCGCAAAACACAAACGGACATCTGAATGGAGCCTTAGAGGGGGGTGATCAATGACAGGGGGGTGATCAATGACAGGGGGGTGATCAGGGAGTCTATATGGGGTGATCACCCCCGTCATTGATCACCCCCCTGTAAGGCTCCATTCAGACGTCCGTATGTGTTTTGCGGATCCGATCCATATATCAGTGGATCCGTAAAAATCATACGGATGTCTGAATGGAGCCTTACAAGGGGGTGATCAATGACAGGGGGGTGATCAATGACAGGGGGGGATCAGGGAGTCTATATGGGGTGATCAGGGGTGAATAACGGGTTAATAAGTGACAGGGGGGGTGTAGTGTAGTGTGGTGCTTGGTGCTACATATTACTGAGCTACCTGTGTCCTCTGGTGGTCGATCCAAACAAAAGGGACCACCAGAGGACCAGGTAGCAGGTATATTAGACGCTGTTATCAAAACAGCGTCTAATATACCTGTTAAGGGTTAAAAAATTCGCATCTCCAGCCTGCCAGCGAACGATCGCCGCTGGCAGGCCGGAGATCCACTCTCTTACCTTCCGTTCCTGTGAACGCGCGCGACTGTGTGCGCGCGTTCACAGGAAATCTTGGCTCACGCGAGATGACGCCAATCGGCGTTAGCGTAGCCTGGGAGAGCCGCCGCGATGACGCCTTTCGGCGTTAGGTTTGCGGCAAGAGGTTAAAGGGGTTGCGGCAAGTTATTAATTTATGCCCTGTCCACAGGTAGCAGATAATCATGTTACCAGTGGGAAACCTACTGCTGGGACCCCACTGATCACAAGAATAGAGGTCCTGTTCCCCTCGAATGAATGAATCTACAGGTTACGCATGAACACTGCCACTCCATTAATCTCTATGAAAGTGCTGGAAATAGCAGACGGCAGTGCTATACAATGATAAGGCCAGGTTTAGTGCAACAAGTCTATTGTACTTTTCTCAGACAGTTCAATAGATGGTTCACACAGGCACTGATTACATTAAGTGCAGTCTTTGTAGTTGGAAAATGCAATTTCCCAAGGCTGTGTAGGGGAGACGGTGAGCATAGTAAAAGTTCCCATTGAGTATCTTTCTTATAATCTGCACAATCTTCCCAAATTGACCAACAGGTGCAAATTGTCACTCTCACTATGCTGATATCCCCTTAGTATTCCCAGCGAAATATAGTCTCTCAACAAATGGCCAGTCTGTTCTTTTCGTGGGATTGGGAGCCTGAAGTTTATTGCTCCCACCAACAGGCAGGGAAGTCTGCAGCCTCAATATAAGTGTGTTACTTCCCTGACAGGTTTTCTGCACTATTCCTTATACGGCCGCTGAATGTTCTTGCTGAATCCAGAACTGCTTTCCCTCGTGGGCTGGCACATATACTGTCACTTTTTCTGCTCTTAATCCACAGGGTAGGAGGTTTCCCTGTTTAGCTGTGCTTCTTGCTGCTTATACATTCATAGCTAACTCTACACTGAACTGCTTCCAGCTACAGAGGAATGGGTAGTGCCAGTCCTGCCTAACAACTCTTGTTAAGGTATTCCTTCCCTGCCCAGACAAAGCTTATGTGTGGGACATGCAGTAGATTGTGAGCCCTCGCAGGCAGGCCCCTCTCTCCCTCTGTACTAGTTTGTAACTTGTCTTGTTCATGCTTATTGCAATTTTCTGTTATAAGTATGTATACCCCTACAGCTCCATGGAATGAATGGCGCATTAATAATAAATTATAATAATACAGTGCATAAAGTACAGTCACATTAACCTCTTGAAGTGGAGCACTGCATAGTAGTGGGACACTGCACATGTACGGCAGATGTCCACACTTTACAGATCGCACCTGTTCAGAATTTCAGCCACCTTAGATGCTAGGTGCCTGCTGTTTTACACAGCAGACATCCAGAGGTATTGTCCATGATTAGAGATAATGACAAGTACAGACTTTTATTTTGTGACCATGGCATCTGAGCTTTGAAACCCCTGGAACACTGTGCTCCCAAGTTCCTATGGCAGCCTTCTGAGGCCTGCCATAGCAAAGTTCCTATAGAGCCTTGCCTGCAACAGGGTTCCATAGGAACACAGTGCATCTCTCATAGGCTGCAATGTTTAATCATTGCAGTCTACGGGAGAAGCAATCAGACAATCGCATGTTCAAGTCCCCTAGGGGAACTAAAAATGAATTTAAAAAGTCTGAAAATATTTAACTCCTCCCCCCAAAAAATATAAATATTCAAATCATCCCATTTTCCCATATTAAAAATAAATAATAAAAAATAGGTATTGCCGCATTCCAAAATGTCCATACTATTAAAATAAAAAGGCATTTATCTGCATAAAAAATTAGCCCTCACACAGCTCCTTAGATGTAAAAAATAAAGTTATGAAGACCATGCAAAAAAAAATTTTTTTTGTTAAGTATTAAAACACAAGGTCAGTTTAATAGCATATGGAACACCGTAAAACTGCAACCCATAAACTATGGTGGAAAGAGAGAATCCAGCTTCTTGTGGAGTAAAAAATAGTTCTTTATTGGCTCATCATATAAAATCACAGGAAAAAGGTGTAGTAACATGAGTCCAGCCCTTCATCAAGACATAACACACATATTAAAACCATTCCTTTTTATGCAGCACAAGGTCCAACCCCCTCTAATCAGCAAAGTGTCCGCACCTGGAGCCTGGAATGGGAACCATTCACGGTCCAGGGGAGGAGATCCAGTATCACAGGTGATGCATACATACACATAATGAACATATCTTAGGCCACTTTCACACCTGCGTTAGGTGCGGATCCGTCTGCCATCCGCACAGACGGATCCGCACCTATAAATGCAAACAATGGCATCTGTTCAGAACGGATCCGTCCGCATTCTATGTAAAAAAGTTTAAGTCCAATTGTTAGTCAGACGCACCACATTGAGTCAACGTCAAACTGCAAGTCAGGACGGATCCGCCTGGCTCCGCACCGCCAGGCGGACCCCAAAATGCTGCAAGCAGCACCCCGGTGTCCGCCTCCAGAGCGGAATGAAGGCGGAACGGAGCCAAACTGATGCACTCCGAACGGATCCGCATCCATCCAGAATGCATTGGGGCCAAACCAATCTGCCCGGGGCCGCCCGTGAGAGCCCCGATATGGACCCCACAGGCGGACACCGAAGCGCCGGTGCGAAAGTAGCCCTGCCTGTATTGCAGAGGGAGGTCATGTTTTCTAGTTAACCCCTTTGGCATGCAGGTATCAAGTGAAAACATCCAAAAGGTTTCCCTGCTAAGGAGTTTTTGTCTGCGGTCCCCTCCTCTTATGGGCAATGAAACCCCTTTAATCCCCTGCGCACAAAACGCAGATGCGTCACCTCTGTGAACAGTGGCGAAGTGGAAAGTCTACAGTGAATAACAACAGATACACTCTAAAACATTATATCAACTGTAATACGGCGTTTGTTGTGTACGTTATTACATGCAGAATCTGTAAAGTTCAAAATGTTGGATGCACTGTAAATGAGCTGAAAATACGTATCAGAAAACATCTTAGTGATATTCCTCATTTTCAGACTCACAATGTATCGGCAGCGACTTTCCACTTCGCCACTGTTCACAGAGGTGTCGCATCTGCGTTTTGTGCACAGGGGATTGAAGTGGTTTCATTGCCCATAAGAGGAGGGGACCGCAGACAAAAACTCCTTAGCAGGGAGACCTTTTGGATGTTTTCACTTGATACCTGCATGCCAAAGGGGTTAAATAGAAAACATGACCTCACTCTGCAATACAGGCAGGGCTACTTTCGCACCGGCGCTTCGGTGTCCACCTGTGGGGTCCATATCGGGGCTCTCACGGGCGGCCCCGGGCAGATTGGTTTGGCCCCAATGCATTCTGGATGGATGCGGATCCGTTCGGAGTGCATCAGTTTGGCTCCGTTCCGCCTTCATTCCGCTCTGGAGGCGGACACCGGGGTGCTGCTTGCAGCATTTTGGGGTCCGCCTGGCCGTGCGGAGCTTGCAGTGTGGGTCGGTGGGGACCGATCCGTTTGACGTTGATTCAATGTGGTGCGGTTGCGGGCGGATCCGTCCCCTGTTGACTTTCGGTGTGGGGTCGGGACGGATCCGTCTGACTAACAATTGGACTTAAACTTTTTTACATAGAATGCGGACTGATCCGTTCTGAACGGATGCCATCGTTTGCATTTATAGGTGCGGATCCGTCTGTGTGGATGGCAGACGGATCCGCACCTAACGCAGGTGTGAAAGTGGCCTAAGATATGTTCATTATGTGTATGTATGCATCACCTGTGATACTGGATCTCCTCCCCTGGACCGTGAATGGTTCCTATTCCAGGCTCCAGGTGCGGACACTTTGCTGATTAGAGGGGGTTAGACCTTGTGCTGCATAAAAAGGAATGGTTTTAATATGTGTGTTATGTCTTGATGAAGGGCTGGATTCTGTAGCCCGAAACATGTTACTACACCTTTTTCCTGTGATTTTGGTGGATTTTATATGATGAGCCAATAAAGAACTATTTTTTACTCCACAAGAAGCTGGATTCTCTCTTTCTATTGGATATTCTATTAGGCCAAGTTCTGGCCTTTTTTCCGTGCTTCGTGGATTAAAGTCAGAGGTGAGAGCTGCAGCCATTTCTATCATTGTTTTATAAACTATGGTGGAATTGCTTTTTTTTCCAATTTCACCCCATTTCGATTTTTTTTTCCAGGTTTCCACTACATCATATGTGTATCATATGTGTATGCAATATAAAATGGTGCCATTAAAAAGCATGTTCATGTGAACTGAAAAATATAAGGGTTATGGCTCAGGGAATGCAGGGAGTAAAAATGAAAAAAGAAGAAAAAGGAAAATCGGTTGACCCTCTAAAGGGGTTGTCTCATTTTGCCATTACTCAGGCGAGATGAGACACAGTCCCGACGAGGAGGAGAGGTCTGCCTTTATGTAAAGTCCTGTCTAAAGCCCACACTCCGGGAAGATATAAGTGAGGGACATGAACATGTGGAGTCACTGTGGGAAGAAATACATGGAGGAAAAACAATAATAAAATACTAGCAAAAATACAAATGCTAAAAATATATAAATACTAAAAAACCAAGGTATGGACAGGTAGGTCTCCTAAATAATGTTAAAGGGGGGTTAGTCAATGAAGATAAGGAAAAGGCAGAGTTACTAAATGTTTTTTTTTTAGCTGTGTATATAAAAAAGAAGAGAAAGGAGCTGATATCTGTGGTGCTGGGGCTGTTAGTAATCCAGTAATATACTCAATTGGCTAACTGTAGATATGGTCCAAAATAAGTTAAATAAGGTAAATTTGAACAAGGCTCTGGGTCCAGATGGATTACACCCAAGAGTGCTTAAAGAGCTCAGTTCAGTCATTGCTGTGCCCCTGCTTAAAATTTTCAAAGATTCTCTAGGTACTGGTACAGTGCCAAGTGATTGGCGCAAGACAAATGTGGTGCCCATCAAAAAAGGATCTAGGTCCTCCACAGGTAATTATAGACCAGTTAGTTTAATTTTTGTTGTGGGAAAAATGTTTGAAGGACTCTTAAGGGACTATACATAGGAGTATATGACTGTACATAACATTATAAGTGATAACCAACATGGGTTTACCAAGGACAGAAGTTGTCAGACTAACCTGATTTGTTTTTATGAGGAGGTGAGTAGAAGCCTGGACAGAGAGGAGGTTGTGGATGTAGTGTTTCTGGAATTTGCAAAGGCTTTTGATACTGTCCCTCATAAACGTTTAATAGGTAAAGTAAGGTCTATAGGCTTGGAACGTATAGTCTGTAATTGGATTTAAAACTGTATGAAGGACCATGTCCAGAGAGTTGTGGTCAATGATTTCTAATCAGAATGGTCCCGGGTTATAAGTGGTGTACCCCAAAGTTCAGTGCTGGGTCCTCTATTATTTAATTTATTTATTAATGATATCAAGGACGGGATTAATAGCACCATTTCTATTTTTGCAGATGACTCTAAGCTGTGTAGTACTGTGCAGTCTATGGAAAATGTCCATAAACTACAAGCTGACTTGAACACTCAGAGTGATTGGGCATCGACTTGGCAAATAAGGTTCAATGTAGATAAATGTAAAGTTATGCATTTTGGTAGTAATAATCTCCGTGCTTTATATGTCCTAGGGCAGTGTTTCCCAACCAGTGTGCCTCCAGCTGTTGCAAAACTACAACTCCCAGCATGCTGGGATTTGTAGTTTTGTAACAGCTGGAGGCACACTGGTTGGGAAACACTGTCCTAGGGGATGTAACACTGGGGAGTCACTTGTAGAGAAAGATTGAATAACAGCATACAATGTCAATCAGCTGCTTCTAAGGCCACCAGGATATTGTCATGTATTAAACGGTATGGACTCGAGGGGCAGTGATGTAATATTACCACTTTACAAAGAGTTGGTGCGGCCTCATCTTGAATATGCAGTTCAGTTCTGGGCACCAGCCCATAGAAAGGATGCACTGCAGCTGGAAAAAGTACAGAGGAGAGTGACTAAACTGATAAGGGGCATGGAGGGTCTTAGTTATGAAGAAAGATAAAAATAATTGAATTTATTTAGTCTTGAGAAGAGATGTCTAAGGGGGGACATGATTAACCTATACAAATATATAAATGGGCCATACAAAAAATATGGAGAAAAACTGTTCCATGTAAAATGCCCTCAAAAGACAAGGGGACACTGCCTCTGACTGGAGAAGAAAAAGTTCAGTCTCCAGAAGCGTCAAAACTTTTTTACTGTAAGAACTGTGAATCTGTGGAATAGACTTCCTCAGGACGTGGTCACAGAAGGAACAGTGGACAGTTTTAAAAAGGGTTTAGATGAATTCTTAAAAGTAAACAACATTAATGCTTATGAAAACGTGTAGAAATCTGAGTCTCATTTCCTTCTGGGATTCACGTCCCCCCACCCCCCTTGGTTAAACTTGATGGATTTATGTCTTTTTTTCAACCGTATTAACTATGTAACTATATGTAACTAATAGGAGTTTATTATAAGCCACCTAATATACCAGAGTCCACAGAAAATCTACTTCTAAACTAAATAGACAAGGCCGCAAATTATAATGAGGTCGTTATTATGGGGGACTTCAACTACCCAGTGTAACGGTCGCGTACACACACACACACACAGGGGGAAGGGAAGTGACCACTGCGCTCCACCCTTACCCCTGGCCCTGCCTACTTGCCTCGCGAGTCCTAATGACAGGGGACAACTGGACGGCAATCCCTAACTTGGAATAAGTGCAGGGATGACAGACAGACAAACAACAGGACGTGAACGGACCGAGTCAATACCAGGAAAGCTACAAAGTACAAAGGATTAAGCAAAGAATGGTCAGGAGAAGCCGGGGTCAAATACCAGGAGAGCAGAGAAGTACAAGAGGAGTCCTAAGAGAGTAGTCAGGTGGGAGCCGAGGTCACAATACCAGGACGGAAGCGCAGTACAGGAGGATCAGGCAAAAGGATGGTCAAGGAACAGGATCAGGTAAGTATTCAGCAGTCCAACAAATAGCCAGGAACCTAGAAATTAACAGGCAACCTGTAGCCAGCAGGCTGCCTGTATTTATAGTGGGGAGTGAGGGTCATGTGACGTGGCCAGCATCACATGACCGACAGACCAACCAGTCGAGCACCGAGTGATCAGCTCGGCGCTCAAGGCAGACTTAGGAGCAGGGAGCCACCCAGCTAGTAAAGCCGCCCTGGGAATGAGGTCAAACACAGATCCTCATTCCCAAAGCTAAGCAACAGGTCTGCGGGCGATGGGGGACCGAGTGCACCTTCGGAACCCCGTGACAGTACCCCCCCTTTTACGAGGGGCCACCGGACCCAAGACTTCAGGCGATGGCTTTTCAGGGTGTTTTACGAACAAGTCTAGGAGCATGAACCTCCCTGGCAGGTACCCAAGATCTCTCTTCAGGTCCATACCCCTTCCAGTGAATCAGGTACTGCAAGGAATTACGCACCTTCCTGACATCCACTATTTTAGACACCACATACTCGACAGCATCATTAACAAGAACCGGCGGAGGCGAGGCTTTTGATGGTACTACCGGTTCAAAATATTTTTTAAGCAGAGATTTATGGAACACATTATGAATGTGGAATGACTCAGGCAGCTCCAACCTAAAAGATACCGGGTTAATCACTTCCGTGATCTTATATGGTCCAATAAAACGAGGAGCAAATTTTTTAGAAGTTACCTTGAGAGATAGATTCTTGGAGGACAACCATACTTTATCCCCAACCTGAAAGTTTACCCCCCTTGAACGTCTCCTATCGGCCTTGAGTTTTTGAGAACATTGAGCCTTTTCTAGGTTCGATTGAACCCGGGCCCAAACTGTGCACAGTTCGGAGGAGAGTTTATCCGCTTCAGGGTTAGAGGAGGAGACGGACGACCCAGAATGAAAACGGGGATGAAAACCATGGTTACAAAAGAAAGGGGAGACCCCAGCGGAAGAATTGACACGGTTATTCAAAGCAAATTCAGCCAATGGAAGAAATTTCACCCATAATTGCTGGTCATCAGCAACATACGACCTCTGTCACGGGGTTCCGAAGGTGCACTCTGTCCCCCATTGCCCGCAGAACTGTTGCTTAGCTTTTGGAATGAGGTTCTGTGTTTGACCTCATTCCCAGGGCGGTTTTACTAGCTGGGTGGCTCCCTGCTCCTGGTCTGCCTTGAGCGCCGAGCTGATCACTCGGTGCTCGACTGGTTGGTCTGTCGGTCATGTGACGCTGGCCACGTCACATGACCCTCACTCCCCACTATAAATACAGGCAGCCTGCTGGCTACAGGTTGCCTGTTAATTTCTAGGTTCCTGGCTATTTGTTGGACTACTGAATATTTACCTGATCCTGTTCCCTGACGATCCTCTGCCTGCTCCTCCTGTACTGCGCATACATCCTGGTATTGTGACCTCGGCTCCCACCTGACTACTCTCTTAGGACTCCTCTTGTACTTCGCTACTCTCCTGGTATTTGACCCCGGCTTCTCCTGACCATTCTTTGCTTAATCCGTTGTACTGCGTAGCTCACTTGGTTCTGACCCGGTCCGTTCATGTTCCGTATTTTGTCTTGTCTGTCTTCCCTGCACATATCCTAAGTTAGGGACTGCCGTCCAGTTGTCCCCTGTCATCAGGACTCGTGAGGCAAGTAGGCAGGGCCAGGGGTGAGGGTGGAGCGCAGTGGTCACTACCCTTCCCCCTGTGTGTGTGTGGACATGACCGTTACAGATTAACAGGCCCAATAACCACTGTATCATGAATCCTCTTACTACCCTGACTGACCATGTTTCTAACTTGACACAGAGGGTGCAGGAGCTAGGAGAGAAACTCCGTTCTTGTGAGTTAGGGCAAGGTTCTTCCACTCCTCTGTCCTCCAGTCCATATTTTGAACCCCAGATCAAGCTCCCAGAACCCTTTTCTGGAGACCGGAAGAGGTTTCTCTCCTTTAAGTAGAATTGCAAACTCTACTTCCGTTTGCGCCCCGTGTCCTCCGGTCCCGAGAGCCAACGCGTGGGGATTATCATTTCTCTACTACAGGGTGATCCCCAGGACTGGGCATTTTCGTTACCTCCTGGGGCCAGTTGTCTAACTTCTGTGGAGGGGTTTTTTCAGGCCCTGGGTACCCTCTATGACGAACCAGACAGGGCCCTGGTAGCCGAGACAGCTCTTAGGGCACTGGTTCAGGGCCATCTCCCTGCGGAGGAGTATTGCACCCAATTCAGACGGTGGTGTGTCCCCTCAGGATGGAATGAACCAGCCCTGAAGAGTCAGTTTAGGTCTGGTCTATCTGATAATTTAAAAGATCTATTTGTCAATTACCAAATTCCTGAGACCTTAGACGAGATGATAACCCTAGTTGTCCGACTTGACAGACGAGTTAGAGAGACGACAAGAACGACAGTTCTGTTCTCAGATGGTGGTCCAGCCAGAGACCTTTTCCAGGGACAACACTGAGGTCTCCACCGAGGAACCCATGCAGGTTGGCATGACCCGGGGTAATCTTCGTCGCAGACGCGGAGAGTGCTTCTACTGTGGAGATCCTGGCCATTGGATCAACAAGTGTCCTAAGAGGGACCTCTCTGACAAGTCTTCTAAGGCAAGACAACCTAAAGACCAGGTACACCCTGATTTTTCTAAAGGTAAGCTTTTGGTACCCATAACAATTTCTCTGGGGGTTAATAAGTGGCCGGGTAAGGCCTTTATTGACTCCGGTTCAGCGGCCAGCTTTATTGACTTTGAGTTTGCTTGTAAATTGGGTATTCCAATGTTTGCTTTACCTACACCTATCCATGTCATGGCTATTGATGCTACTCCCCTGATTGGTGGTACGGTGAGGTCATGTTCCTCTGAAATTTCTCTGTCCGTGGGTGTGTGCCACTCTGAGAGATGTTCTCTTCTAGTCCTGGAGAACCTATCGGTTGAGGTGGTACTAGGGTAGCCTTGGCTCCGTTTACATAACCCCACAATTGATTGGTCCAAAGGAGAGTTGGTGAAATGGGGACCTAAGTGTGACTCATGCTTGTCCGTGGTCCAGGCTGGGGTTTCAGTAAGGTCTAATACATTACCCTCTGTTATTAAGGAATATTCTGATGTGTTCTCGTCCCTTACTCCAGAGGTTCTACCCCCCCCATAGACCTTATGATTGCGCCATAGAGCTAATTGAGGGTGCCGAATTTCCTAAAGGTCGAATTTATAATCTTTCAGGGCCCGAACGCAAGGCTATGGAAGATTATATTAAGGAGAGCCTTGCTAAAGGGCATATTAGACCTTCAGTCTCTCCTATGGGAGCAGGGTTTTTCTATGTTAAAAAGAAGGATGGTGGTCTTAGGCCTTGTATTGATTACCGGAGATTAAATAAAATCTCTGTCCAAAATAGATACTCTCTCCCATTGATTCCGGATTTATTTAACCAGGTTTTGGGGGCAACCTGGTTTTCCAAGATTGACCTGAAAGGGGCATACAATCTAATCCGAATCAAGGAGGGAGACGAATGGAAGATAGCGTTCAATACTCCGATAGGACACTTTGAATATCAGGTGATGCCTTTTGGACTCAGCAATGCCCCAGCTGTGTTCCAAAACTTAATGAACGATATTCTTAGGGAGTTCTTAGGTAAATTTATTATTGTCTATCTTGACGACATTTTGATATTCTCTCCTGATTTCGAATCTCATGTGTCCCATGTCAAACAAGTATTAGAGGTGTTGAGGGAGAACCAGCTATCCGCTAAGCAAGAGAAATGTGTCTTTGGTGTACAGGAGATACTGTTTCTAGGGCATGTTTTGACTCCTCACGCCTTTAAGATGGATCCTGGTAAGGTTTTAGCAATTAAGGAATGGGTAAGGCCTTCATCCTTAAAGGCTTTACAACGGTTTTTGGGTTTCGCAAATTACTACCGTAAATTTATCATGAATTTTTCTGTAATTGCTAAGCCATTGACCGACCTTACTAAGAAAGGGGCGGATTTGGAGAATTGGTCTACCAAGGCCATTTCTTCATTTGAAACATTAAAAAAGGCATTTAGTAGCGCTCCCATTCTGATCCAGCCTGATCAGGAGAGACCCTTTATTGTGGAGGTGGATGCGTCCGAGGACGGCGCAGGAGCAGTCCTTTCACAAGGTCCTGCTAGCCTCACTAACCTGAGACCGTGTGCCTTCTTCTCTAGGAAATTCTCTCCCACGGAGAGAAACTACGACATAGGGAATAGGGAGCTGTTGGCCATTAAATGGGCATTTGAGGAGTGGAGACATTTTTTGGAGGGGGCAAGGCATCGAGTAACTGTTGTCACTGACCATAAAAACCTAATGTTTCTCGAGTCCGCTAAGAGGTTGAATCCCCGACAAGCCCGATGGGCTCTGTTTTTTACCCGTTTTGATTTCTCCATTACGTTCAGGCCGGGAAGTAAAAATGTGAAGGCAGACGCATTATCTCGGAGCTTCCATGCTTTTCAACCCACTGAGACGCCGCCTGAATCCATCCTACCAGCAAACATCTTCTTAGCGGCTCTAACCCAGGATATCTCGGCTCGCATTAAGGCTGAACAACATCTGGCACCGGCATCCACCCCAACAGATAAGTTGTTTGTTCCCGTACAATTTCGTCTCCAGCTGTTGGGTGAGTGTCACGATTCTGCATATTGTGGACATCCGGATATTGAGGGCACTAAGGATCTGGTTTCTAGATCTTATTGGTGGCCCACTCTGACCAGAGATGTCAAGTCCTACGTGTCAGCCTGTGAGGTTTGTGCCAGGTCTAAGACACCTAGGACTCGCCCTGCTGGTAACCTACGACCCCTACCCATTCCCAGTAGACCCTGGTCCCATATCTCGATGGACTTTATAACTGACCTACCGCTGGCGGAGGGTAAGACTGTGGTTTGGGTAGTGGTCGATAGGTTTAGCAAGATGGTTAATTTCATTCCCCTGTCTAAACTTCCGAATGCTAAAACCCTGGCGTCTATATTTGTGAGAGAGATTGTTCGTTTACATGGCATCCCGGAAAATATTGTTTCGGACAGGGGTGTGCAGTTTGTGTCCAAATTCTGGAGGGCCTTCTGTCAAAGATGTAAAATTTCGTTGTCTTTTTCTTCCGCCTACCATCCTGAGAGTAATGGGCAGACTGAACGCCTTAATCAGTCTGTGGAACAATTCCTGAGGTTATATGTTGCTGATGACCAGCAATTATGGGTCAAATTCCTTCCGTTGGCTGAATTTGCTCTGAATAACCGTGTCAATTCTTCTGCTGGGGTCTCCCCTTTCTTTTGTAACCATGGTTTTCATCCCCGTTTTCATTCTGGGTCGTCCGTCTCCTCCTCTAACCCTGAAGCTGATAAACTCTCCTCCGAACTGTGCACAGTTTGGGCCCGGGTTCAATCGAACCTAGAAAAGGCTCAAAGTTCTCAAAAACTCAAGGCCGATAGGAGACGTTCAAGGGGGGTGAACTTTCAGGTTGGGGATAAAGTATGGTTGTCCTCCAAGAATCTATCTCTCAAGGTAGCTTCTAGAAAATTTGCTCCTCGTTTTATTGGACCATATAAGATCACGGAGGTGATTAACCCGGTATCATTTAGGTTGGAGCTGCCCGAGTCATTCCACATTCATAATGTGTTCCATAAATCTCTACTTAAAAAATATTTTGAACCGGTAGTACCATCGAAAGCCTCGCCTCCGCCGGTTCTTGTTAATGATGCTGTCGAGTATGTGGTGTCTAAAATAGTGGATGTCAGGAAGGTGCGTAACTCCTTGCAGTATCTGATTCACTGGAAGGGGTATGGACCTGAAGAGAGATCTTGGGTACCTGCCAGGGAGGTTCATGCTCCTAGACTGGTTCGTAAATTTCATTTAGAACACCCTGAAAAGCCATCGCCTGAAGTCTTGGGTCCGGTGGCCCCTCGTAAAAGGGGGGGGTACTGTCACGGGGTTCCGAAGGTGCACTCGGTCCCCCATTGCCCGCAGAACTGTTGCTTAGCTTTTGGAATGAGGTTCTGTGTTTGACCTCATTCCCAGGGCGGCTTTACTAGCTGGGTGGCTCCCTGCTCCTGGTCTGCCTTGAGCGCCGAGCTAATCACTCGGTGCTCGATTGGTTGGTCTGTCGGTCATGTGACGCTGGCCACGTCACATGACCCCTCACTCCCCACTATAAATACAGGCAGCCTGCTGGCTACAGGTTGCCTGTTAATTTCTAGGTTCCTGGCTATTTGTTGGACTACTGAATATTTACCTGATCCTGTTCCCTGACGATCCTCTGCCTGCTCCTCCTGTACTGCGCATACATCTTGGTTTTGTGACCTCGGCTCCCACCTGACTACTCTCTTAGGACTCCTCTTGTACTTCGCTACTCTCCTGGTATTTGACCCCGGCTTATCCTGACCATTCTTTGCTTAATCCGTTGTACTGCGTAGCTCTCTTGGTTCTGACCCGGTCCGTTCATGTTCCGTATTTTGTCTTGTCTGTCTTCCCTGCACATATCCTAAGTTAGGGACTGCCGTCCAGTTGTCCCCTGTCATCAGAACTCGTGAGGCAAGTAGGCAGGGCCAGGGGTGAGGGTGGAGCGCAGTGGTCACTACCCTTCCCCCTGTGTGTGTGTGGACATGACCGTTACAACCTCAAGAATTGTTCGACAGACTGATTAAGGCGTTCAGTCTGCCCATTACTCTCAGGGTGGTAGGCAGAGGAAAAAGACAATGAAATTTTACATTTTTGACAGAAGGCCCTCCAGAATTTGGACACAAACTGCACACCCCTGTCAGAAACAATATTTTCCGGGATACCATGCAATCGAACAATTTCTTTCACAAAAATAGACGCCAGGGTTTTGGCATTCGGGAGTTTAGACAGGGGAATGAAATGGACCATCTTGCTAAACCTATCCACCACTACCCACACTACAGTCTTACCCTCTGCCGGCGGTAGGTCAGTTATAAAGTCCATCGAGATATGGGACCAGGGTCTACTGGGAATGGATAGGGGTCGTAGGTTACCAGCAGGGCGAGTCCTAGGTGTCTTGGACCTGGCACAAACCTCACAGGCTGACACATAGGACTTGACATCCCTAGTTAGAGTGGGCCACCAATAAGATCTAGAAACCAGATCCTTAGTGCCCTCAACACCCGGATGTCCACAAAAGGCAGACTCGTGACACTCACCCAACAGCTGGAGACGAAATTGTACAGGAACAAACAACTTATCTGTTGGGGTGGATACCGGTGCCAGATGTTGTTCCGACCTAATGCGAGCCGGGATATCCTGGGTAAGAGCTGCTAAGAAGATTTTTGCTGGTAGGATGGATTCAGGTGGTACCTCAGTAGGTTCAAAAGCCTGGAGGCTCCGAGATAATGCGTCCTCCTTCACATTTTTACTTCCCGGCCTGAACGTGATGGAAAAATCAAAACGAGTAAAAAACAGAGCCCATCTGGCTTGACGGGGATTCAACCTCTTAGCAGACTCGAGAAACATAAGGTTTTTATGGTCAGTGACAACAGTTACACAATGCCTTGCCCCCTCCAGAAAATGCCTCCACTCCTCAAATGCCCATTTAATGGCCAGCAGCTCCCTATTCCCTATGTCGTAGTTTCTCTCCATGGGAGAGAATTTCCTGGAGAAGAAGGCACATGGTCTCAGATTAGTGAGGCTAGCAGGACCTTGTGAAAGGACTGCTCCTGCGCCGTCCTCGGACGCATCCACCTCCACAATAAAAGGTTTCTCCTGATCAGGCTGGATCAGAATGGGAGCGCTACTGAATGCCTTTTTTAATTTTTCAAATGAAGAAATGGCCTCAGTAGACCAATTCTCCAAATCCGCCCCTTTCTTAGTAAGGTCGGTCAACGGTTTAGCAATTACGGAAAAATTCATAATAAATTTACGATAGTAATTGGCGAAACCTAAGAACCATTGTAAGGCCTTTAAGGATGAAGGTCTTACCCATTCCTTAATTGCTAGTACCTTACCAGGATCCATCTTGAAGGCGTGAGGAGTCAGAACATGCCCTAGAAACAGAATCTCCTGCACACCAAAGACACATTTCTCTTGTTTAGCGGATAGCTGATTCTCCCTCAACACCTCTAATACTTGTCTAACATGAGACACATGGGATTCGAAGTCAGGAGAGAATATCAAAATGTCGTCAAGATAGACAATAACAAATTTACCTAAGAACTCCCTAAGAATGTCATTCATGAAGTTTTGGAACACAGCTGGGGCATTGCTGAGTCCAAAAGGCATCACCTGATATTCAAAGTGTCCTACCGGAGTATTGAACGCCGTCTTCCATTCGTCTCCCTCCTTGATTCGGATTAGATTGTATGCCCCTTTCAGGTCAATTTTGGAAAACCAGGTTGCCCCCAGGACCTGGTTAAATAAATCCGGAATCAATGGGAGGGAGTATCTATTCTGGACAGTAATTTTATTTAATCTCCGGTAATCGATACATGGCCTAAGACCACCATCTTTTTTCTTAACGAAGAAAAACCCCGCCCCCATAGGAGAGACAGAAGGTCTAATATGCCCTTTACCAAGGCTCTCCTTAATATAATCTTCCATGGCCTTGCGTTCGGGCATAGAAAGATTATAAATTCGTCCTTTAGGAAACTTGGCCCCCTCTACTAGCTCAATGATACAATCATAAGGTCTATGGGGGGGTAGAACCTCCGGGGTTGGTGATGAGAATACATCAGAATATTCTCTAACAACAGAGGGTAAAGTATCAGACTTTACTGAGACCCCAGCCTGTACCACGGACAGGCACGAGTCACACTTCGGCCCCCATCTCACCAACTCCCCATTGGACCAATCTATAGTGGGGTTATGTAGTCGGAGCCAAGGCAACCCTAGTACCACCTCAGCAGGTAGGTTCTCCAGGACTAGAAGCGAACATCTCTCTGAGTGGCACACACCCACGGTTAGAGAAATCTCTGAGGTACATAAGCTCACCGTACCACCAATAAGAGGAGTAGCATCAATAGCCATGACATTGATAGGAGTTGGTAAGGCAAACATAGGAATACCCAATCTTACAGCATTCTCAGAGTCAATAAAGCTAGCCGCTGAGCCAGAATCAATAAAGGCCTTACCCGGCCATTTATCTACTCCCAGAGAAATCGTAATGGGTACCGAAAGCTTACATTTAGAAAATTCAGGGTGTACCTGGTCTTTAGGTTGCCTTGCCTTAGGAGACTTGACAGAGAGGACCTTCTTAGGACACTGGTTGATCCAATGGTCAGGATCTCCACAGTAAAAGCATTCTCCACGTCTGCGGCGAAGATTCCCTCGGGTCATGCCAACCTGCATGGGTTCCTCGGTGGAGACCTCAGCATTGTCTCTGGGATAGGCCTCTGGCTGGACCACCATCTGGGAAGAGAACTGTTGTTCCTGTCGTCTCTCTCTAACCCGTCGGTCAAGTCGGACAACAAGGGTCATCATCTCCTCTAAGGTCTCTGGAAGTTGATACCTGACCAGAAGATCCTTTAATTTATCAGACAGACCTGACCTGAACTGACTCTTCAGGGCTGGTTCGTTCCATCCTGAGGGGACACACCACCTTCTGAATTGGGTGCAATAATCCTCCGCTGGTAAATTGCCCTGAACCAGTGCCTTTAGAGCCGTCTCGGCTACTAGAGCCCTGTCTGGTTCATCATAGAGGGTACCTAGGGCCTGAAAGAACTTCCCACAGAATATAAACAACTGGCACCAGCAGGTAAAGAGAACGCCCAGTCCTGGGGAGCACCCTGTAATCGGGAAATGATAATGCCCACGCATTGACTCTCGGGCCCAGAGGACACGGGGTGCAAACGGAAGTAAAGTTTGCAACTCCTTAAAAGAGAGAAACTTCTTCCGGTCTCCAGAAAAGGTTTCTGGGAGCTTAATCTGGGGCTCAAAATGCGGACTGGAGGCCTGAGGAGTGGAGTCAATACCAGGAAAGCTACAAAGTACAAAGGATTAAGCAAAGAATGGTCAGGAGAAGCCGGGGTCAAATACCAGGAGAGCAGAGAAGTACAAGAGGAGTCCTAAGAGAGTAGTCAGGTGGGAGCCGAGGTCACAATACCAGGACGGAAGTGCAGTACAGGAGGATCAGGCAAAAGGATGGTCAAGGAACAGGATCAGGTAAGTATTCAGCAGTCCAACAAATAGCCAGGAACCTAGAAATTAACAGGCAACCTGTAGCCAGCAGGCTGCCTGTATTTATAGTGGGGAGTGAGGGTCATGTGACGTGGCCAGCGTCACATGACCGACAGACCAACCAGTCGAGCACCGAGTGATCAGCTCGGCGCTCAAGGCAGACTTAGGAGCAGGGAGCCACCCAGCTAGTAAAGCCGCCCTGGGAATGAGGTCAAACACAGATCCTCATTCCCAAAGCTAAGCAACAGGTCTGCGGTCGATGGGAGACCGAGTGCACCTTCGGAACCCCGTGACACCCAGATATAGACTGTGAAACTTAAACCTGTAGACCTCATAAAGGAAACAGGTTCTTGGCAATAACCAAAGACAATTACCTTTCCCAACTGGTTCAGGACCCGACTAGAGGGACGGCCACACTGGACTTAGTATTAACCGATAGACCTGACAGAACAACAGATGTGCAGGTTGGGAGACACCTGGGAAATAGTGACCATAAAGTAATAACCTTTCAATTGTCATTCAATAGAGTGTTTCTTCAGGGAGGAACAAAAATAACAAACTTCAAAAAAGCTAAATTTAGCCAACTAAGAGAGGCGATAGTCCTAACTAACTGGGACAAAGTCCTCAAAAATGGGATATTTTTAAAACCATCCTAAAATCTAATTGTTAGAGGTACATACCTTATGGGAATAAAAGGTTAAGGAACAAGAAAAAACCAATGTAGATAAATAGAATTGTAAAAAAAGCAATAAATGACAAAAAGAAAGCATTTAAATCACTAAAACAGGAGGGTGGCGAGGAAGCATTGAAAAACTGTAAGGAAAAAAAAAGAATATGTAAAAGACAAATAAAAGCAGCCAAGCTAGAGAGTAAGAGATTAATTGCCAAAGAGAGTAAAACTAACCCTAAAATGTTCTTCAATTGTATAAATGGTAAAAAGTATAAATAGGAAGGTGTCGGCCCTTTAACCACCTCAGCCCCCAGTGCTTAAACACCCTGAAAGACCAGGCCACTTTTTACACTTCTGACCTACACTATTTTCACCGTTTATTGCTCGGTCATGCAACTTACCACCCAAATTAATTTTACCTCCTTTTCTTCTCACTAATAGAGCTTTCATTTGGTGGTATTTCATTGCTGCTGACATTTTTACTTTTTTTGTTATTAATCGAAATTTAACGATTTTTTTGCAAAAAAATGACATTTTTCACTTTCAGTTGTAAAATTTTGCAAAAAAAACAAGATCCATATATAAATTTTGCTCTAAATTTATTGTTCTACATGTCTTTGATAAAAAAAAAAATGTTTGGGTAAAAAAAAAAATGGTTTGGGTAAAAGTTATAGCGTTTACAAACTATGGTACAAAAATGTGAATTTCCGCTTTTTGAAGCAGCTCTGACTTTCTGAGCACCTGTCATGTTTCCTGAGGTTCTACAATGGCCAGACAGTACAAACACCCCACAAATGACCCCATTTCGGAAAGTACACACCCTAAGGTATTCGCTGATGGGCATAGTGAGTTCATAGAACTTTTTATTTTTTGTCACAAGTTAGCGGAAAATGATGATTTTTTTTTTTTTTTTCTAACAAAGTCTCATATTCCACTAACTTGTGACAAAAAATAAAAAGTTCTATGAACTCACTATGCCCATCACGAAATACCTTGGGGTCTCTTCTTTCCAAAATGGGGTCACTTGTGGGGTAGTTATACTGCCCTGGCATTCTAGGGGCCCAAATGTGTGGTAAGGAGTTTGAAATCAAATTCTGTAAAAAATGACCAGTGAAATCCGAAAGGTGCTCTTTGGAATATGGGCCCCTTTGCCCACCTAGGCTGCAAAAAAGTGTCACAGATCTGGTATCTCTGTATTCAGGAGAAGTTGAGGAATGTGTTTTGGGGTGTCTTTTTACATATACCCATGCTGGGTGAGAGAAATATCTTGGCAAAAGACAACTTTTCCCATTTTTTTTATACAAAGTTGGCATTTGACCAAGATATTTATCTCACCCAGCATGGGTATATGTAAAAAGACACCCCAAAACACATTCCTCAACTTCTCCTGAATACAGAGATACCAGATGTGTGACACTTTTTTGCAGCCTAGGTGGGCAAAGGGGCCCATATTCCAAAGAGCACCTTTCGGATTTCACTGGTCATTTTTTACAGAATTTGATTTCAAACTCCTTACCACACATTTGGGCCCCTAGAATGCCAGGGCAGTATAACTACCCCACAAGTGACCCCATTTTGGAAAGAAGAGACCCCAAGGTATTCGCTGATGGGCATAGTGAGTTCATGGAAGTTTTTATTTTTTGTCACAAGTTAGTGGGATATGAGAATTTGTATGAAAAAAAAAAAAAAAAATCATAATTTTCCACTGACTTGTGACAAAAAATAAAAAATTCTAGGAACTCGCCATGCCCCTCACGGAACACCTTGGGGTGTCTTCTTTCCAAAATGGGGTCACTTGTGGGGTAGTTATACTGCCCTGGCATTCTAGGGGCCCAAATGTGTGGTAAGGAGTTTGAAATCAAATTCTGTAAAAAATGACCAGTGAAATCCGAAAGGTGCTCTTTGGAATATGGGCCCCTTTGCCCACCTAGGCTGCAAAAAAGTGTAACACATCTGGTATCTCTGTATTCAGGAGAAGTTGAGGAATGTGTTTTGGGGTGTCTTTTTACATATACCCATGCTGGGTGAGATAAATATCTTGGTCAAATGCCAACTTTGTATAAAAAAATGGGAAAAGTTGTCTTTTGCCAAGATATTTCTCTCACCCAGCATGGGTATATGTAAAATGACACCCCAAAACACATTCCCCAACTTCTCCTGAGTACGGAGATACCAGATGTGTGAGACTTTTTTGCAGCCTAGGTGGGCAAAGGGGCCCATATTCCAAAGAGCACCTTTCGGATTTCACTGGTCATTTTTTACAGAATTTGATTTCAAACTCCTTACCACACATTTGGGCCCCTAGAATGCCAGGGCAGTATAACTACCCCACAAGTGACCCCATTTTGGAAAGAAGAGACCCCAAGGTATTCGCTGATGGGCATAGTGAGTTCATGGAAGTTTTTATTTTTTGTCACAAGTTAGTGGAATATGAGACTTTGTATGAAAAAAAAAAAAAATCATCATTTTCCACTAACTTGTGACAAAAAATAAAAAATTCTAGGAACTTGCCATGCCCCTCACGGAATACCTTGGGGTGTCTTCTTTCCAAAATAGGGTTACTTGTGGGGTAGTTATACTGCCCTGGCATTTTCCAGGGGCCCTAATGTGTGGTAAGTAGGTAAATGACCTGTGAAATCCGAAAGTTGCTCTTTGGAATGTGGGCCCCTTTGCCCACCTAGGCTGCAAAAAAGTGTCACACATCTGGTATCTCCGTACTCATGAGAAGTTGGGGAATGTGTTTTGGGGTGTCATTTTACATATACCCATGCTGGGTGAGAGAAATATCTTGGCAAAAGACAACTTTTCCCATTTTTTTATACAAAGTTGGCATTTGACCAAGATATTTATCTCACCCAGCATGGGTATATGTAAAATGACACCCCAAAACACATTCCCCAACTTCTCCTGAATACGGAGATACCACATGTGTGACACTTTTTTGCAGCCTAGGTGGGCAAAGGTGCCCAAATTCCTTTTAGGAGGGCATTTTTAGACATTTGGATACCAGACTTCTTCTCACGCTTTGGGGCCCCTAAAATGCCAGGGCAGTATAAATACCCCACATGTGACCCCATTTTGGAAGGAAGACACCCCAAGGTATTCAATGAGGGGCATGGCGAGTTCATAGAAAAAAATAAATTTTGGCACAAGTTAGCGGAAATTGATTTTTTTGATTTTGTTCTCACAAAGTCTCCCTTTCCGCTAACTTGGGACAAAAATTTAAATCTTTCATGGACTCAATATGCCCCTCAGCGAATACCTTGGGGTGTCTTCTTTCCAAAATGGTGTTATTTGTGGGGTGTTTGTACTGCCCTGGCATTTGAGGGTCTCCGCAGTCATTACATGTATGGCCAGCATTAGGAGTTTCTGCTATTCTCCTTATATTGAGCATACAGGTAATGAGATATTTTTTTTTCCGTTCAGCCTCTGGGCTGAAAGAAAAAAATGAACGGCACAGATTTCTTCATTCGCATCGATCAATGTGGATGAAAAAATCTCTGCCAAAAAAAGAAAAAGGAGGGGAAAGGCGTCTGCCAGGACATAGGAGCTCCGCCCAACATCCATACCCACTTAGCTCGTATGCCCTGGCAAACCAGATTTCTCCATTCACATCAATCGATGTGGATGAATAAATCATTGCCGGGATTTTTTTTTTTATATATACAAAGTGTTTGCCAAAGTATATGAACACCGCCACCTCCTCAGCTCATATGCCTCGGCAAACGTATCTTTTACTGCAGAGGAGAAATCTCGTCTTGCAGCGCCACATACACCGACTTGCGTGTAATCTGACAGCAGCGCAATGCTTCTGTCCGAATGCACATCAGTGCTGCAGCTAGTCGATCGGTTGGTCCACCTGGAAGGTAAAAAAAACAAAACAAAAAAGAAAAAACCAGGCCGCAACGCAATAACTTTATTAACTTTAGAACAGAACATATTAACTTTTTTTTAACTTTTTTAACTTTTTTACTTACCGGTAATTTTTTTTGGTTTCGTTTTTTTTACCTTTATAGAACAAACCTCTCCTTCCCCATGGGACAATGTGCAAAGCGCAAATCGCCCAAAGATGTGGCAAAGTACGTTATGCACGTTATCCCAGGTGAAAGGAGAGATTTGCAGCAGCTGTGAGTAAAAGGGCCCTAATAGCCCTGTGTGCCTGTCCTGTGAGATGCAATCCCTATGCTAGGTGTACCTGTGTGTGGTACTTCCGGAAACACTCACCAAAGCATAGGGCAGGGTGGTCAGGACAGTCAGGACAGAAATAGCTGGTGTCACGCCTTATTCCACTCCTGCTACAGACACGACATCTTTTTCGGGGTGACGGTTGGGTTGAGGTACCAGGAACGACACTAGGGAAATGTCGCTCGTGTAGACGGCTAACTACACTGGTGGATGGGGCCACGGAACCTCCTGGATAAAGGAGGTTCTCGATGATCTCTTCCTGGAATTTGAGGAAGGATCCTGTTCTCCCAGCCTTACTGTAGAGAACAAAACTATTATACAGCGCCAATTGAATTAAATATACAGACATCTTCTTATACCAGCGTCTGGTTCTGCGGGAAACTAAATACGGAGACAACATCTGGTCATTGAAGTCCACCCCTCCCATGAGCGCATTATAGTCGTGGACACAGAGGGGCTTTTCAATGACACGGGTTGCTCGCTCAATTTGGATTGTCGTGTCTGCGTGAATGGAGGAGAGCATGTAAACGTCACGCTTGTCTCTCCATTTCACCGCGAGCAGTTCTTCGTTACACAAGGCAGCCCTCTCCCCCCTTGCAAGACGGGTGGTTACAAGCCGTTGGGGGAAGCCCACGCGACTAGTTCGCGCGGTGCCACAGGCGCAAATCCGTTCTAGAAACAAATGCCTAAAGAGGGCCACACTTGTGTAAAAATTGTCCACATAAAGATGGTACCCCTTGCCGAATAAGGGTGACACCAAGTCCCAGACTGTCTTCCCACTGCTCCCCAGGTAGTCAGGGCAACCGATCGGCTCCAGGGTCTGATCTTTTCCCTCATAGATCCGAAATTTGTGGGTATAGCCTGTGGCCCTTTCACAGAGCTTATACAATTTGACCCCATACCGGGCACGCTTGCTTGGGATGTATTGTTTGAAGCCAAGGCGCCCGGTAAAATGTATTAGGGACTCGTCTACGCAGATGTTTTGCTCGGGGGTATACAAATCTGCAAATTTCTGATTGAAATGGTCTATGAGGGGCCGAATTTTGTGGAGCCGATCAAAAGCTGGGTGGCCTCTGGGACGGGAGGTGGTGTTGTCGCTAAAATGCAGGAAACGGAGGATGGCCTCAAATCGTGCCCTGGACATAGCAGCAGAGAACATGGGCATGTGATGAATTGGGTTCGTGGACCAATATGACCGCAATTCATGCTTTTTTGTCAGGCCCATGTTGAGGAGAAGGCCCAAAAAAAATTTAAGTTCGGAAACTTGGACTGGTTTCCACCGGAAAGGCTGGGCATAAAAGCTTCCCGGGTTGGCGGATATAAATTGTGTGGCATACCGGTTTGTCTCTGCCACGACTAAGTCCAAGAGCTCCGCAGTCAAGAACAGCTCAAAAAATCCCAGGGCCGAACCGATTTGAGCTGTCTCAACCCGAACTCCAGACTGGGCGGTGAAAGGGGGAACTAATGGTGCGGCTGAAGTTGGTGACTGCCAATCAGGGTTTGCCAGCACCTCAGGGATTCTAGGGGCTCTACGGGCCTGTCTGTGCGGTGGCTGCGACGGGGTAACTACTGCACGTGCCACCGTACCAGCTTCAACTGCCCTTCTGGTGCTCGCCACGTCACCATGTTGTACGGCAGTGCTGGTACTAGGTCCAGGGAGGGCTGCGCTGCTGGTGTATGCCTCACCACGTGATCCGGCAGCGACAGCCCCACTCTGCTGCTCTTGAAGCGGATCCTGCATAACCTGTGGTCTAGTGACACGGGGCCGGGTACGCCTGGTGCTGCCAGGGACCTCAACCTCCTCGTCCGAACTTTGGGTCAGAGAGCCACTGCTTTCTACAGGTTCATATTCTGACCCGCTAGATTCGTCAGATGAGGGTTCCCACTCCTCATCCGACTGGGTCAGAATCCTGTAGGCCTCTTCAGAAGAATACCCCCTGTTTGACATTTTGGACTACTAAATTTAGGGGTATTCCCTGAGACTACCCAAGAAAAAAAGCAAGCCTGTCTTACAAAGGGGAGGCTAGCGAAGTACCGGAGGCCGCTGCGGTTGATAAAAAATATCAAAACTGATTTTTTTATCGCCGCAGTGCGTGTAAAATGAATGTGCAGTGATCAAAAAAAAATATATTTTTTGTCACTGCGGTGGGGCGGGCATGGGTGAACGCATGTGTGGGCGACCGATCAGGCCTGATCGGGCAAACACTGCGTTTTGGGTGGAGGGCGAGCTAAGGTGACACTAATACTATTATAGATCTGACCGTGATCAGTTTTGATCACTTACAGATACTATAAAATTACAAATGCTGATTAGCGATACGCTAAACAGCGAATAAGTGACTGCGGTGCGGTGGGCTTGGCGCTCACTCACGCTAAACTACCTAACCAAGGGGCCTAAACTATCCCTAAAACCTAACAGCCAATACTAGTGGAAAAAAAAAAGTGACAGTTTACACTGATCACTTTTTTTCCTTTCACTAGTGATTGACAGGGGCGATCAAAGGGGTGATCAAAGGGTTAATTGGGGTGCAGGGGGGTGATCTGGGGCTAAGGTGTAGTGTTTGGTGTACTCACAGTTCAGTCTGCTCCTCTGCTGGATCCAACCGACGAAAAGGACCAGCAGAGGAGCAGACAAGCCATATAACAGATCATATTTACTAATATGATCTGTTATATGACTTGTGATTGGATTTTTTGAAAATCGCCAGCCTGCCAGCCAATGGTCGTAGCTGGCAGGCTGGTGACGAACTTGTTCTTTTAATTTTGCCGGCCCGCGATGCGCATGCGCGGGCCGGCTTTGAGCGAAATCTCGCGTCTCGCGAGATGACGCGTATATACGTGATTGTGCGCAGCGCTTCCACCTCCGGAACGCGAATCTGCGTTAGGCGGTCCGGAGGTGGTTAAAGAGTAATGAGGGCGGAGTTGCAGAGAGTGATCAGGAGAAAGCAAAGCTATTAAAAAAAAAATTCTCCACTGTATTCACTGAAGAAAATAAACTGTCAAATGAAATGCAGAATGTAAAAGTAAATTCCCCATTTAAAAGTGCCCTGTCTGACCCAGTAAGAAGTACAGCGGCTTAAATAGACAAATCACCGGAACCAGATGGCAAACACCCCCGTATCCTAAGAGAATTAAGTAATGTCATAGCCAGACCCTTATTTCTGATATTTAAGGACTTTATAATGACAAGGAGTGTTCCACAGGATTAGCGCTTAGCAAATGTGGTGCCAATATTAAAAAAGGGTCCAAAAACAGAGCCCGGAAACTATAGGCCGGTAAGTTTAACATCTGTTGTGGGTAAACTGTTTAAAGGTTTTCTAATAAATACTATCTTGAAATACTTCAATGAAAATAAGCAAATAGCATTTGACACTGTACCACAAAAAAGGTTAGTATATAAAATGAGAATGCTTGGACTGGGGGTAGATGCCTGTATGTAGATAAGTAACTGACTCAGGGATAGAAAACAGAGGGTGATAATTAATGGTACACTACACACTCAGATTGGGTCACTGTCACTAGTGGGGTATCACAGTCTACCGAGGTCAGTATTGGGCCCTATTCTCTTTAATATATTTATTAATGATCTTGTAAAAGGCTTGCACAGTAAAATAAAATTTTTTGCAAATGACACTAAAAACTGTGTAAAGTAATTAATATGGAAGAGGACAGTATACGGCTGCAGATGGATATGGATAGATTGGAGCCTTGGGCAGAGAAATGGCAGATGAGGTTGAACACTGACAAATGTAAGGTTATGCACATGGGAAGGAATAATGCAAGTCACCAGTACATACTCAATGGTAAAACACTGGGTAACACTGACAGGGAAAAGGACCTAGGAATTTTGGTGAACCGCAAACGGATCCGTCCTCCATTGACTTTCAATGGTGTTCAAGACTGATCTGTCTTGACTATGTTAAAGATAATACGAACGGTTCCGTTCTGAATGGATGTAGACGGTTGTATTATCTGAACGGATCCGTCCATGATAGATCCTCACAAAACGCGAGTGTGAAAGTAGCCTAAGCTGTAGAAACCAGTGTCAGGCAGCTGCTGCAAAGGCCAATAAGATAATGGGTTGCATCAAAAGGGGCATAGATGCCCATGATGTGAACATAGTCCTGCCACTTTACAAATCACTAGTCAGACCACACATGGAGTACTGTGTACAGTTCTGGGCTCCTGTGAACAAGGCAGACATAGCAGAGCTGGAGAGGGTTCAGAGGAGGGCAACTAAAGTAATAACTGGAATGGGTGGACTACAGTACCCAGATTATCAAAATTAGGGTTATTGACATTAGAAAAACGACGACTGAGGGGAGATCTAATAAATATGCATATCAGGGGTCAGTACAGAGATCTCTCCCATCATCTATTAATCCCCAGGACTGTGACTGTGACGAAGGGACATCCTCTGCGTCTGGAGGAAAGAAGGTTTGTACACAAACATAGAAGAAAATATGGAAACTGTTTAGATCATATCCTTGAAAACATGTACTTATATTTGTTTGAAATATAGGGCATTCTTGTCTTTGATCGCTTTGGTCTGTACACATGCTACTGTTGATCTAATAAAAGAGATTAAAAAAATGGAATTCTATTTATCTGCACAGAGTACCCCAAATACTGCATATTTTTGCCCTATATACCATTTTTCATATTAGCACTTTCCTTCCCCTTTTTTCTGTATCTGTCACTACCAGCGCATGTAGGTACGATTCTCCGCATACGTGCCGGCGTCTGGTTGCCAGGGAGACAGTCTGATCTCCCACGTCGGGTATTCTGATGTCACGTGATACCGGGCATTGTCACGTGACCAGGCAGTGCATTATGTGACCAGAAAGTGTGGGGTATTTAAACAGGCAATCTGTTGGTCAATCTGAATGGATCTATATACCTCACCAGCACGTTGGATTGTGGATTGTTCTGACCTCCTGACTTCTAACTGACTACTACTTTTGATCCTGATTCTGATTTGGCTTTTCTGCATTGGTTCTTGGACTCGCTTCTGCCTGA
Source organism: Bufo bufo (assembly GCF_905171765.1). Classification (NCBI taxonomy): domain Eukaryota; kingdom Metazoa; phylum Chordata; class Amphibia; order Anura; family Bufonidae; genus Bufo; species Bufo bufo. The sequence goes on from NC_053391.1 coordinate 109,509,747, forward strand.
AGTATTTGGACATGGACTTGACCGCTTGTGTATGACCTTGGCTTGGTATTGTTTAGTGATCTGCTTTCTGATTTGACTTCATTGTTCTCTCTAGTGATGAGTGGCAGGGGCAGTATTAGAATTTGCGATATATCACGAATATTTAGGGGAATATTCGCCAAATATTCGTGATTTTGTGATATTCGTGATATTTTTTGCGATTGTGCTATTATGCACGCACGCACTATTAGCTACATAAGTGATGAAAATGGTTGGCAGCAACTTTTGAGATAGTAAGGAAGAACTCCTGATCACGGTAAGTAATTGTACATTACAATTTTAATTATTAGCAGGCACTCTTGCAATTGGAGTAACGTATTATTTATTATTATATAGATATAAAAATATAAAACTCTATTAAACCACACATACTGCAACACAAATTCCCGGATAACATACACAAAAGAAGATTCAATAGCAGCATAAAATTCGGATAAGCAGCATGAATAAACAGATAAAATGTATCCTAATTGTCCAGTTCCAGATGAATCAATAGCATAAATATCGAGATGTCAGTCAATGGGACCGCTGTAAACAAATATATAACGGCGGTACTGGAAATGTCCGGAATGTCTATCTTCGATTATTGCTTCTCAGATGGATGTCAAAAGTATCACCCTATTCAGGCTCACTATATAACTGCCACAATCAGCACATTAAAGAAATTGTATGTAGGACTTACGTACAGGGGGAAAGAGGTTGCTGGCCGGTGTACCTTGCCGCGGCGTCCCGCATGTTCGTTGGTACTTAGCGGCTCTTACCTGTGAGTATGTTCGCTTATCCCCTCGCAGTCCCGTATATTGTCCATGCTGAATTCGACTGTGCGCGGGTGTCTGGCGTTCCACGTGGAGTACGAGCGCGCGTCGCCTCTATTTGTGAGAGCTGACGTCAGCCTTAGCTCATTGGATTTCCGTCACGTGACCCGTGTTGTAGCGGTGTGAAGTGAAGCTGTCAGGAAACAATGTAATGAATTGGATTCGGTGCTTCTGCGGCTGTTACTGTGAGTTTTCTAAATTCTTCCGTATTTAAGAGTCCAGATTATGGTTATATCTTGCTTGCAAGCTGATATTGTAGTCCCCAATATTCACAGACGCGTTTCGGGACCCACAGTCCCTTCATCAGTGAGTGGGGACTGTATGTTCCATACTGGTTTATATAGAGAGTAAGGCCTCTTTCACACGGGCAAGTATTCTGCGCGGATGCGATGCGTGAGTTGAACGCATTGCACCTGCACTGAATCCTGACCCATTCATTTCTATGGGGCTGTTCACATGAGCGGTGATTTTCACGCATCACTTGTGCGTTGCGTGAAAATCCCAGCATGCTCCTCTTTGTGCCGAAGAGATGCCGGGCTGCACGAGCAAGTAGATTAAGGTGAGTTTAATTATTTTATTTTTTTAACCCCTCCAGCCCTATTTTACTATGCATTCTGTATTCAGAATGCTATTATTTCCCCTTATAACCATGTTATAAGGGAAAATAATACAATCTACAGAACACCGATCCCAAGCCCGAACCTTCTGTGAAGAGTTCGGGTTTGGGTACCAAACATGCGCGATTTTTCTCACGCGAGTGCAAAACGCATTCCCGCAACGCACCAGCACCTTTTCCCGCAACACCCGTGTGAAAGAGGCCTAAATCTTCCAATCCAACCAATTAAATTCGATTCACCTGGAATACTGGGCAGACTATAGGGTGCTGAAAAATATGTGGAACTGGATCCATTCAATATAAAACATGATTCGTTATAAATAAATAAAATCTCATTTAATATAGAAAGTAACTCAATATAAAAAGATAACATCTAATCCAATTATATTGATAAAAAATTATATATATTTCTCATATCTGCGATTCTCATGCGATTTTCTTATATCTGCGATTTTCATGCGATTTCAATGCGATTTTATTGTGTCATTGATATTTCCATTCAAAATGGGTCCATTCAATATAAAACATGATTCGTTATAATTAAAATCTCTTTTAATATAGAAAATAACTCGATATAAGCAAATAACATCTAATCCAATTATATTGATAAAAAATATATGGTATATATTTCTCATATCTGCGATTCTCATGCGATTTCAATGCGACTTTGTTGATTTTTTCATTTAAATGGTTCTCATATAGTATTCTATAATTCGCCCATAAAAATCTACATTTCATTTGTTTAAAAGGTATTCATAAAAACATATTTGCGATTCTCGTGCAATTTTTATGCGATTTTCTTATATCTGCGATTCCTATACGATTTCCGTGCGATTTCATTATATCATTGATTTTTGTATGATTTTCATACGGTTTATATATTTAAAAAGTATAAAAAGTATTAAAAAATATTAAAAAACTAACTTTGTATTCTTTTCTAGATGTGAAAAGTTGTATAAGGGTGAGAACCTTTCACCAAGGGAGAACCCGACTGAAAGGAATAACAGCCGGGTTGTCCGTCGGCGAGTGGCACCCACCCAGAGACATCACAGAAAGCCAAAGAGTTCAAATTCTGCATTGAGGCCCTTTGGTACGATGGAATCAAATTCAAATATGCGTCTCGATTCTAGTCGGGACATTTTGCTCACATAGTTACCGCCTCTTCAATTTTTTTTCACTTTCTCTATTGCTGCAAATTTTAGCCCTCTTGGATCTTGGTTATGAGTTAATTTGAAGTGATTTGACAATGTATGGTTAATAAATCCCTTTCTGATATTTGCTATATGTTCTGAGACGCGCTTTTTCAAAGTCCTCTTTGTCCTGCCTACATATAATTTCTGGCATGGACATTCTAATACTTATATTATATCAGTTGAGCTGCAGGTAAAGAATTGCAGATATGAGAAATATATATATTTTTTTTCAATATAATTGGATTAGATGTTATTTGCTTATATCGAGTTATTTTCTATATTAAAAGAGATTTTATTTATAACGAATCATGTTTTCGATTGAATGGACCCATTTTGAATGGAAAAATCAATGACATTAAAATCGCAGGTATAAGAAAATCGCATGAAAATCTTCATTTTTATCAATATAATTTGATTAGATTTATATTGAGTTACTTTCTATATTAAATGAGATTTTATTTATTTATAAAGAATCATGTTTTATATTGAATGGATCCAGTTCCACATATTTTTCAGCACCCTGTAGTCTGCCCAGTATTCCAGGTGAATCGAATTTAATTGGTTGGATTGGAAGATTTACTCTCTATATAAACCAGTATGGAACATACAGTCCCCACTCACCGATGAAGGGCCTGTGGGTCCCAAAACACGTCTGTGAAGGTTGGGGACTACAATATCAGCTTGCAAGCAAGATATAACCATAATCTGGACTCTTAAAACACAGAAGAATTTAGAAAACTCACAGTAACAGCCGCAGAAGCACCGGATCAAATTCATTACATTGTTTCCTGACAGCTTCACTTCACACCGCTACAACACGGGTCACGTGACGGAAATCCAATGAGGTAAGGCTGACGTCAGCTCTCACAAATAGAGGCGAAACGCGCTCGTACTCCACGTGGAACGCCAGACACCCGCGCACAGTCGAATTCAGCACGGACAATATACGGGACTGCGAGGGGGATAAGCGAACATACTCACAGGTAAGAGCCGCTAAGTACCAAAGAACATGTGGGACGCCGCGTCTAGGTACACCGGCCAGCAACCTCTTTCCCCCTGTACGTAAGTCCTACATACAATTTCTTTAATGTGCTGATTGTGACATTACAAGTTGCGGCAGTTATATAGTGAGCCTGAATAGAGTGATACTTTTGACATCCATCTGAGAAGCAATAATCGAAGATAGACATTCTGGACATTTCCAGTACCGCTGTTATATATTTGTTTATCCGTTTATTCATGCTGCTTATCAATTTATTCATGCTGCTTATCCGAATTTTATGCTACTATTGAATCTCCTTTTGTGTATGTTATCCAGGAATTTGTGTTGCCTTATGTGTGGTTTTATAGAGTTTTATATTTTTATATCTATATAATAATAAATAACAAGTTACTCCAATTGCAAGAGTGCCTGCTAATAATTAAAATTACATTTACCTATTAGACCGGGTGAGTCGTCAGCAGTTGCACCTTTACCATTCTACCTTCGGTTGAGCAACCCAATCACATTCTTCTTAATTGTACATTACAGCACTGTTTTAGATTAAAATTCCATGCATGTCATAACAATAGCTTTATATGCAGATAGAGTTTTTCAAATTATTCGAGATCACGCAAATCGCCACTATTGATTTGAATATTTTAGCGCAATACAACTTCACCTTTAATCAGGTCTGACAACATAATACTGATTGTTGAACTAGTATTGTTGGGACATCACAGCACTATTTCTGTAGCATGTATGTATGGACAGCAGAGAAATCTCTCTCACATGCACATTTATTTTCCTGCCACACACTACACTGCGTGCAGAATTATTAGGCAAATGAGTATTTTGACCACATCATCCTCTTTCTGCATGTTGTCTTACTCCAAGCTGTATAGGCTCGAAAGCTTACTACCAATTAAGCATATTAGGTGATGTGCATCTCTGTAATGAGAAGGGGTGTGGTCTAATGACATCAACACCCTATATCAGGTGTGCATAATTATTAGGCAACTTCCTTTCCTTTGGCAAAATGGGTCAAAAGAAGGACTTGACTGGCTCAGAAAAGTCAAAAATAGTGAGATATCTTGCAGAGGGATGCAGCACTCTTAAAATTGCAAAGCTTCTGAAGCGTGATCATCGAACAATCAAGCGTTTCATTCAAAATAGTCAACAGGGTCGCAAGAAGCGTGTGGAAAAACCAAGGCGCAAAATAACTGCCCATGAACTGAGAAAAGTCAAGCGTGCAGCTGCCAAGATGCCACTTGCCACCAGTTTGGCCATATTTCAGAGCTGCAACATCACTGGAGTGCCCAAAAGCACAAGGTGTGCAATACTCAGAGACATGGCCAAGGTAAGAAAGGCTGAAAGACGACCACCACTGAACAAGACACACAAGCTGAAACGTCAAGACTGGGCCAAGAAATATCTCAAGACTGATTTTTCTAAGGTTTTATGGACTGATGAAATGAGAGTGAGTCTTGATGGGCCAGATGGATGGGCCCGTGGCTGGATTGGTAAAGGGCAGAGAGCTCCAGTCCGACTCAGACGCCAGCAAGGTGGAGGTGGAGTACTGGTTTGGGCTGGTATCATCAAAGATGAGCTTGTGGGGCCTTTTCGGGTTGAGGATGGAGTCAAGCTCAACTCCCAGTCCTACTGCCAGTTTCTGGAAGACACCTTCTTCAAGCAGTGGTACAGGAAGAAGTCTGCATCCTTCAAGAAAAACATGATTTTCATGCAGGACAATGCTCCATCACACGCGTCCAAGTACTCCACAGCATGGCTGGCAAGAAAGGGTATAAAAGAAGAAAATCTAATGACATGGCCTCCTTGTTCACCTGATCTGAACCCCATTGAGAACCTGTGGTCCATCATCAAATGTGATATTTACAAGGAGGGAAAACAGTACACCTCTCTGAACAGTGTCTGGGAGGCTGTGGTTGCTGCAGCACGCAATGTTGATGGTGAACAGATCAAAACACTGACAGAATCCATGGATGGCAGGCTTTTGAGTGTCCTTGCAAAGAAAGGTGGCTATATTGGTCACTGATTTGTTTTTGTTTTGTTTTTGAATGTCAGAAATGTATATTTGTGAATGTTGAGATGTTATATTGGTTTCACTGGTAAAAATAAATAATTGAAATGGGTATATATTTGTTTTTTGTTAAGTTGCGTAATAATTATGCACAGTAATAGTCACCTGCACACACAGATATCCCCCTAAAATAGCTAAAACTAAAAACAAACTAAAAACTACTTCCAAAAATATTCAGCTTTGATATTAATGAGTTTTTTGGGTTCATTGAGAACATGGTTGTTGTTCAATAATAAAATTAATCCTCAAAAATACAACTTGCCTAATAATTCTGCACTCCCTGTATATCCTATACTATCTAACACTAACTATATGGATTATAAATTTCAGCTAACTATCTCTATAACCTACACTACTCCCTGCACTGGACCCTATCAGCTATTCAGCTACACAATTCCCTATTACTATCTAACACTAACTATCAGGATTATTTATATGCGATTTGGAATGTAATTAGAAAAAGCACAGCACAGTATCCAAGCTCTTCTCTCTCTCACATGAAACTTCACAAAATGGCTGCTGGGGTGTGTCTTCATTTACTGTATATAGTGAAGGGGTAGGCAACTTTTCTATTGGTTGCTAGGGATGTTGCTAAGCTGTGACAAAGCCTTCTCATTGGCCCACAAGCTAGAAGAAGGGAGGGATCATCACCTGATGTGTACTGTGTTAAAAAACAAACAAAAAAAAAAACACTAATATTCGTCAATACGAATATATAGCACTATATTCTAAATATTCTCGAATTCTCGAAGTGCCGATATTCGCGATAAAAATTCGTAATACGAATATTCGCGCTCAACACTTGTTCTCTCTTGGTTTTGATCCGGTATTTCTTTGGTTCAGTTTTTTTCTTAGTATTTGTGTGCCTGCTTGTCACTTTGTTTATAGTTTTTTTCCTCTGATTTTACTAGTAAGCCCCAGCACATAAATAAGCAGGGACCATCGACCAGTTGTGGTCTACCACTTAGGTCGGATGTGCAAGTAGGCAGGGACAGAGGTGTCGGTGGAATTTAGGGTTCAGTTATTCCCCCCGTGACAGATTCACAGGCCATATATATATATTTTTTTCTGTCGTGCACTGACCGTATGGATCCCATGCAGGCTCTGGTAGACCAGATGCATGGCCTTTTGGCATGATTTTGCAGAGTAAGTACATAATCAGGAAAGATTTCAGGAAGCGCCTAGACCGACTGTGTCCTCTCAACCCCTGGAACCTCAGCTTAAGCTTCCTGATCGTTTTTCTGAAAACAATTTGTGACTTTTAAAAAGAGTTGCAAATTGTATTTTTCGGTTACGCATCTATTCCTCTGGTTCTGCAAATGGCAAAGAGTCGGTAGTGTTATTTCTGTGCTTTAATGTGACCCACAGGAATGGGCCGTTTTGCTTCAGTTGACTCTCCTAAACTGGTATCTATTGATACATGTTTTCAGCTCTGGGTCTTCCTTATGATGAACCTGATAGATGGACATTTGTGGAATCACAGTTAATCTCTCTTAAACAGTGTCGACAACCGGTTGAGGATTACTGTGCTGATTTTTGCAAGTGGTGTGTGGCTTCTAAGTGGAATGAGATGTCAATTTCGTCAGAGCCTCTCTGGTGAATTCTCCTCCTGACTCACTTGACGATACCATGACTTTAGCAGTGCAGCTTGACAGATGTCTCAGGGAACGACTATCTTCACCGGTGCTATTTTCTAGTTCTGAAAGCTCATATACATGTCCTAAAGTCACATACTGAGATGGGGCCTATGCAACTCGGTGCCACTTTTTCTCTGCAAGACCGCAGAAATCTAAGAAAGAAAATAGCATTGTGCTTCTACTGTCGAGGAGCTGATCACTTTCTGAAAACTTTTCCCATTACAGGCAAGCTTCAAAACCTAGGTGGTAATCTGGAAGACCACATACAGTGGATATAAAAAGTCTACACACCCCTGTTAAAATGTCAGGTTTCGTGATGTAAAAAAAATGAGACAAAGATAAATCATTTCTGAACTTTTTCCACCTTTAATGTGACCTATAAACTGCACCACTCAATCGAAAAACAAACTGAAATAGTTTAGGTGGATGGAAGAAAACAAAAAAAACTAAAATAATGTGGCGATGTAGCTGTGTTCAGAATTAAGCAATCATATTCAAAATCATGTTAAATAGGAGTCAGCATACACCTGCCATCATTTAAAGTGCCTCTGATTAACCCCAAATAAAGTTCAGCTGCTCTAGTTGGTCTTTCCTGAAATTTTCTCAGTCGCATCCCACAGCAAAAGCCATGGTCCACAGAGAGCTTCCCTCTACCTAAAAGATTTCAGTTTGTTTTTCAATTGAGTTGTACAGTTTATAGGTCACATTAAAGGTAGAAAAAGTTCTGAAATTATTTATCTTTGTCTCATTTTTTTAAATCACGGAAACCTGACATTTTAACAGGGGTGTGTAGACTGTAGATGATTAGGCATTTCCTACAAATTCTAAAAAGGTGTTGATCCTTGTGTCAATTTCCTTTAAGTCATGTAAAAAGTTTGGGGTGGCTTTTGTTGATTTTGGGTCCGCAGCTAACTTCATTGACTTAAAATTTGTCACTATTAGTAATGAGTGAAGCGAGCTTCGGATGTTACATCTGAAGTCGCTTCGTTCATATCTTTGGGTTAATACTGTACGTAGATCTGTCTCCGTACAGTATTAGAATATATGGGCTCTGATGAGCCAAAGTTAGTACTTCGGAAATGAACCCGAGTTGAGTTTCAAGTTTTAAAGTGTTTTTTTAAGTTATTCAACGAAGTCACTTCGGCTCATCGGAACCCATACATTCTAATACTGTATGGAGACGGCTCTCCATACACTATTAATCTGAAGTTATGAACGAAGCAACTTTGGATGTAAGATCCAAAGCTCTCTTCACTCATCACTAGTCACTATTATAGATATTCCCTTATGTAAACTCCCGGGCCCATTCGTGGATGCCACTGCCTTGGCTGAATGGTTTATTGAATTTTGTACCCCTTGTATCTCTTTAACGGTTGGGGTCTGCCATGGCTCCAACAACATAATCCAGTGGTCAACTTGACTTCCTGTGATTTGGACAAATAGGGACCCAAATGTTGTGTGTGGCTAGTGTTGCAATAGAATCTGAGCCTCTTCTAGAATATATCCAGGATTATGCAGATGTATTTTCTAAAGTTGACTCTGAAGTTCTTCCACCTCATAGGCCATAAGACAATGTGCAATAGAATTATTGCCTGGGGTAACATTTCCCAAAGGCCATACTGTATATATAATCTCTCCGGTCCTGAACGCCAGTCAATGTGAGATTATATACAGGAGTTTATTTAAGGGTCATATTTGTCCTTCGGTGTCTCTTATGGGAGCAGGATTATTTTCTGTGAGTAAGAAGGAGGTCTTAGGCCATGCTTAGATTATCGTGAATTGAATAAAATCACCGTTAAAAATCTGTATCTTCTGCCTTTGATTCCCGATCTATTTAATCAGATCTCGGGGGCACAAGTTGGATCTCAGTGCCTATAACCTTATCCGCATCAAGGAGGGGGGTGAATGGAAAACTGGATTCAACACCCCCGGAGGATCATTAGAAACACTAGTTATGCCATTTGGGTTGAGCAATGGCCCTGATGTGTTCCAGAATTTGGTTAACGATATCTTTACAGAGTATATCGTAAAATTTATGGAAGCCTATCTAGTTGATATTCTAATTTATTCTAATGGCTGGGCACCCTTGATGGGGAGGTACATTTGGCAGCTAGGCATTACTGTGGCAGAGGCAACTGTACAAAGCCTGAAATCTCATCCACAAAGCTTGTATACAGCAGAGGCCTCAAACCTTGAAAAGTTGTCTGGTCATCAGTGACATCTGATCTTCTGTCTGTCTTTCACCATCAGATTTAAACTTTTTTAAAGAACATCAGCACAAGAGGTACCTTAAATATGGCATTATGGCATTGCATCATAACTGGTTTTTGAATAATTGCTTGCAACTTTTTAGACTGTACATCATATTCCAATTGAAGAAAAAGTGAATTTTGTCCAGCTTGTATTTGTGGCAATCCGAAGGCTTTTATTCAATAATCAGTAAAATCCAGGTACAGAAAGCAGAGTCTACATGTTTCGGGCACAATGCAATTTCAGCCCTTACTCATGACAATTTCAAATACACTGTGAGTTGTTCTTATAGAGGAGAGGGGAAGAGCTATTCAGCTGAAGTAATCAGACTGAGAGTCAACCCCTCCCTACTACAGGTGTGCACATAGGTAAAAAACATACCAAAGTTACGTTTTCATATAGTTCATTAAAACAATACATTCAAAAAGATATAGAGGAAAAAAGTGGGGAGGAGAAAGAAAGGAGAAATAAATGGAAAATGAATTTATAGTTAATACTGTAAAATAAGGTCCAGTCTTTTATTTAAACCAAGAGGCTGGCGGCTTTCCAAACGGAAGATCCAATAGGATTCTCTGTTTAAAAGTTTCCGTTTTCTGTCACCACCTCTTATTGGTTTTTTAACTTTTTCAATACCTTGTACTGACATATGAGAGACATCACCACCATGTACCATGGCAAAGTGAAGACTTGCCGCAGATATGTTGCGGTTCGCATGGTGCGGTATGTCTGATATATGTTTTCTGATGCGTGTTTTAATTGCGTTGGTTGTGCATCCTACATATTGCAACCTACACTTTATGCATGTTATACAGTAGATTGCATGTGTGGTATTGCAATTAAGGAAGGAATTTATTTTAAAAACCTGGCCATTAACAGTAGATTCAAAACTTTGACAGATTTTCATGTATTTGCAACAAGTGCAAACGGAGTGACCACACTTATAATTCCCTTTTGTAGACAACCAGGTACTCTGGGTTATACGGGATTTATCATTTTTGAAAAGGGATGGACTCACTGAGCTTGCTATAGTAGGCTCAGTGAGTCCATCCCTTTTCAAAAATGATAAATCCCGTATAACCCAGAGTACCTGGTTGTCTACAAAAGGGAATTATAAGTGTGGTCACTCCGTTTGCACTTGTTGCAAATACATGAAAATCTGTCAAAGTTTTGAATCTACTGTTAATGGCCAGGTTTTTAAAATAAATTCCTTCCTTAATTGCAATACCACACATGCAATCTACTGTATAACATGCATAAAGTGTAGGTTGCAATATGTAGGATGCACAACCAACGCAATTAAAACACGCATCAGAAAACATATATCAGACATACCGCACCATGCGAACCGCAACATATCTGCGGCAAGTCTTCACTTTGCCATGGTACATGGTGGTGATGTCTCTCATATGTCAGTACAAGGTATTGAAAAAGTTAAAAAACCAATAAGAGGTGGTGACAGAAAACGGAAACTTTTAAACAGAGAATCCTATTGGATCTTCCGTTTGGAAAGCCGCCAGCCTCTTGGTTTAAATAAAAGACTGGACCTTATTTTACAGTATTAACTATAAATTCATTTTCCATTTATTTCTCCTTTCTTTCTCCTCCCCACTTTTTTCCTCTATATCTTTTTGAATGTATTGTTTTAATGAACTATATGAAAACGTAACTTTGGTATGTTTTTTACCTATGTGCACACCTGTAGTAGGGAGGGGTTGACTCTCAGTCTGATTACTTCAGCTGAATAGCTCTTCCCCTCTCCTCTATAAGAACAACTCACAGTGTATTTGAAATTGTCATGAGTAAGGGCTGAAATTGCATTGTGCCCGAAACATGTAGACTCTGCTTTCTGTACCTGGATTTTACTGATTATTGAATAAAAGCCTTCGGATTGCCACAAATACAAGCTGGACAAAATTCACTTTTTCTTCATATCTACATATCTCTCCTATTTTCGGGTGAAGGAGTTGGTCCGTGCTATACCGGTGGAATCCTCGACAGGTGAGAGCTGCTCAAACCCCTAACTTTCACTATATCATATTCCAATTATAATAATAACAACTGTAGGCCTTGTTTTTGAGGTTGTTTACTTAATATTATAAAACCTTTCTGGTCCATTAACCAAATAGGAAGTGAAGTGGCAGAACATGTTAATGTGGAATGAGGACAGTGCTGCTCTCCACGGGGTGTTCTCTCCCTCACTTGAGTGCCAAGGCACGTCGAGATGTACCACTGTACAAAGCATCGCTGCACTCTTATAAGGTTTGTCTTGGTTTACAAGTACAGATATTGTGAATCACATTCCACCCAGTTAGATTTCCTTGACACCATTGAAATCAGTTCATAATAAGAGCTTTCATGTCCAAGGCAATGAAGAGCAGCTCAACAAAGCAACCAAACGTCTGGGGCCTTTCTCACAAATGTGACGGGGGAAGGCATTAAGAATCAGTCCAAGTACACCACTGAGACAAAAGGCAATGTAAGTGAGAGGCACATACTCCAACCTTCAGAGGCATCAACAAGATTTCTACATTTTCTAAAGGTGAGTTATGTCTGAGATGCTAAAAAGTCATAGGAATGTTTTTTCCTAGATAATCTATTATAGTGCAGACAGCTTATATAGGTCTTGTACAGGATATGATGCTTCAGAGCTTTTTAGATGAAGTTCCTTTCAGTGTTCTTGCCATTTTCTTAAAACTTATAATGTAGCAGAGCTAGATGTGTCTTGTAACTGTTTTTGTTATAAAGATGAGTTACAGAGCTAAGATGGCTTAGTAGAATCTCCTGCAGACATAAGAAACCAGAGATAACACATTGTCATATCACATTGTTTATTGCAATTTATGTACATGTATGAAGGGCAGCAGTTCAGGTAGGTTACTGGATATGGTTTTAAACCATAGCTCCCTTTGTTGAAAGTTTGAAATGCTACTATTCCTTTTACACTTACAGGCATAGTAGCGCTATGTTGTCAATTGTCTCAGGAGGAGTTTGTCATTGTGATATCAGCTGCAGATAAACTCACAAGTTCAGCTCTGCTACTTCTGTGCATGTTCAGTCATACTACGATTTTGATTAAAAGAAACCTTTCATCATGAAAAGTCAGTGCAATCTGCAGGCACCTTGTTATAGAGCAGGAGGAGCTGAGCAAATTGATATATAGTTTTATGGGAAAATATTTAGTAAAACTTTCAATTTATTCATTTAGACCTCTCCTTTTTATGCTTAGGAGCCATGGGGGCGGTGCCAATTAATGATTGACAGCTAAGTCTGCATGACTAGGCATAAAACAGAAGGCTGTCAATCACTGAGTAGGACCGCCTACATGACTCTTATGCATGAAAAGGGCAGAATCTTTTCCTACAAAAATATATATCAATCTGCTCAGCGACTCCTGCTCTATAAGCTGAAGGCTGTAGATTGCACAGCGTTTCATGGAGACAGGTTTTCTTTATAATGAATTACCCACTATACAGTATATACTAGGGCAAACCAACACAAAAACTGTAAATCAGTAGAAGTTATAAAACACTTAAAGGGGTTATCCAATACTATAAAAATGTCCCCCATATGCCGGGCCCCTCATAGTGAATATACTTATCCCGCTCCCTGCGCAGATTCTGGTCCACGCACCGCCGCTGCTGCTAGGAGGCTCATCCCTGTCCCAGCCTGCCATTGGCTGCGCTGTCCCCGCCTGCCATTGGCTGCGCTCCCCCCCGACACCGGATGCTTTCATCTGCGCATGGGGAGAAGCAGCAGTGGAGGTGCGGAGACCAGGAGTGGCGCAGGGAGCAGGGAGCCAGGTAAGTAGATTCATTGTGAGGGGCCCGAAATATGGGGGACATTTTTATAGTATTGGATAACCCCTTTAATATTTTACACATTTCCTAGGCATTCTTTATAATACCTAAAGGCAATCCAGCAAATTACAGTATAAAATGCTCCCTTCCAAAAGTCACCATCAGGCAAACTGGTAAAGTATAAAATACTCACTTATAGAGGTAGTCCCACAGCACCGTAAAATCACCTAGCGCAGTAAAATCACTCCCATACTGTAACAGCGCCATAACACAAGTGAGGACACTATGCAGAGGGCACCAGTGGGAGCCAGTGTAGAGGATGGGAGTGGTAGTGCCCCTGATGGAGTGTAGTTTTGTCACGGTGTCCTACCTCAGGCCAGCGCTCCCTGGGGTCCATTGCTGTGGAATTTGTAGCACTGAAGAAAGAAGCCCGAATTGAATGTAGCAGTCCTCTACCTAAGCGCTACATAGAACTTGAAAATGCAAACAGTAGCAGCAGGCATTAGTGCAATTCTTTTCAGGCACTGAGGAGGTATGGATGGCTGCAATTCTGCACTTAGATGATGCTGGCCTAGTGGTGGTCTGGTAATGATCTCTTTGGCCCCTTTTCTTTCACCTCAGAGCAGGGTCAGTAGAAGCTGAATGTCACAGTTCTCTCTGCTGTCTCTGATCTCAAGACTACACTTGAGTCTCTACTTTAATTCTAGAGAGTGAGTGCTCTAGGAGCTGCTTTCGCACTGTCCGGCAGGGTCCTCTCTCTTCTCCTCTCTGCCTAACTCTCCCCTAGTCTGATTCTCCCTAGCTTGGCCCCACCCTTGGCAGCAAGTCAGACTAGCCCACTCCTACCAAAGGTGGAGGAAGGGGATAGTAAGTTCCATTCCTATTACCGAACATTGCCAACTCCATCTGCTAGTAAACAAAGTGCATTACATGTCATTACATTCACATTGCATAAGAAATATACTGTATATAATACAGTAACCAAAATACTAAATAGTAATGCCCCCCACTCTGGGGTATTACAAATACTGGTCTCCCTTTCTTGTTTTTCAAAAGGAAAGTTCTGTTCTTCTATTATTTTATACCAAGTGTAGTTTATTTTGCATTTCATTTATTTTGTCTTTCTTTATTTCATGTTCACATGAATAAAGGCTTCTTAATATTTCATACTTGTTAATAGTTCATACTTTTCCTAAAGAGCACTTATCGTTCCATATATTGCCTAGGCAATGTACACTGCTCATCCTAGATCTGAATTAATTAAATATTCTTCTGAAATACTTTGTTCTTTACATAGTTGAATGTGCTGACAACAAAATCACACAAAAATAAAAAAATGGAAATCAAATTTTTCAACCCATGGAGGTCTGGATTTGGAGTCACACTCAAAATTAAAGTGGAAAAACACACTACAGGCTGATCCAACTTTGATGTAATGTCCTTAAAACAAGTCAAAATGAGGCTCAGTAGTGTGTGTGGCCTCCATATGCCTGTATGACCTCCCTACAACGCCTGTGCATCCTTCTGATGAGGTGGCGGACGGTCTCCTGAGGGATCTCCTCCCAGATCTGGACTAAAGCATCTGCCAACTCCTGGACAGTCTGTGGTGCAACGTCACGTTGGTGGACAGAGCGAGTCATGATGTCCCAGATGTACTCAATTGGATTTAGGTCTGGGGAACGGGCGGGCCAGTCCATAGCATCAATGCCTTCGTCTTGCAGGAACTGCTGACACACTCCAGCCACATGAGGTCTAGCATTGTCTTGCATTAGGAGGAACCCAGGGCCAACCGCACCAGCATATGGTCTCACAAGAGGTCTGAGGATCTCATCTCGGTACCTAATGGCAGTCAGGCTACCTCTGGCGAGCACATGGAGGGCTGTGCGGCCCTCCAAAGAAATGCCACCCCACACCATTACTGACCCAATGCCAAACCAGTCATGCTGGAGGATGTTGCAGGCAGCAGAACGTTCTCCACAGCGTCTCAAGACTGTCACGTCTGTCACAAGTGCTCAGTGTGAACCTGCTTTCATCTGTGAAGAGCACAGGGCGCCAGTGGCGAATTTGCCAATCTTTGTGTTCTATGGCAAATGCCAAACGTCCTGCACGGTGTTGGGCTGTAAGCACAACCCCCACCTGTGGACGTCGGGCCCTGATATCACCCTCATGGAGTCTGTTTCTGACCGTTTGAGCAGACACATGCACATTTGTGGCCTGCTGGAGGTCATTTTGCAGGGCTCTGGCAGTGCTCCTCCTGTTCCTCCTTGCACAAAGGCGGAGGTAGCGGTCCTGCTGCTGGGTTGTTGCCCTCCTATGGCCTCCTCCACGTCTCCTGATGTACTGGCCTGTCTCCTGGTAGCGCCTCAATGCTCTGGACACTACGCTGACAGACACAGCAAACCTTCTTGCCACAGCTCGCATTGATGTGCCATCCTGGATAAGCTGCACTACCTGAGCCACTTGTGTGGGTTGTAGACTCCGTCTCATGCTACCACTAGAGTGAAAGCACCGCCAGTATTCAAAAGTGACCAAAACATCAGCCAGGAAGCATAGGAACTGAGAAGTGGTCTGTGGTCACCACCTGCAGAACCACTCCTTTATTGGGGGTGTCTTGCTAATTGCCTATAATTTCCACCTGTTGTCTATCCCAGTGGTGGGCAACCTTTTTTGTCAACTGAGCCAAATATCGCCAAAACCACGATTGGAATTTCTTTCGAGAGCCACATTTTTAAAACCTAAAATATTGCATCAACAGTACCAGTGAGGACTATTAGGCTCATGCACACGACCGTGTGCCCGCAAAAAAGTAGCGCATGCTGAAGTGAATGGGTCCATGATGCGTGCTGCATACGGCCGTGTGCAGCCCGCATCAAGGACCCATTCACTTCAATGGGTCCAGGATCCGGGCGCATGCACTACTTTTTTGCGGTGCGGAGGCACAGCCAGAAGCACCACGGAAAC
This sequence comes from Bufo bufo, assembly GCF_905171765.1. NCBI lineage: Eukaryota > Metazoa > Chordata > Amphibia > Anura > Bufonidae > Bufo > Bufo bufo. The sequence goes on from NC_053391.1 coordinate 109,526,135, forward strand.
ACACTGTAGCACTCATATCCCGGATCCTGGACCCATTGAAGTGAATGGGTCCATGATGCGGGCTGCACACGGCCGTGTGCAGCCCGCATCATGGACCCATTCACTTCAGCATGTGCTACTTTTTTGCGGTGCGGGCAGTCGGATGCGGATCGCGAACCCCATTCAAGTGAATGGGTCCGCGATCCTCATGCAGCTGCCCCATGGTCTGTGTCCGTGCATTGCGGACCGCTATTTGCGGTCCGCAGCACAGGAACGGCGCCCTTACATTCGTGGGCATAAGCCCAGAGTGTGTTTTTGAATACTTTTATATGTACTTTTTTTTATTTGGATCTTGATTATTATTTCATTTTATCTTTATCATTTTTTACTTTTCCTAAACTTGACGGACAATTTACAAGCAGCTTGAGCGGCGCGATATGGCTGCGCAGCCGCCCACCCGCCAGCCCGAACCAAAGAGCCGCAGTGAAGGATCAAAAGAGCCGCATGTGGCTCGCGAGCCGCGGCTTGCCGACCACTGGTCTATCCCATTTGCACAACAGCATGTGAAATTGATTGTCATTCAGTGTTGCTTCCTAAGTGGACAGTTTGATTTCACAGAAGTGTGATTGACTTGGAGTTACATTGTGTTGTTTAAGTGTTCCCTTTATTTTTTTGAGCAGTGTATATAAAAGATGAAAAGCACAGACATTTCATACTTTTCCTAAATACTTTAGGTCTAGGCATTTTATAGAATACCTGCATTTCATACGTCGCTTGTAACTTAACCTATATATTTTCATGGAACAAATGCTTTCATCATTTCCTGACTAGGACCGATTGGGAAAAGATTAATATGTCAATACTGGAAAGTAGCCTGTTGCTGTCAACATATTTCAGCAGTGGACACAATGAATGATTGTGCTGATATTGGACACGATGGACTTTTCATGCTTCAGCTCTGTGCATGGTTTTCCTTAGAGACAAAAAACAATAAATGTTTGGATTAGGAGGTAATCTACTGCTAAAGACATTTATGCTAAAGACATTTATGGTGACAGCCATTGTTGATATAAGCAGAAATTGAATGTTCAAGACAGTTGCAAGTTATGACATAATATCTTTTGTGAGAAGGCACAAGGTGCCATAGAATGCTATAGATACGTGTCACCGAGGGGCCTGGCCTCCGTGAAATGAACCAGTAACGTTTTGTCAGTGACCTTAGGTTACTGACACTTAGTAGTAGTTTAGCTGCTGGCTACAGCTGATCTGAGCCGGGTTTCATTGGAGTAGTCAAGGAGTAGGGTGGGATGACTACTCCCACGTATCCAGACCAGGTTTTGGCTGGCCTATATAAGCTAGGAAGCCCAGGAGAGCTGGGGGTGTGGTTCCTAGTCTGGAAGTGTGATAGACTGGGAGTACAGCTGTGTGGAGTATTTCAGCGGAGAAGCCTGCTATTGCCAAGTCTTTTCCCCCTCAAGCTGGTGGTGGAAACCAAGAACTACAGAGGACTGTGAGTCAGACCACTTTACATGGACAGTTTTTTGTGTGTTTACATGCTGAAGTAAGCAAGTATTTGTTGAATCCATTTTGGACAAAATAAAAAGAATATTGTTTGAACTATATCTGAAGTCACAATTTGAGCTGATCGTCACAAGTTGGTGGAGGATGCGGCATGAACCCGGGGATGAACTACATGTCCTGGGTCAAAGCTGCAACACAAACCAAACTAAGTCAGCCATCATGGAGGAGGTGATTAAGCACCTGGTGCAGGCAAACTTACAGCAACAGCAGATGAGTGCCAAGCAACAAAAGGCGCATACAGAGGCCATGCAAGCCCAGCAGGAGACCAACAAGCTGCTCATCCAGCAGATGGCCGTCCTGACCAACGCCGTTCGCGCCCGGGAGAGTTCAACTCCGCCCACTCTGGATGATGGTCATCATGTCACGAGGACTGTGAGGGAAACCTTGCAGAAGATGACCCTGGAGGATGACATTGAGGCTTTGCTCACTGTGTTCGAGCAGGTGGCTGACCGGGAGAAGCTACCGCCGGATCAGTGGGCCAAAGTTCTGGTCCCATATTTAACTGGGGAGCCCCAAAAGGCATATTATGATCTTGCCCTGCAGGACGCTAAAGAGTACCCAAAATTAAAAGCTGAGATCCTGGCACGGCTTAGTGTTACCTTGGCGTTGCGGGCCCAGAGTGTACAGTACAATGCCTATAGCCTGGACAAACCTTCGAGATCCCAGCTGTTTGACTTGCTACATCTAGTCCAGAAGTCGTTGCAGCCAGAGATCTTCTCCCTGGCTGAATTGGTGGAGTGTGTGGTCATGAACCAGTTCATGCACTCCCTTCCCCAATCCATCCAGTGCTGAGTTGCACAGGGTGACCCCCAGATGGCAGATGATCCAGTGGGGCTGGTGGAGAGATTCCATGCTATGGGAACCTGAAGTCACCCTATTGGGGGGCCCTGAAGGACTTGGACAGTCAGAGACTGGGGGTCAAGCCCACTCGAGAGGGTCGCGCCAAGGCCAGGGGGATGCCAGAACCAGTGACCAAAGGAATTTCTGGGAAATCATTTGCTGGAGATATTGGGTCACATGGTAGCCCAGTGTCCCACCACCACAGAGCCCAAGGACTGTTCTGTGGGCCGGCGCAGTTCCCTCTTCACGCAGCTAGCTTGCAGCGCCGTACCAACCAAGGGGGAGGGACCCCAGATGTGTACACTAACAATCAATGGGACTCTTGTCTCAGGACTGTTGGACTCAGGGAGCTTGGTCACTCTTATCTCGGCCTTTCTTCATCATGTGTTGGCCCCCGGGGAAAATCTAGGGGTCATTTGTATTTATGGGGACACCAGAGTTTACCCGGTGGCCCAGGTTACTCTGGAGACAGGCTGGGGTACCCTGACGCACAATGTGGGGTTGGTGAAACGCTTACTTCTTGATGCTATTATTGGTTGTGAATGTGACTGCCCCCAATGTTATTGGCCAGGGTGTTTCCGAGAGATTAGGGATTTCTGTCAATCTTGTCTAGTTTGCCAGGTCACTTCCCCAGTAGCCCACTTCCGTAGCCCTCTGGTCCCATTACCAATCATTGAGGACCCCTTTGAAAGGATAGAAATGGACCTGGTAGGGCCGTTGGTGAAGTCAGCTAAGGGGCATCAGTACATCCTCGTAATCGTTGATTACGCTACCTATTACCCCAAGGTTGTTCCCCTACGGAACGCCTTGTCCAGAAATATTGCCCAGGAATTGTTCTATGTCTTCTCCCGAATGGGAATTTCCAAAGAGATTCTCACAGACCAGGGAACCCCATTTATGTCAAAGGTGATGAGGGAACTGTGCAAAGTTTTAAGAGTCACTCAGCTTGCGTACATCACCATTTTCAGACGGATGGCCTTGTGGATCAATTTAATAAGACCCTAAAGGCCATGCTGAGGAAAGTGGTAGAGAAGGATGGGACTGGAATTGTCTGATACCATACCTATTGTTCTTTATTAGAGAAGTGCCCCAAACCTCCACAGGGTTTTCACCCTTCGAATTACTGTATGGCAGGCACCCCAGGGGTCTCTTGGATGTGGCAAAGGAAACAAAAGTGTAGTAGAGCATGTACTTCAAAAGTGTAGTAGAGCATGTAGCCCAGATACAGGAGAGGATGTCGAGGGTGATGCCCATTGTAAAGGAGCATATGCTCCAGGCACAAGAGGCATAGGCCTGGGTCTATAATAGGTCCTCCTGTCTGAGACAGTTTAATCTGGGAGATTGTGTATTAGTGTTAGTCCCCACTGTCGAGAGCAAATTCCTAGCCAAATGGCAGGGTCCCTACGAAATAGTTGAAAAAGTGGGGGAGGTCAACTATAGGATACACCAGCCAGGGAAGAGGTAGCCCTTCCAGATCTACCATGTCAATTTGATCAAACCCTGGAAGCTGAGAGACCCACCAGAATCTTCTTGCCTGGTGACTCAACCAGAATCCACCATTGAAGCTGTTAAGATTTCAGAGACCCTATCCCCCTCCCAAAAACAACAGTGTAAGGAACTGCTGCATAGTGTTGAGCGGCAGGGGCAATATTCGAATTCGCAATATTTCGTGAATATTTTGTAGAATATTCGTTGAATATTTGAGAATTCGAATATTCGTTATATTCTACATTCTTTTTTTTTTACTCGAAAATCGGCAAGGTAATGATCTCGTAATATGCAAATAGTACACGATCAATACAGGCATGGGTCAAAAACAAATATATAGCACTATAGAATATTCGTTTTTTAGAATATTTCATAATTTTACTCCCTGCTTAAGTTGCTTGTGGGCTAATGACTCATTGGCCCACAAGCAAAAAACAGGGAGGAATCATGTGTTCAGATGAAAAAAATGACGAATATTCGAAAAACAAATATATAGCACTATATTCTAAATATTCGCGAATTCTCGAAGTTGCGATATTCGAAATAAAAATTTGCTTTTCTAATATTCGCGCTCAACACTACTGCTGCAGAGGAATAAAGATCTCTTCACGGTAACCCCCGGGCGTACCAATGTGATAGAACATGAGATCCTCACGGATCCCTAAGTGAGGGTGAACTTAAAACCGTATAGGATCCCTGAAGCCCTCCAGGAGGTCATTTCCAAGGAGGTCCGGAGGATGATAAAGCTAGGGGTGATTGATAGGTCTAAAAGTGGGTGGTCCAGCCCCATAGTGCTAGTGCCAAAACCAAACGGCGAGTGGAGATTCTGCAATGACTACCGCAAGCTTAATGAGGTGTCCACGGTTGATGCCTACCCTATGCCCAAGGTAGATGAGCTGGTCGAACGACTAGGCCAGGCGAGGTATATTAGCACCTTAGGTTGCTAGTAGATCCCACTGTCAAAAGAGGCTAAGGAGAAGATTGTTTTCTCTACACCTGAGGGGTCTTTTCAGTATGTATAAATGCTGTTTGGAGGCACCTGCCACCTTCCAGAGGGCCATGGACCAAGTTCTACGCCCCCATAGGGAGTATGCGGCGGTGCACTTAGATGACACTGTCATCTTTAGTCACGATTGGGAAAGCCATCTCAGAAAAGTTCAGGCCGTCCTTAATGCCTTAAGGAAGGCTGGGTTTACAATTACCCCAGCCAAATGTGCCCTAGGAATAGAGGAAAACAGATACCTTGGCTATGTAGTGGGGAGAGGGGAGATTAAACCCCAGCTTAATAAGGTAGAAGCCATTCAGAATTGGCCCCGCCCACTAACCAAGAGGCAGATCAAGGCGTTTCTGGGTATTGTGGGATACTATAGGTGGTTTGTCCCCAGGTTCGCAGAAATAGCGGTTCCCCTGACCGACCTGAAAAAGAGCAAAAAGTTGGCCATAGTGAGGTGGCCACCAGAAGCGGAAAGGGCCATTCAGGAGCTTAAACAGGCCCTGTGTAAGCAACCCGTGTTGATAGCCCCTGACTTCTGCCGTGAGTTTGTGGTCCAGACCGACGTCTCCAATGTAGGTCTGGGTGCAGTCTCAAGTAGTGAATGGAGACGAGCACCCAGTGATATACCTTAGTAGAAAACTGTCCCCAGCAGAAAGGAATTATGCCATCATTGAGAAGGAGTGTCTGTCCATAAAATGGGCACTAGACTCCCTCAGGTACTATCTACTGGGAAGGAGGTTCAGGTTAGTGTCGGACCATACCCCACTAAGGTGGAGGCGAGAGAAGATGGGGAATAATGCTCAAGTTACCCGCTGGTTCCTTGCACTTCAAGATTTCTCCTTTTCAGTAGAACACAGGCCAGGCAAGGTGCAAGGGAATGCGGATGCGGATGACCTGTCAAGGATACACAGTCTGGTGGCTAAAGATGCCCAAGCCCCCGGCATTGGACGGGGAAAAGGGTATGTGAGAAGGCACAAGGTGCCATAGAAGACCATAGATACGTGTCACCGAGGTGACTGGCCTCGGTGAAATGAACCAGTAACGTTTTGTCACTAACCTTAGGTTACTGACACTAGTTTAGCTGCTGGCTGCAGCTGATCTGGGCCGGTTTTCATTGGAGTAGTCAAAGAGCAGGGTGGGATGACTACTCCTACGTAATCCATGCAACGTGCCAGTCCGCAGGGGTAGAACACGTGAGATTCACGGTGGGCCGAAGTGTACAAACAGTTCATCGGTTACTCACGGTTTAGCAGATGCCTCCCTGGGGCAGCAGTGCAGTGAAGGGGAGAACAGCACTGGATTCTCCGGGTCACACTCTATTACAGGGGACACCGGCCAGGTGGTGATTGAGGTGCCCTTGATGGTGATTGGGTTTCTGAGTGCTTGTGTGGCTGGAAACTTTACTATAACCAGGTTCTTGATAACAGTTTACATCCTGTTATGAAACAGTCTCTGGTATACATGCAAGATGGATGTGATGAATCCCAGTAACAGGCTGTACTTGTAGTAATGTGTCAGGCTAGGGTAGTTAGTTAGGTACTCACTGATATTCAGCTCTTTGCCTTGCTTCAGTCTCAGTTGAAGTAGTACAAGTCATAGTCTTCTACACACAAGTGCTGCAACAGAAATATTTTCTGTTCTTAGAATAACGGTGAGGCTGCCAGAAGCTAATAAGTCCTTCACCTAGATACAAAGGCACCTAGAGCCCAGAATAATGGCTTTGTCCCTCCTTTGTCTTTATCCAACAATAAACTTGACCAAAATTCACTTGCTACTCCTGAAGAGTGAATGGTAGAATATAGCCGTGGAGCCCAAGAGAGAGCTGAGAGGAGACCGCTCTTTCCTCCTCCACACTCTGAACTCAACCACTACATCTTCCCAACTCCCCTAAATAGACCTGTCCTATATTTACTATGGTGCTACCCCCATGTAGTGGTGGAATGTATGTAGTGCACCTGACAGCCTGGTAACAGGAATTTCACATAAGAAAACAATATAGCATGATATTACATGTGACACAATAAGCTTTTGCAGTGCCCACATAAGCTAGTGGGACACTGCATCCAGACCAGGTTTTGTCTGGCCTATATAAGCTAGGAAGCTGGGGGTGTGGTTCCTAGTCTGGAAGTGTGATAGACTGGGAGTACAGCTGTGTGGAGTATTTCAGCGGAGAAGCCTGCTACTGCCAAGTCTTTTCCCCCTCAAGCTGGTGGTGGAAACCAGGAACTACCGAGGACTGTGAGTCAGACCACTTCACGTGGACAGTTTTTCGTGTGTTTACATGCTGAAGTAAGCAAGTATTTGTTGAATCCATTTTGGACAAAATAAAAAGACTATTGTTTGAACAATATCTGAAGTCACCATTTGAGCTGATCACCACACTATTTACAAATTTTATCAACTACACCTATAGGTATGAGCTGAGGTTTTGGGTGGATTGATGGTCCTTTTACATGGGCCGCTTATCTGGAAAGAACAACGTACGTTTCTGATTATTGTCCCATGTAAGCCAATTGCCTGGCTTGTTGGGCGTTTGCATGTTTAATGCAGCACTAAAAAGTGCCAGTCAACTGTAAAAGGACCCAGATGCTTTTAAGTGATAATCCTGCAGCATCCCACTAGCTTATGTGGGAACTGCACAAGCTTTGTGTTGTCTTCTGTAATTTCATGCTGTATTGTGTTATCATGTGACATCCCTTTTTACCAGGCTGTCAGGTGCACCACATACATCTCACCACTAGATGGGGGTAGCAACATAGTATATATAGTGCAGTTCAGGCCTAGTTAGGGAGTTTTGAGATGGGAGTTGTGAAGGAGAAGGAGATGGAGTGAGGAGCTAAGGGGAAAGGAGAGGCCCCCTCATCTCAGCTCTCGCTGGAGCTCCACGACCTAGAGGAGCCATCGTACACCTCAGTATCAAAGCCAGGAAGACAGGCATAGGAAAGTCTACATTCTACTATTCACTCTTCAGGAGTAACAAGTGAATTTCTGGTCAAGTTTATTATTGGATAAAGACAAAGGAAGGACAAAGCCATTATTCTAGGCTCTAGGTGCCTTTGTATCTAGGTGAAGGACTTATTAGCTTCCGGCAGCCTCACCGTTATTCTAAGGACAGATAAGGGTTCTGTTGTATCACTTGTGTAGAAGATCAAGACTGGAACTACCTCAACTGAGACTGAAGCAAGGCAAGGAGCTGAATATTAGTGAGTACCTAACTAACTACCCTAGCCTGACACATTACTACCAGCACAGCCTGTTAATGGGATTCATCACATCCAACTTGCATGTATACTAGAGATGTAAACCGTTATCAAAAACCTGGTTATAGTAAAGTTTACAGTTGGATTTAAACCTGCCTGATTCTTCTAACTTTATATCACTACCACTCTCAACATTTTGCACCATCAAGGTGCTGGCGTCAGGACAATATCTAAGTCGGGGCCCAGCCGCACAAGCACTCAGCACCTATTCACCATCAAGGGCACCTCAATCACAACCTGGCCGGTGTCCCCTGTAATAGAGTGTGCCCTGGAGAATCCAGTGCTATTCTCCCCTTCACTGCACTGCCGGCCCAGGGAGGCGTCTACTAAACCGTGAGCAACCGATGAACTGTATGTACATTCTGGCCCACCGTGAACGTTCTACCCCTGTGGACTGGCACGCTGAAATCCAGTTGTGACAAGTTATCCAATATCCACAGAATAGGGGATACCTATTACATCGATCGGGGTCCTACCGCTGGGACCACCACTGAGAACTAAGCTCCCAAAATGGACAGAGTGGCCCCCTTCAGGGAACCCTGAAATGAAGAGAGTGGCAGGTCAGACATGCACAGATAAGATAAGATAAGATGCCTTTATTTTCACTGTACAATACAATGTAATACAATGTACAATACAATGAAATGTTGTTTGGAGCAATCCTAGATGCCATGGACAGAGGAACAAGAACTGACATTTAAACTAAAGCATTACACTAGAAAAAAACAAAACATTGCACTAGAAAGCATTACTATTCACAGTTCACAGCAATATATAGCAAGAGCAAAGTAGGAAGTGCTTATGAGTATATATACACACTGATTCAGACACCACTGCAGACAAGAGATCATCATGGGTTCATGAATGCAGCAGTCACTTTCAGTCTGTGGTAGTTTCTATCCTAGGAAGGGGCAATAATCTCCGAGCATTTAGACTGATTGTTTTGGGGTAAAAGCTGTTCTTCAGCCTAGTGGTGCGGGCATGTAGGGCTCTAAGACGCCTACCAGAGGGTAGGGGAATGAAAAGGCTGTGGCTGGGGTGAGTTGGATCCCCGCAGATAATTTTTGCCCTGTTGCTGCAGCGAGCAGTGAAGATGTCATCCAGTGATGGTAACTGAGTACCAGTGATTCTGCCAGCCATTCTGATGATGCGCTTGAGGGTCTTCTTGTCCTCAGAAGAGCAGCCGGAGTACCACACTGTAATGCAGTATGTGATAACAGATTCTATGGTGCACCTGTAAAAGTTGACTAGCAGCTGTTTTGGGAGTTGTGCTCTCTTCAGACTCCTCAGAAAATAAAGCCTCTGAAGGCCTTTTTTGGTAATTTCTGTTGTGTATTTTATCCATGACAGGTCCTGACTAATATGAACTCCCAAGAATCTCCATGTTTCCACCATTAATGCTAATTGGATGGTGTCCATTTCGTTTCTTCTTCCTAAAATCCAGAATTAGCTCCTTTGTTTTCTTGGTATTGAGTATAAGGTTGTTGTTCTTACTCCATCTCTCTAGGTTCTCAACCTCTTTCCTATAGGCTGTTTCATCATTGTTGGAGATTAGGCCTATCACGGTCGTGTCATCTGCAAATTTTATAATGGTATTGGTATTGTGAATAGGTTTACAGTCATTTGTGAAGAGGGAGTAAAGGAGAGGGCTCAACACACAGCCTTGCAGTACCCCAGTGTTTAGTGTTAAGGATGAAGAAAAGTGCTTGCCCATGCATATGATTTGTGGTCTTTTTGTAAGAAAATCCAGTATCCAGTTGCACAGGTGTGAGCTGAGACCCAAGTTGTTCAGTTTCGTTGCCAACTTGTTGGGAGGGATGGTGTTAAAGGCTGAGCTGTAATCAATGAACAGCATCCGCACATAGCTGTCTCTCTGCTCCAGGTGTGACAGTGCAGTGTGAAGGGTAAGTGAGACAGCATCCTCAGTTGACCTATGTGCTCTGTAAGCAAACTGGTATTGGTCCATGGAGGTGCAGATCTTGCTCTTCATGTGCCTGAGGACAAGTTGTTCAAAGCACTTCATAGCAATAGGAGCGAGAGCCACTGGGCGATAATCACTTAAGGTCTTCACCCCTGCCTGTTTTGGATTTGGGACAATTGTGGAGGACTTCAGGCAAGTGGGCACAATGGCCTGCTCTAGTGAGCTGTTAAACATACAGGTAAACGCTGTTTAGCACAGTTTTTTAGGACTTTTCCAGGAACTTCATCAAGGCCAGCTGCTTTGTGGGGATTAATGTGGTTTAAGGCCCATTCTACCTCATGTGCTCTCAGCATCAGGGAACATGATGGAGCCTCTTGCTGGGCTAATTTGATAATAGGCAGCTCATCGTCTCAAGAGAGAAAGAATTTCCGGTGTTGATAGAACAGGTGTTGCTCTTATAATTCGTAATGGACTTGATACCCTGCCACATGCGTCGGGAATCAGAGCTTGTAAAATGATGTTGTATTTTTGTTTTGTAGCAGTGCTTTGCCTCCTTAATGCCCCTCTTCAGATTGGACCTGGCTGTTTTGTACTCCTCTGGGTCTCCCTTTTGGAAAGCAATGTCACGTGCCTGCAAAAGGTTTTGGACATTTCTGTTTATCCATGGTTTCCTATTTGGGAAGGTCCGAATGATTTTGGTATCAGTGACATTGTCCATGCAAAATTTAATATAGGATAGGACAGAGGAGGCATATATGTTTGTCCGTGTGATTTTCCTTTGTAGCTGCCTGTTTAAACAAATCCCAATCTGTGTCCTCAAAACAATCCTGTAGTCTCATTGTGGCTCCTTCAGGCCAAACTCTGATTGTATGCAAAGTAGGCTTAATCCTGGTGATAAGAGGTTTGTATGCTGGAGCTAAAAACAAAGAAATGTGATCCGACCTGCCAAGATGGGGGGCAGGTGATGCTGTATAAGCATTTACTATGTTGCAATAAACACGGTCCAATGTATTTCTCCCCCTAGTTGGGAATTTAACAAACTGGTAAAATTTGGGGAGCACAGTTTTGAGATTGGCTTGGTTAAAATCACCCGCTAAGATGAACACTCCATCTGGATGGATATTTTGCAGACTGTTCGTAATATCATGCAATTTGGACAGTGCCAGCTTAAGATAAGATTAGCTTGTGAAGGAATGTAAACTATGGTGAGATACACGACTGTGAATTCCCTCAGTAAGTAGAACGGTCTGCATTTAAGTGTCATAAGTTCTAAATCAGCAGAGCAATATTGTTCAGCAATGACTGTGGAGGTACACCAAGCCTTATTGACATACAGTATCTGCTGCTCAAACTCTAAGGGCCAGAGATAGATGAGTACAGCGCTCAAACTCCCATAGAGACGAATGGTTCCACGCACTTACCGGCCCGCGCTAACTCTTTGGGCGCAGTTTCCGATCTGCAGTGCCACCAGCATCCAGTTACTAGGACAACCAGGGTTGGCTGACTGTGATTGGTGCTTTGGTGTTATACTAGCCATTCTACTGTGTTTAAACTCCTGACCCGCTGACTCCCTGCTTGGTTGTGATTTTGCTCTATTATCTGACAATTTGAATTTTGATGTGATCTCCTGGTATCTGACTCTTGGCTTGGTATTGTGACTCTGTATTTTGTTTTTGTTTCTTCCTCTGTTGTGACCCTCTGCGTATGAGCTTGGCTTGCCTGACCTAATTGTTGTGTAATCTATTTTTCTTTTATTCCATCTGTTTGGTAGTTTTCCCCTTAGGTCCTATGCCCTGTCGTTCAGTTGAGGACCATTGATTAGGATGGATTGTCTAAGTTGGCAGGGACATTTGTGCTGGTTTCAGTTAAGGGCTGCACTTCGCTCTACTGATGTGACAAATGGAGTGGCAAAGTGCATGCCTTATTTCTCACTCCATTCATTACGAGGAGCCCTGAGGGTATGGAGTATCTGTTTTTGTGATTGGTGGGGGTCCCAGTGGTAGGATACCCACCGATCTAATAGTTATCCAATATCCTGTGGATCCTTCTGCTATGTGCCTTTCTCTACCTGGTGGTTACCAGAGTTTGTTAACTATCACATGTCAATAAAAGACCGCTATTACAGAATACCTCTGTGTCATGCCAAAATGTATGAATTGTCCTTCAATACTTTCAGGGCTAGGACTGTAACTTTATCCTACTGCAATGGTCAACATAGTAGTCCTTTGATCTCAATACAGTTGAAAATACAGTTGAACATTGTATGCTGCAGTATCGTTTGCACAAGTTATTATCCCAGAGGAGAACATCCACATTTTGTTTAATCTTGAAAAATTCAAGATGCCGTTGGGGGAGAGAAGGAATGGACAAAGTGAATATTTTCGTCCAGTCCTTTTGTTCTCTCCAGAAGTGCCTGGCAGTGGCTTTCTCCTCTCTTTCCCAAGTGGATGGGGGAGTCGGGAGAGACAGCGATCGTTCAGCTGGCAGCTATTGAATGTGTATGGCTGCCTTTAGTCCACAATTACTATCCCCAACCAGGTAGAGGTTCCTTGTGTAAATGGATTGATTTTATGATGGTAAAATAATGCGGCCAAACACAGTATGAAAAAAGCCTTATTAAATGAAATTATACTTAGTTTTTCTATAATGAAATGGGGAGGCCCGTTCCATCTTGTTTAATGACAATCAGAAGGTTGCTGGACACCTCTTCATGGTCCCAGCTGAGGCTAATTACATAAGCATTGTTACACATATATATATATATTTAGGATTTGCTATTTTTCTGACGGCAGACAAACCCAAATCTTTCTGGGTTTGTTTCAAATGAATCCACAAAAACTGCATGGAGCGCTTTTTTAGTGTACATCAGGGAGAAAAAAACACTAGGGAGGAAGAAGGGGTCTCACATGACCCGGAGAGGAGGTGGAGAGGATGACTTGCCCAGATTGGCTCCCAGCATGACAGACCGCCTGGATGAGCCAATCAACGCTGTAGCACGCAAAGACGTGCTCTAGCAGAACTAGCAAAATCCCATTATGTGCTGGACTGTGAATGAGGGTGGTTTAGTCCTACAGTGTCTGCCAGGAAAACAATCATAGGGAGTCAGGGAGAGTGAAAAATCAGGGACAGTCGGAAATCAATCAAGCTTATTGCCAGGGAAAGTGAAGGGAAAGGCTAGGATTCCAAAGAAGAATTGTGTGTGTTATGTACAATAGAGAGAGGCAGGGCTGCTATCAGAAGTGCGGGAGCACCTCAAAAGTAGCTACCTGCAAGCCAATACTTTTGTTTCCCCATTTTCACAGAAATTCTTCTTTTTTTGTGTGTGTGTGTCTCAATATAATTAAGCAACATATATATTGTGTGTGTGTGTATATACAGTCAGGTCCATAACTATTGGGACATCAACACAATTCTAACATTTTTGACTCTATACACCACCACAATGGATTTAAAGTAAAACGAACAAGATGTGCTTTAACTGCAGACTGTCAGCTTTAATTTGAGGGTATTTACATCCAAATCAGGTGAACGGTGTAGGAATTACAACAGTTTGCATATGTGCCTCCTACTTGTTAAGGGACAAAAAGTAATGGGACAATTGGCTTCTCAGCTGTTCCATGGCTAGGTGTGTGTTATTCCCTCATTATCCCAATTACAATGAGCAGATAAAAGGTCCAGAGTTCATTTCCAGTCTGCTATTTGCATTTGGAATCTGTTGCTGTCAACTCTTAAGATAAGATCCAAAGAGCTGTCACTATTAGTGAAGTAAGCCATCATTAGGCTGAAAAAACAAAACAAACCCATCAGAGAGATAGCAAAAACATTAGGTGTGGCCAAAACAACTGTTTGGAACATTCGTAAAAAGAAGGAATGCACCGGTGAGCTCAGCAACACCAAAAGACCTGGAAGACCACAGAAAACAACTGTGGTGGATGACTGAAGAATTCTTTCCCTAGTGAATAAAACACCCTTCACAACAGTTGACCAGATCAAGAACACTCTCTAGGAGGTAGGTGTATGTGTGTCAAAGTCAACAATCAGGAAAATACTTCACCAGAGTGAATACAGAGGGTTCACCACAAGATGTAAACCATTGGTGAGCCTCAAAAACAGGAAGGCCAGATTAGAGTTTGCCAAACAACATCTAAAAAAGCCTTCACAGTTCTGGAACAGCATCCTATGGACGGATGAGACCAAGATCAACTTGTACCAGAGTGATGGGAAGAGAAGAGTATGGAGAAGGAAAGGAACTGCTCATAATCCTAAGCATACCACCTCATCAGTGAAGCATGGTGGTGGTAGTGTCATGGCGTGGGCATGTATGGCTGCCAATGGAACTGGTTCTCTTGTATTTATTGATGATGTGACTGTTGACAAAAGCATCAGGATGAATTCTGAAGTATTTCGGGCAATATTATCTGCTCATAATAAGCCAAATGCTTTAGAACTCATTGGACGGCGCTTCACAGTGCAGATGGACAATGACCCAAAGCATACTGCAAAAGCAACCAAAGAGTTTTTTAAGGGAAAGAAGTGGAATGTTATGCAATGGCCAAGTCAATCACCTGACCTGAATCCGATTGAGCATGCATTCCACTTGCTAAAGACAAAACTGAAGGGAAAATGACCAAGAACAAGCAGGAACTGAAGACAGTTGCAGTAGAGGCCTGGCAGAGCATCACCAGGGATGAAACCCAGCATCTGGTGATGTCTATGCGTTCCAGACTTCAGACTGTAATTGACTGCAAAGGATTTGCAACCAAGTATTAAAAAGTGAAAGTTTGATTTATGATTATTATTCTGTCCCATTACTTTTGGTCCCTTAACAAGTGGGAGGCACATATGCAAACTGTTGTAATTCCTACACCGTTCACCTGATTTGGATGTAAATACCCTCAAATTAAAGCTGACAGTCTGCAGTTAAAGCACATCTTGTTTGTTTCATTTCAAATCCATTGTGGTGGTGTATAGAGCCCAAAATTTTAGAATTGTGTAGATGTCCCAATATTTATGGACCTGACTGTATATATATATATATATATATATATATATATATATAAAAATCCAGAAAATGGAAGGCACTCCAGTCAGATGAAAAAAATGTGTGATTCCTTTATTCAACCATCCGGTGCAACGTTTCGGCTCTAAATGAGCCTTTTTCCATGTATCCGTGGATCCGTAAAAATCATACGGACATCTGAATGCAGCATGACAGGGGGGGGGGGGTGATCAATGACAGGGGGGGGGGTGATCAATGACAGGGGGGTGATCAGGGAGTCTATATGGGGTGATCACCCCCCCTGGAAGGCTCCAGGGAGACGCCTGTATGTGTTTTGCGGATCCGATCCATCTATCAGTGGATCCGTAAAAATCATGCGGACATCTGAATGGAGCTTTACAGGCGGTTGATCAATGACAGGGGTGTAATCAATGACAGGGGGGTGATCAGGGAGTCTATATGGGGTGCTCACCACAGTCATTGATCACGCCCCTGTAAGGCTTCATTCAGACGTCCGTATGCGTTTTGCGGATCCGATCCATGTATCCGTGGATCCGTAAAAATCATACGGACATCTGAATGCAGCATGACGGGGGGGGGGGGTGATCAATGACAGGGGGGGGTGATCAATGACAGGGGGGTAATCAGGGAGTCTATATGGGGTGATCACCACAGTCATTGATCACGCCCCTGTAAGGCTTCATTCAGACGTCCGTATGCGTTTTGCGGATCCGATCCATCTATCAGTGGATCCGTAAAAATCATGCGGACATCTGAATGGAGCTTTACAGGGGGTTGATCAATGACAGGGGGGTAATCAATGACAGGGGGGTGATCAGGGAGTCTATATGGGGTGATCAGGGGTGATCAGGGGCTAATAAGGGGTTAATAAGTGACGGGGGGGGGGTGTAGTGTAGTGTAGTGGTGCTTGGTGCTACTTTACTGAGCTACCTGTGTCCTCTGGTGGTCGATCCAAACAAAGGGGACCACCAGAGGACCAGGTAGCAGGTATATTAGACGCTGTTATCAAAACAGCGTCTAATATACCTGTTAGGGGTTAAAAAAAACACATCTCCAGCCTGCCAGCGAACGATCGCCGCTGGCAGGCTGGAGATCAACTCTCTTACCTTCCGTTCCTGTGCGCGCGTTCACAGGAAATCTCGCGTCTCGCGAGATGACGCGTAGATGCGTGATTGTGCGCAGCGCTGCCACCTCCGGAACGCGATCCTGCGTTAGGCGGTCCGGAGGTGGTTAAAGGCATGTGGTCCTAAACTTTTGATTAGCTGAAAAACAGCCTCTTTCAGTTTATTTGTTGTTTTTATTAAATTTAATGCTCAAAAAAGGTTTTGTCTCACTCCCATTTCTTCTTGTTGCATGTTGAAGCTCTACTTGGAACCTTGTTAAGATCCAGCCATGCTAAATATGATTTTTTGCCATTTTTCAAGTGGTCTTAAACTTTTTGCCACCTGATTGTGACCATGGAATAAAAACACATAGGGCCAGATTTATCATTAGCTCAGGTCAGAATAATGGAGTGAAAAAGTCCCAAAAAAGTCCCAAACGCTAAAACTGCGCACAAATTTGCGACTTTTTTCTGCTCTGCACTATGCTCGCCAGTTTTCTGAAAGTGGGCGTGTCTTCTTATGTAAATGAATCTCTAGACAGATTTACTATTGGGACTATTTAAAAAAGTCGCAAAAAAGTCCCAATTTCACTCCAGTGAGGACCATGCTTATCTTATGAGACTTTTTAATAGAACATGCGACTTTTTCATAAAAACGTGCGACTTTTTCGTAAAGATGTGCGACTTTTGTAAAGCTGCTTACTGACGGATAAACTGCTACCGTCAGACCACATTTATCACAGTCTTAAAGGGCCGATCATAAATCTGACTTGGCTAAAACTGACTTTAGCCATATGTTAAAGTGGAGTGAGATGTCAGAGGAATGATAAATCTGGCCCATAGAATTAACATCAAGTGTTTATTGGAATGGAATGGATCCCGCCACACATGCAGTGTTTCTGGGGAATCAGATTCCATGTGGCTTCCTACAAGACAGTCATCCAACACAAGTTTTTTTTCAGTCTATCGGGCACATTTATTAAGACATTTCATAACTGTCCTCTTCATAACTTCGGCAGATCCTCTGCCATTTCTAAATATAATTCTGCTTCCTTGTCTTACATTAAGACCTTTTTCTATGCCTGAAACAGGTGTAGAAAATGGTAAATGAGATGGGCCTTCCGGCTCGTCCCTGTCTATGCCACGCCCACTTTTTTGGACCTGGTGTAAGTGGGGAGAAATTACGGATTGCGTCGCAACTAGCCATTGTGCCGCAATCTGCGCCTGAAATACCCCAAATGTAGGCTTATTTCAGCTTAATAAATGACTACTTCTGTTTTTTATCAGTCTATGGGCCAGATTTATCATTACTCTGACAGCTCACTCCACTTTCACATATGGCTAAAGTCAGTTTTAGCCCAGTCAGATTTATGATCGGCCCTTTAAGACTGTAATAAATGTGGTTTGACGGTAGCAGTTTATCCGTCAGTAAGCAGCTTTACAGAAGTCGCACATCTTTACGAAAAAGTCGCACGTTTTTATGAAAAAGTCGCATGTTCTATTAAAAAGTCTCATAAGATAAGCATGGTCCTCACTGGAGTGAAGTTGGGACTTTTTTGCGACTTTTTTGCGACTTTTTTAAATAGTCCCAATAGTAAATCTGTCTAGAGATTCATTTACATAAGAAAACACGCCCACTTTCAGAAAACTGGAGAGCATAGTGCAGAGCAGAAAAAAGTCGCAAATTTGTGCGCAGTTTTAGCGTTTGGGACTTTTTTGGGACTTTTTCACTCCATTATTCTGACTTGAGCTAATGATAAATCTGGCCCAGAGTCTACAAATCAGAAGACAACATACAGTCCACCAAGGGTTGATGCTGATGTCTTTGTTAGCCCTCCACATTTGCTTGCATACACAGTGACAACTCGTCTTCTTGATATCCGCACACTGAACCTTTTGATACGGTTCTATGGACGTTGTGATGTTTGATATTACAGTAGTTCAGCACAGGGGTGGACACAGACAGCAGAGGGCCCCTGTGCAAAGAATGTGCCTGAACCTCTCCACCCCCCATGCCAAATTCTCAACCTAACCTGTTCCCTCCTAACATTACATACAGCAATACAAAACATACAGGGTAAGGATACTTTCACACCTGCGGCACTACGATCCGTCTGGACACAAACCACAGCATGCAGCGGTTTGTGTCCTGCTAATTCTCTGCATTTTTGCCAGATTGTGGCCTGATCTATGCCATACCCCATTATGGTTATTGGGGCCGGCACTGGGGCGTAGCAGGGGAAGCGGCTGCTTTGGGGCCCTGACCCAAAAGGGGCCCATCCAGGAGGAGGAGGAATAAAAGATTTTGTCAGGGCCCCCTCAACAGTATTACACAATGACAGTGTCAGTATAGACAGTGTAGGAAACGGATGGAACAGCTGCCGGGCCTGGTCTGAGAGAGTGATCTTTACTAGCCACAGGAATGGGGGCAGCATGAAAAGAAGGGGTTGCGAAAAAAATACAGGGGGAGGGGGGCCCCATTAAAAAATTTGCTGTGGGGCCCAGTCATTTCTAGCTACGCCACTGGGCCGGCTGGCTTTCTGTCTGCATCCAACAGTGATGGATCCAGTGAATTCCGTCAGGCTGTTCTCTGCTGGAACAGCCTGCCGGAATCACTAATGCTGATGTGAAAGTAGCCTAATACAGCGCCACATACCTTGTACATCCAGTGACGTCTCCGTAAATGTAGATGTTCTCTGTCCTCATCTTCCCCTTTCAGACCAGACCGCCATGAGGATTTCTTTCAGCCATATCTTCTTTCTGCAGAGTTTGAGAGATAGACATCTTAGTTTCCTAGTGTCACGGTCTCTAACGTGATCTAAGAGACTGGCTGCACGTGATGTGATCTGACAGCCTTTTTGGTTTCACTGGGTTTCAGTGTTGTTGCTGGTATGACCACTCCTATTGTGTCAGGTGTAGCTTCTCTATTTAGTCTGGCTTCACCCGTCAGGCTATGCGGTTGATAGCTTCAGTTTGGTATTGGAAGTGCTGGTGTGTGGTCCTCTCCTGAGTTCCCGCTCGTCCATTTACTTCAGAAGTTAAATGTTACTTCCATTTCATATTTGGTTGTTCCCCTTTTGTTACTAGGCCTCAGGGAGACGCTGGTTCTTTCATATTGGAAGGAACAGGCCGTCTCAAGCCCAAACACTAGTCCAGGGGTATTCAGGGTTTCCAGCGTCTTAGGTTCCAGTGTATGAACATTCCAAACCTCAAGGTCCGTTCATACGGATAGGAGTCGGGGCTAGGATTAGGGTTTACATAGGTGGTGACCATTTCTCTTTACCTAGCTTTGAGGCCTAGTTACTTTTCCCTTCCCTCCTGTTGTCGGTGTGGTGTTCCCTCCCACATCACTACGTGACATTATCAACCGCCGAAAACTGTCATTATTGTTTGTGTCAGTGTGGCTATGAATTCTATCGCTGCACTGGCTAGTCAATTTCAGGGTCTGTCTTTGGAGGTAGCTGACCTCCGCACGCAGATCCAGGGATCACAGGCTGCTGGTGCCAGTAGTAGTTATCAGGCCTGTTCTGAACCTAAGGTTGCACTTCCGGACAGATTTTTGGGGGAAGTGATAATTTCATTCGGTTCAGAGAGTCGTGTAAATTGTACTTTAAGTTACGTCCTCTCTCATCTGGGGATGAGAATCAAAGAGTTGGTATTATCATTTCGTTGCTTAAAGGGGACGCTCAGGCTTTCGCTTTTTCTCTACCGACTGGATCAAGGTCTCTCCGGTCGGTAGATGAATTTTTCAGAGCTCTAGGTCTTATCTACGATGATCCGGATCGGATCTCCCTGGCCGAGACTAAGTTACGTGGATTACGGCAGAGAGAGCGTTCTGCGGAGTTCTATTGCCCTGAATTAAGGAGATGGGCTATGGATACGGAGTGGAATGACCCAGATCTCCTTAGCCAATTCTGTCAGGGATTATCCGAGAGGCTAAAGGACGCGTTGGCCTTTTCACGAAAATCCTGAGTCTTTGGAAGCGGCTATTTCCCTTGCTGTACGTATTGATAGACGCCTGAGAGAGAGATCTAAGGTCCCAGGGAGAGCTCTCAGGACAAATCATCATATAACACTTTGGGTGGGTAGACTCCTGAGTTTATGTCTGGTGACGAACTTACGCAGTTAGGGGGAGCTACCCCTGCTCAGCATCAAGGTGAAAACAAAAAAAATCATTTAAACCCCATCTTACTCTTGGTGGTGTGAGTGGGGAGTCAGAGAACTTACTTTTGTCATTTACTGGTAGTACCTGATTTTTCCTGTCTGCCGAGGTGGTGCTAGAGTCCAAAACTGTGGGAATTGAGGTGTTCATTGACAGTGGGGCAGGGGTTAAACTAGTTAATGGTCAGTTTGTCCGTATGCATGGGTTAACAATAAGTGCATTAGAAAAAAATATTTCGGTGTGACTCCACAACACTTACTCAAAAATGTTTGTCACAGATGGTGCAGGACATCCATTTAAGAGTAGGTGATTTTCATCAGGAATCTATTTCGTGTTTTGTGCTGGAGGGTCTGCCTGCTCCGTTGGTTCTGGGTTTACCTTGGTTAAGCAAACATAATCCTACCATTGACTGGCAAGCGAGACAGATTCTTGATTGGAGTGATTATTGCATGGACAACTGTCTTAATACATCTCTTTCTGTCTTAGCTACTGAAGCCATACCCACTTTGATTTCAGATTTTTCTGATGTATTTTCTGAGAGTGGTTGCCAGGATTTACCCCCACATCGGGAAAATGATTGTCCCATCAATCTTATTCCCGGAGCGAAGTTGCCTATATCTAGTGTGCTGCTTCGCAGTTAAAGGGCTTCTGTCACCCCACAAAACTCCTCTTTTTTTTTTTGGATAGTTAGATTCCTTATAGCGCGATATAGGAGAATATAATAGTCTTACTTACTTTCATGCGGCCGATTCTTTAGAAAACTAAGTTTTATAATATGTAAATCAGGGCTCTACCAGCAAGTAGGGCGTCTACTTGCTGGTAGCCGCAGCAGAAAACCGCCCCCTCGCCGTGTTGATTGACAGGGCCAGCCGTGATCTCCTCCTCCGGCCGGCCCTGTCAGTATTTCAAAAATCGCGCGCCTCTGGTCATTCGGCGCAGGCGCTCTGAGATGAGGAGGCTCGTCTCCTCAGCACTCCCTCAGTGCGCCTGCGCCAAAGACGTCTTCTCTTTCGGTGATGTCATCGGCGCAGGCGCACTGAGGGAGTGCTGAGGAGACGAGCCTCCTCATCTCAGAGCGCCTGCGCCGAATGACCAGAGGCGCGCGATTTTTGAAATACTGACAGGGCCGGCCGGAGGAGGAGATCACGGCTGGCCCTGTCAATCAACACGGCGAGGGGGCGGATTTCTGCTGCGGCTACCAGCAAGTAGACGCCCTACTTGCTGGTAGAGCCCTGATTTACATATTATAAAACTTCGTTTTTCTAAAGAATCGGCCGCATGAAAGTAAGTAAGACTATTATATTCTCCTATATCGCGCTATAAGGAATCTAACTATCCAAAAAAAAAAAAATGAGTTTTGTGGGGTGACAGAAGCCCTTTAACCACCTCAGCCCCCAGTGCTTAAACACCCTGAAAGACCAGGCCACTTTTTACACTTCTGACCTACACTACTTTCACCGTTTATTGCTCGGTCATGCAACTTACCACCCAAATGAATTTTACCTCCTTTTCTTCTCACTAATAGAGCTTTCATTTGGTGGTATTTCATTGCTGCTGACATTTTTACTTTTTTTGTTATTAATCGAAATTTAACGATTTTTTTGCAAAAAAATGACATTTTTCACTTTCAGTTGTAAAATTTTGCAAAAAAAACGAGATCCATATATAAATTTTGCTCTAAATTTATTGTTCTACATGTCTTTGATAAAAAAAAAATGTTTGGGTAAAAAAAAATGCTTTGGGTAAAAGTTATAGCGTTTACAAACTATGGTACAAAAATGTGAATTTCCGCTTTTTGAAGCAGCTCTGACTTTCTGAGCACCTGTCATGTTTCCTGAGGTTCTACAATGGCCAGACAGTACAAACACCCCACAAATGACCCCATTTCGGAAAGTACACACCCTAAGGTATTCGCTGATGGGCATAGTGAGTTCATAGAACTTTTTATTTTTTGTCACAAGTTAGTGGAATATGAGACTTTGTAAGAAAAAAATAAAATAAAAATCATCATTTTCCGCTAACTTGTGACAAAAAATAAAAAGTTCTATGAACTCACTATGCCCATCACGAAATACCTTGGGGTCTCTTCTTTCCAAAATGGGGTCACTTGTGGGGTAGTTATACTGCCCTGGCATTCTAGGGGCCCAAATGTGTGGTAAGGAGTTTAAAATTAAATTCTGTAAAAAATGACCTGTGAAATCCGAAAGGTGCTCTTTGGAATATGGGCCCCTTTGCCCACCTAGGCTGCAAAAAAGTGTCACACATCTGGTATTTCTGTATTCGGGAGAAGTTGAGGAATGTGTTTTGGGGTGTCATTTTACATATACCCATGCTGGGTGAGATAAATATCTTGGTCAAATGCCAACTTTGTATAAAAAAATGGGAAAAGTTGTCTTTTGCCAAGATATTTCTCTCACCCAGCATGGGTATATGTAAAATGACACCCCAAAACACATTCCCCAACTTCTCCTGAGTACGGAGATACCAGATGTGTGACACTTTTTTGCAGCCTAGGTGGGCAAAGGGGCCCACATTCCAAAGAGCACCTTTCGGATTTCACAGGTCATTTTTTACAGAATTTGATTTCAAACTCCTTACCACACATTTGGGCCCCTAGAATGCCAGGGCAGTATAACTACCCCACAAGTGACCCCATTTTGGAAAGAAGACACCCCAAGGTATTCCGTGAGGGGCATGGCAAGTTCCTAGAATTTTTTATTTTTTGTCACAAGTTAGTGGAAAATGATGATTTATTTTATTTTATTTTTTTCATACAAAGTCTCATATTCCACTAACTTGTGACAAAAAATAAAAACTTCCATGAACTCACTATGCCCATCAGCGAATACCTTGGGGTCTCTTCTTTCCAAAATGGGGTCACTTGTGGGGTAGTTATACTGCCCTGGCATTCTAGGGGCCCAAATGTGTGGTAAGGAGTTTGAAATCAAATTCTGTAAAAAATGACCTGTGAAATCCGAAAGGTGCTCTTTGGAATATGGGCCCCTTTGCCCACCTAGGCTGCAAAAAAGTGTCACACATCTGGTATCTCTGTATTCAGGAGAAGTTGAGGAATGTGTTTTGGGGTGTCTTTTTACATATACCCATGCTGGGTGAGATAAATATCTTGGTCAAATGCCAACTTTGTATAAAAAAATGGGAAAAGTTGTCTTTTGCCAAGATATTTCACTCACCCAGCATGGGTATATGTAAAATGACACCCCAAAACACATTCCCCAACTTCTCCTGAGTACGGAGATACCAGATGTGTGACACTTTTTTGCAGCCTAGGTGGGCAAAGGGGCCCATATTTCAAAGAGCACCTTTCGGATTTCACTGGTCATTTTTTACAGAATTTGATTTCAAACTCCTTACCACACATTTGGGCCCCTAGAATGCCAGGACAGTATAACTACCCCACAAGTGACCCCATTTTGGAAAGAAGAGACCCCAAGGTATTCGCTGATGGGCATAGTGAGTTCATGGAAGTTTTTATTTTTTGTCACAAATTAGTGGAATATGAGACTTTGTATGAAAAAAAAAAAAAAAAAAATCAGCATTTTCCACTAACTTGTGACAAAAAATAAAAAATTCTAGGAACTCGCCATGCCCCTCACGGAATACCTTGGGGTGTCTTCTTTCCAAAATGGGGTCACTTGTGGGGTAGTTATACTGCCCTGGCATTTTCCAGGGGCCCTAATGTGTGGTAAGTAGGTAAATGACCTGTGAAATCCTAAAGGTGCTCTTTGGAATATGGGCCCCTTTGCCCACCTAGGCTGCAAAAAAGTGTCACACATGTGGTATCGCCGTATTCAGGAGAAGTTGGGGAATGTGTTTTGGGGTGTCATTTTACATATACCCTTGCTGGGTGAGAGAAATATCTTGGCAAAAGACAACTTTTCCCATTTTTTTATACAAAGTTGGCATTTGACCAAGATATTTCTCTCACCCAGCATGGGTATATGTAAAATGACACCCCAAAACACATTCCCCAACTTCTCCTGAGTACGGCGATACCAGATGTGTGACACTTTTTTGTAGCCTAGATGCGCAAAGGTGCCCAAATTCCTTTTAGGAGGGCATTTTTAGACATTTGGATACCAGACTTCTTCTCACGCTTTGGGGCCCCTAGAATGCCAGGGCAGTATAAATACCCCACATGTGACCCCATTTTGGAAAGAAGACACCCCAAGGTATTCAATGAGGGGCATGGCGAGTTCATAGAAATTTTTTTTTTTTGGCACAAGTTAGCGGAAATTGATATTTTTAATTTTTTTCTCACAAAGTCTCCCGTTCCGCTAACTTGGGACAAAAATTTCAATCTTTCATGGACTCAATATGCCCCTCACGGAATACCTGGGGGTGTCTTCTTTCCGAAATGGGGTCACATGTGGGGTATTTATACTGCCCTGGCATTCTAGGGGCCCTAAAGCGTGAGAAGAAGTCTGGAATATAAATGTCTAAAAAAATTTACGCATTTGGATTCCGTGAGGGGTATGGTGAGTTCATGTGAGATTTTATTTTTTGACACAAGTTAGTGGAATATGAGACTTTGTAAGAAAAAAAAATAATAATTCCGCTAACTTGGGCCAAAAAAATGTCTGAATGGAGCCTTACAGAGGGTGATCAATGACAGGGGGGTGATCAATGACAGGGGGAGTGATCAATGACAGGGGGGTGATCAATGACAGGGGGGTGATCAGGGAGTCTCTATGGGGTGATCACCACAGTCATTGATCACCCCCCCTGGAAGGCTCCAGGGAGACGCCTGTATGTGTTTTGCGGATCCGATCCATCTATCAGTGGATCCGTAAAAATCATGCGGACATCTGAATGGAGCTTTACAGGGGGTTGATCAATGACAGGGGTGTAATCAATGACAGGGGGGTGATCAGGGAGTCTATATGGGGTGATAACCACAGTCATTGATCACGCCCCTGTAAGGCTTCATTCAGACGTCCGTATGCGTTTTGCGGATCCGATCCATCTATCAGTGGATCCGTAAAAATCATGCAAACATCTGAATGGAGCTTTACAGGGGGTTGATCAATGACAGGGGTGTAATCAATGACAGGGGGGTGATCAGGGAGTCTATATGGGGTGATAACCACAGTCATTGATCACGCCCCTGTAAGGCTTCATTCAGATGTCCGGATGCGTTTTGCGGATCCGATCCATCTATCAGTGCATCCGTAAAAATCATGCGGACATCTGAATGGAGCTTTACAGGGGGTTGATCAATGACAGGGGTGTAATCAATGACAGGGGGGTGATCAGGGAGTCTATATGGGGTGATAACCACAGTCATTGATCATGCCCCTGTAAGGCTTCATTCAGACGTCCGTATGCGTTTTGCGGATCCGATCCATCTATCAGTGCATCCGTAAAAATCATGCGGACATCTGAATGGAGCTTTACAGGGGTGTGATCAATGACAGGGGGGTAATCAATGACAGGGGGGTGATCAGGGAGTCTATATGGGGTGATCACCACAGTCATTGATCACGCCCCTGTAAGGCTTCATTCAGACGTCCGTATGCGTTTTGCGGATCCGATCCATCTATCAGTGGATCCGTAAAAATCATGCAAACATCTGAATGGAGCTTTACAGGGGGTTGATCAATAACAGGGGTGTAATCAATGACAGGGGGGTGATCAGGGAGTCTATATGGGGTGATAACCACAGTCATTGATCACGCCCCTGTAAGCCTTCATTCAGACGTCCGTATGCGTTTTGCGGATCCTATCCATCTATCAGTGGATCCGTAAAAATCATGCAAACATCTGAATGGAGCTTTACAGGGGGTTGATCAATGACAGGGGTGTAATCAATGACAGGGGGGTGATCAGGGAGTCTATATGGGGTGATAACCACAGTCATTGATCACGCCCCTGTAAGGCTTCATTCAGACGTCCGTATGCGTTTTGCGGATCCGATCCATCTATCAGTGCATCCGTAAAAATCATGCGGACATCTGAATGGAGCTTTACAGGGGGGTAATCAATGACAGGGGGGTGATCAGGGAGTCTATATGGGGTGATAACCACAGTCATTGATCATGCCCCTGTAAGGCTTCATTCAGACGTCCGGATGCGTTTTGCGGATCCGATCCATCTATCAGTGCATCCGTAAAAATCATGCGGACATCTGAATGGAGCTTTACAGGGGTGTGATCAATGACAGGGGGGTGATCAGGGAGTCTATATGGGGTGATAACCACAGTCATTGATCATGCCCCTGTAAGGCTTCATTCAGACGTCCGTATGCGTTTTGCGGATCCGATTCATCTATCAGTGCATCCGTAAAAATCATGCGGACATCTGAATGGAGCTTTACAGGGGGGTAATCAATGACAGGGGGGTGATCAGGGAGTCTATATGGGGTGATAACCACAGTCATTGATCATGCCCCTGTAAGGCTTCATTCAGACGTCCGGATGCGTTTTGCGGATCCGATCCATCTATCAGTGCATCCGTAAAAATCATGCGGACATCTGAATGGAGCTTTACAGGGGGTTGATCAATGACAGGGGTGTAATCAATGACAGGGGGGTGATCAGGGAGTCTATATGGGGTGATCACCACAGTCATTGATCACGCCCCTGTAAGGCTTCATTTAGACGTCCGTATGCGTTTTGCGGATCCGATCCATCTATCAGTGGATCCGTAAAAATCATGCAAACATCTGAATGGAGCTTTACAGGGGGTTGATCAATGACAGGGGGGTAATCAATGACAGGGGGGTGATCAGGGAGTCTATATGGGGTGATAACCACAGTCATTGATCACGCCCCTGTAAGGCTTCATTCAGACGTCCGGATGCGTTTTGCGGATCCGATCCATCTATCAGTGCATCCGTAAAGATCATGCGGACATCTGAATGGAGCTTTACAGGGGTGTGATCAATGACAGGGGGGTGATCAGGGAGTCTATATGGGGTGATAACCACAGTCATTGATCATGCCCCTGTAAGGCTTCATTCAGACGTCCGGATGCGTTTTGCGGATCCGATCCATCTATCAGTGGATCAGTAAAAATCATGCGGACATCTGAATGGAGCTTTACAGGGGTGTGATCAATGACAGGGGGGTGATCAGGGAGTCTATATGGGGTGATCACCACAGTCATTGATCACGCCCCTGTAAGGCTTCATTCAGACGTCCGGATGCGTTTTGCGGATCCGATCCATCTATCAGTGCATCCGTAAAAATCATGCGGACATCTGAATGGAGCTTTACAGGGGGGTAATCAATGACAGGGGGGTGATCAGGGAGTCTATATGGGGTGATAACCACAGTCATTGATCATGCCCCTGTAAGGCTTCATTCAGACGTCCGGATGCGTTTTGCGGATCCGATCCATCTATCAGTGCATCCGTAAAAATCATGCGGACATCTGAATGGAGCTTTACAGGGGGTTGATCAATGACAGGGGGGTGATCAGGGAGTCTATATGGGGTGATCACCACAGTCATTGATCACGCCCCTGTAAGGCTTCATTTAGACGTCCGTATGCGTTTTGCGGATCCGATCCATCTATCAGTGGATCCGTAAAAATCATGCAAACATCTGAATGGAGCTTTACAGGGGGTTGATCAATGACAGGGGGGTAATCAATGACAGGGGGGTGATCAGGGAGTCTATATGGGGTGATAACCACAGTCATTGATCACGCCCCTGTAAGGCTTCATTCAGACGTCCGGATGCGTTTTGCGGATCCGATCCATCTATCAGTGCATCCGTAAAGATCATGCGGACATCTGAATGGAGCTTTACAGGGGTGTGATCAATGACAGGGGGGTGATCAGGGAGTCTATATGGGGTGATAACCACAGTCATTGATCATGCCCCTGTAAGGCTTCATTCAGACGTCCGGATGCGTTTTGCGGATCCGATCCATCTATCAGTGGATCAGTAAAAATCATGCGGACATCTGAATGGAGCTTTACAGGGGTGTGATCAATGACAGGGGGGTGATCAGGGAGTCTATATGGGGTGATAACCACAGTCATTGATCATGCCCCTGTAAGGCTTCATTCAGACGTCCGTATGCGTTTTGCGGATCCGATCCATCTATCAGTGCATCCGTAAAAATCATGCGGACATCTGAATGGAGCTTTACAGGGGGGTAATCAATGACAGGGGGGTGATCAGGGAGTCTATATGGGGTGATAACCACAGTCATTGATCATGCCCCTGTAAGGCTTCATTCAGACGTCCGGATGCGTTTTGCGGATCCGATCCATCTATCAGTGCATCCGTAAAAATCATGCGGACATCTGAATGGAGCTTTACAGGGGGTTGATCAATGACAGGGGTGTAATCAATGACAGGGGGGTGATCAGGGAGTCTATATGGGGTGATAAACACAGTCATTGATCACGCCCCTGTAAGGCTTCATTTAGACGTCCGTATGCGTTTTGCGGATCCGATCCATCTATCAGTGGATCCGTAAAAATCATGCAAACATCTGAATGGAGCTTTACAGGGGGTTGATCAATGACAGGGGTGTAATCAATGACAGGGGGGTGATCAGGGAGTCTATATGGGGTGATAACCACAGTCATTGATCACGCCCCTGTAAGGCTTCATTCAGACGTCCGTATGCGTTTTGCGGATCCGATCCATCTATCAGTGGATCCGTAAAAATCATGCAAACATCTGAATGGAGCTTTACAGGGGGTTGATCAATGACAGGGGTGTAATCAATGACAGGGGGGTGATCAGGGAGTCTATATGGGGTGATCACCACAGTCATTGATCATGCCCCTGTAAGGCTTCATTCAGACGTCCGGATGCGTTTTGCGGATCCGATCCATCTATCAGTGCATCCGTAAAAATCATGCGGACATCTGAATGGAGCTTTACAGGGGTGTGATCAATGACAGGGGGGTGATCAGGGAGTCTATATGGGGTGATAACCACAGTCATTGATCATGCCCCTGTAAGGCTTCATTCAGACGTCCGGATGCGTTTTGCGGATCCGATCCATCTATCAGTGGATCAGTAAAAATCATGCGGACGTCTGAATGGAGCTTTACAGGGGTTTGATCAATGACAGGAGGGTAATCAATGACAGGGGGGTGATCAGGGAGTCTATATTGTGTGATCAGGGTGATCAGGGGCTAATAAGGGGTTAATAAGTGACGGGGGGGGGGGGGTGTAGTGTAGTGTAGTGGTGCTTGGTGCTACTTTACTGAGCTACCTGTGTCCTCTGGTGGTCGATCCAAACAAAGGGGACCACCAGAGGACCAGGTAGCAGGTATATTAGACGCTGTTATCAAAACAGCGTCTAATATACCTGTTAGGGGTTAAAAAAAACACATCTCCAGCCTGCCAGCGAACGATCGCCGCTGGTAGGCTGGAGATCCACTCTCTTACCTTCCGTTCCTGTGAGCGCGCGCGCCTGTGTGCGCGCGTTCACAGGAAGTCTCGCGTCTCGCGAGATGACGCATATATGCGTGACTGTGCGCAGCGCTGCCACCTCCGGAACGCGATCCTGCGTTAGGCGGTCCGGAGGTGGTTAAATTGATATCGTTTAATTCGTTGAACCATTCACATATTCTATATTTGGTCATATGCTACCATCTAGTGGTCGTTTCTGGTATTGCACTTTGTTTTTCTGTTCATGATCTGTCATTCATTTCTTTGCTCCACCCTTCTTCTGTGTACCTCACTTCCTGTATCTTCATTCTGCTCCAGGCATTTGCACAAGGTACACATGTATTCTCATGTATGCTTACAAAAGCATCATCTTTTGACCGCACAACACCACAATCCATCTGTTCTGCTGTACTCTGTTATCTGGCTTACAGAATAAAGCAGCTTAGGCTACTTTCACACTAGCGTCGGGGCTCCACTTGTGAGCTCCGTTTGAAGAGTCTCACAAGCGGCCCCGAACGCATCTGTCCAGCTACCAATGCATTCTCAGTGGATGCGGATCCGCTCAGAATGCATCAGTCTGGCAGCCTTCAGTCTCCGCTCCGCTCAGCATGCGGACACATGAACGCTGCTTGCAGCGTTCGGGTGTCCGCCTGGCCGTGCGGAGGCAAACGGATCCGTCCAGACTTACAATGTAAGTCAATGGGGACGGATCCGTTTGAATTTGACAATATATGGCTCAATTTTCAAACGGATCCGTCCCCCATTGACTTTCAATGTAAAGTCTGGACGGATCCGTCTGAAGCTACTTTCACACTTAGAATTTTTTCTACAATATAATGCAGACGGATCCGTTCTGAACGGATCCCAAGTCTGCATTATATGAGCGGATCCGTCTGGGCAGACCCCAGACGGATCCGCTCTGAACGCAAGTGTGAAAGTAGCCTTACACGGATAAACTCGGTGTTGGTGAGTTCAAGCTATCTGATAAGGATTGTCTGCAGTGATTATATCTGCTCATACAGGCCAGGCATAGAGGTCTCACTAGGGATAAATCGCTATTACAACCATTGAAGTCAGAATAGTCAAAAGATGCATAGAATTCCTACAGCCTGCTGTGTATATGTGTGTGCCTAATCTACAATCAAGCTCAGTGCCATCTGCCATCTTGTGAAAGCACATGGTCGCACAAGCTTACTGCACTTCAAGTGAATGTTGAAAACTGTTTCTCTACACCTCACCTGTCTAAACTGCTTTTCGTCTTCTTAAAGAGACACAATTACAATTTTTCGCAAAACCATAAAAAATGTCTAGGCAAGGCTCTGAACACTCTTTTATGGCTGAACCAATGCAGATACATCATGCCTCTGAACCAGCAGACGTACAGGGAGCAGAGTCTGCAGATATTACCGAACAGAAAGTAAGACCCAAACGTACACTAAAACCAACACAGAAACTCAGAGAAAACTATGAAGCCACTAGAGATGAGTTCTCCAGTAATCTGTCTGACCTCTGGGACAGAACTTCACACTGCATGTCAGTTTTGTCACACTCTAATGATCAACCAGCTGAAATAAGAGACTCTATAAATCACCTATTTGCTGTGTATGTATGCTACTTAGCCTTCTTGCAGGACTCTAATATAGATTATTCTTCAGCAGAAATGACCAGGACAGATGCACTGAACCAACAAAGGGATCTCGCAGTGCAAAATGCTAAGCTTAAGGCAGAACTCCGCATTACTCAACTGCAGGAGACCAGATCTCACAGATCCACCACAACCAAGCGCACTGCACTTTCTTCCAGATCCTTTCATTCCAGAAGATCAACATTAAGCGACAAGTTAATAGAGGCCCGTGCTGATGCAGAATCAAAAAAGGCGCAAAGTTCCTTTACCAGAAAGCAAGCAGAGATGGAAGCTCAAAGGGCAGCTCAACAAGCAGAGATGGCAGCTCACCAAGCAGAGATGGCAGCTCGCGAAGCAGAGGCATATTCACAAATAAAGATTCTGCAAATGGAAGGGGAGGAAGCAGCTTCCCTAGCAAGGCTGAAAGTCCTTGAACAAGCAATGGGACAAAGTACCAATTTAGACTGCCTTATCCCAGCAGAACTGGAAGATCCAGCTGAACACACCAGTAAATACGTTTTAAAGCATAACATCTGCAAAGATACAGTCATCTCCTGTACCTCCTACTAACAACACTTTTCTGACTCCCAACGCAGAGACCTCTCAGCTCTATATGTCTGAGCCTCTTCAAGTCTACAAAGCAAGTACATCTATGCAGCAAACCGGATCAACTCATGTCAACAACAAGGTGACTTCCAGTGATAAGCTGCAGCTCAAACCAAAGCCAGCACAAGCCTCAGAGACTACACCACAGTTAAACGCTCATGCAACATCATTTTAGCCTGGTAAACCTCACCGTACATCACCAGAGAACTTTCACATCCAAGGGGTTCCACAAGTTACTTTGACACCAAGGAGTGAGAGACCAGACATGAATGACTTTGCCAGATACATGGTACGCCGTGAGCTCATTAACACCAGCCTCTCAAGGTTTGACAACTGTCCAGAGAGCTACAGGGCCTGGAGATCAACCTTCAAGGCTACTATTGCCGATCTCAACCTTACTGCTAAGGAAGAACTTGATTTGCTCATAAAGTGGCTGGGACCAGAATCTGCAGGTCGTGTTAAAAGACTAAGAACAGTACATGTTGACCATCCAGATGCAGGTCTTGTTGCTGCAAGGGCAAGACTTGAGCAAACCTATGGTAGCTCTGAAGCCATAGAAAGCGCTTTATTCAAGAGACTGCAAAACTTCCCAAAAATAGGGAACAAAGACTACCGCAAGCTCCAAGATCTAAGTGACCTACTCATGGAGCTAGAGTTGGCAAAGACTGACCCACGTCTACCTGGACTAAGCTTCCTGGACACCACTCATGGTGTCAACCCAGTGGTGTCTAAACTGCCATACGGCCTACAAGAGAAATGGGCACAACAGGGCTCAAGATACAAAAGAGACTATAATGTATCCTTTCATCCATTCTGATATTTCTGCAGGTTCATTAGTGATCAATCCTGGATGAGAAACGATCCCAGCTTCAGCTTCTGTGAATCCAACCTGCTTCATCCTCACCATCATCAAAGTGTGATAACACAGCAGCTAAACGTAGAGACTTAAATAGAGCTATATCTGTTAAAAGGACAGACATCTCACCCTCCCAAACCTCACCTACTAATCAGGGCGTTGTGGATGACAGAGATAAAGACCGTAATCGTCAGTGTCCTAGTCTTAAAAAATGTTGTGGGCTTAGGGCAAAGACTTTACAAGAGCGTGGGGAGATTCTACAGAAACTTGGCATATGCTACAAGTGCTGTGCTTCTTATAGCCATTTTGCTAAAGACTGTAAAGTTGTCATCAAGTGCACAGAATGCGGTAGCGACAGACATGTTACAGCCATGCATCCTACTCCACTTCCAGACAACCCACAGCAGCTTCCTACCTCCACTCCCGTCTCAAATCATGGCGGGGAGCAACAAGGTCATGCTCCAACCAAAGATAATGTCTCTTCTTCATGTACAGAAGTCTGTGGAGAAGGCAAGGACCACAAATGCTGTGCCAAGAAATGCCTAGTCAAGATATACCCAAGGGATCATCCTGAGAAAGCTGCTAGGATGTATGCCATAATAGATGAACAGAGCAACAGATCCCTGGTTAAGCCTAAATTCTTTGAGATCTTTGGCATAGAGGGTCACGCAACACCATATACTCTCAGAACCTGTTCTGGTTGTGTAGAGACCTTCGGCAGAAGGGTTGATGGATTCATGGTCTGATTACAGATACTAGACGAAAGGGAAGAAATTCCCACTTCAGAAGCTGCGTATCAACATCCTCATTTAAGGCACCTTGTAGATGAGATTCCTGCAATGGACAAGAATGCTGAAATCTTAGTCCTGTTAGGAAGGAACATTCTCAGAGTACATAAAGTACGCGATCAGTGCGATGGGCCTGACAACGCCCCTTATGCACAAAGACTTAACCTAGGCTGGGTAATAGTGGGCGATGTATGCATGGACAGGACGTGTACGCCATTTGAGATCCACTCCTTCAAGACTTACATGTTGGGAAACGGATGTGTATCCCACTTCAAACAGTGCCCTCACCTTTATGAAGTAAAGGAGAAGCTTCTTGACATCATCCAAGTACCTGTTGTTACTCCTGTCCTTTGTGATGACAACCTAGGTACCACAGTGTTTTGTACTACAAGTGAGGACAACAAAATAGCCTTTTCAGTTGAAGACAGAGAATTCATCAAAATAATGGATAAGGAATTCTTTCAGGATGAGTCTAACAGTTGGGTTGCACCATTACCTCTTTATGCAACAAGGGCCAAACTCCCAACCAATCGTGAACAGGTTTTATCCAGATTCAACTTACTTCAACGAACACTAAGGAACAGGCCTGAAATGAAGGACCATTTCATCACCTTTATGAAAAGGATCTTTGACAATGATCACGCCGAACCAGCGCCACCACTTCAAAAACACGATGAGTGCTGGTATCTGTCTTTCTTCGGAGTGTATCATCCACGTAAGTCAAAACAAATCAGGATAGTATTTGACTCCAGTGCCAAGCATCAAGGTGTATCCCTAAATGATGTTCTTCTCACTGGCCCGAATCTAACCATCAACCTTGTAGGCGTACTTATGAGATTTAGAAGAAAACCAGTTGCCATAATTGCTGATATTGAACGGATGTTTCATTGCTTCATTGTATGTGAAGACCATAGGAACTTCCTAAGGTTTCTGTGGCACCGTGACAACAACATGGACAATGAGATTATTGAATACCGCATGAAAGTACATGTTTTCGGAAATAGTCCCTCACCCACTGTTGCAACATACGGTTTACGTAGAACTGCCATTGATGGAGAAAAGGAGTATGGCGCGGATGCTCAACACTTCATTGAGAGAGACTTTTTTGTTGACGATGGACTTAAGTCTTTACCTACAAACGAAGAAGCCATAGACCTGCTCCAAAGGACACAAGGAATATCTAGGTTATATAACCTTTCTGAACCCAAAAGAATGCAAGAGTATATTGCTGAAAGTCTGGCTAAGGGACATATTAGACCTTCCAAATCCCGACTGGCAGCAGGGTTTTTCTTTGTAAAGAAGAAGGACGGAACTCTTAGGCCATGTCTGGACCTCCATAAGCTCAATCGGATTACGGTCCGTGAGCCGTACCCCCTTCCTTTGATTCCCAACTTGTTTAATCACATTGTTGGTGCCAAGGTTTTCTCAAAGTTGGACTTAAGGGGGCATATAATCTGGTCAG
Organism: Bufo bufo; assembly: GCF_905171765.1. Classification (NCBI taxonomy): domain Eukaryota; kingdom Metazoa; phylum Chordata; class Amphibia; order Anura; family Bufonidae; genus Bufo; species Bufo bufo. The sequence continues at coordinate 109,561,198 of NC_053391.1, forward strand.
GATCAAGGAAGGGGATGAATGGAAGACTGCATTTAATACCCCAGAGGGTCATTTTGAGAATCTGGTTATGCCGTTTGGGTTAACTAATGCTCCTGCGGTTTTCCAACATTTTGTTAATGATATATTTCATCATCTGATGGGGAGGTTTGTAAAAACTGAGTGGCAAAAACCCTTGGTCATGTGAACAGAGGAGTGGCCTCCTCTTGAAAACTGTTTCGGTGCAGATCTGCAGTGGCCACAGGGAAGACGTCGGCAAGGGGGTCCCTTTAATATGCTATAAGAGTTTTTGTCGTGACGCCAGTTGCATTTCAGCAACGAGGGACGGAGTCCCCCTAAGTAGATGGTGATAGTGGTACCCAGGTGTAGGAATGCCAGAGTGGTGTAAGGTTTGCCTATTATGTCCCTTTAGGTGTGGCTGTGCACTTGTCACAGTGCTCCTACCTGGATACCTAGTCGTCTGCAGCCGTGCAACTAAGATGAATAGTGGGTGAAGGAATAATGAAAGAAATGGAGTCTAGACTTGGTATAATGTTAAACACCAGCTTTACTTGAATAAACTTGAATCAGGGAACAATCGTCCAATTTTATCTTGATCATCAGCAAGCTTTGGCATAAATTCTGGCAGGCAAACATGCTCAGCTCTGATACATCTGTTCCTCGCTGTGCTGACAGGATTAAATAGAAACTTTTCCTTTCTGTTGAAATTTACTTTCTGTAGTCTGACTCTGTCTTTATCTTTATCCAGGGAACTTTACCTCCTGGCTTCTGAGGCTTGTATCTTGGGCCTCCAGGTACAATGGTGTTCTGCTGGCTAAGGCAGGGCTCACCCAGAAGGGATGAGCTCCCTCCTATACAACCTCCCTTGGAAGGGGGTCGACTCACACTAACTGGAACTCCTCCCTCTCTAGAGAGGGCTAGAATGGAAAGAAAGGCTCCATTCCAGACAAACTAGCTCTCCCATTATTGCCGCCATCTGCTGGTGAACCAGGCACATTACATTTAACATAACAATTGCATGGAACTACATATACATTTTGCAGGATCAGGACAGGAGAGGGACAGGGATGTAATATTGCCACTTTATAAAGATTTGGTGCGGCCTCATCTGGAATATGCGATTCAGTCCTGGGCACTAGTCCACAGAAAAGATGTCCTGGAGCTGTAAAAAGTACAAAGGATAGCGACTAAACTGATAAGGGGCATGGAGGGTCTTAGTTATGAGAAAAGATTAAAATAAGTAAATTTATTTAGTCTTGAGAAGAGACTTCTAAGGGGAGACATGATTAAAGGGGTTGTCCGAGTTATTTTTTTGTTCTTTCTATGTTTCTAACTAGGCAAATGTAACAGATTTCCAATTAACTCACTTTATCTCCAGTGGCTGGTTTCTCAGATTTCACTGAGGGTCACATGACCTGTGATGTCTGCTTCTCTCCCTGCTCTGATAATGTTGATGCACAAGCCTGAGAGATCTGTACACCAGACTTCACTGTGCTGGCCACGCCCCCCTGCACTGTCGGCTGCTGCTTATTGCTCTCTCCCAGGATTCTTAACCCCTTCAGCTGCACAGACTCAGGGCTGAAGTGTTTACTGTGTAGCTGCAGGCATGCTGGGCAGAGGGGCTGAAAGAGAAGTTCTGCAGAGCATTGCAGGTAGGGGGAAGATCCTGTGTGTAACAGCAGTGTCATTTTACAGCTGGGACTTGTATTCCTACACATACAACATGCTGCTGAGTCTCCCAGCAGGCAGACATGTCACTCAGGACAGCACTTGTATTCACTCCCTTAGCAGTGCAGGGGGAGGGGCACAGATTGTTGTTTTTCCAAGTAAACAAAGGGCCAGAAGAGAACCAGGGAAATTAGGAAATAGATATTTTTTTGCCTAAAACTTGCTTAACTTAGTTATATATCGCTGACCATCAGATTTACAGTGCTATATCTTTTTTTTCCTTAACTCAGACAACCCCTTTAACCTATACAAATATATAAATGGGCCATACAAAAACTACAATGAAAAACTGTTTCATGTAAAATGCCCTCAAAAGACAAGGGGCACTGCCTCCGTCTGGAGAAGAAAAAGTTCAGTCTCCAGAGGCGTCAAGGCTTCCTCACCATAAGAACTGTGAATCTGTGGAATAGACTACCTCCGGACGTGGTCGGAACAGGAACAGTAGGGCAGTTTTAAAAAAGGGCTTAGATTAATTCTTAAAAGTAAATGACATTAATACTTATGAAAATGTGTAGAAATCTGGGTCTCACTCCCCTTTTTCTAAAATTTGCATCCCCAACTATCCTTTGGGTGAGCTTCATAGACATGTCTTTTTTCAACCGTATTAACTATGTAACAATGTAGGATTTTTGTACCGTTTCCATTTATCTGAATGTAAATTGCAGAAATCCATGAGCATGCTGCAGAAACATCAGCACGAAATAGATTTTCAGTTGCAGAAATTTTTGCAACAAATCATCTGCAATTAAAACATACTCTGATTCTTAAAAAATAATACTTAAAAAAAAAATATTTTTTTTTCTTTTAAACCCAGAAAATTATTGCAGTCAATTTTTTTTATTTTTTTTTAAATGAGAGGACATAGCATAACATAGATAATACATACAATGGATCATATTCCCATTTGTACTAGTACGTCTTTAAAGCCACATTTTTCTACTAACATCTTCGTCACACTTTTTATATGTAAAGTTTTTATTTTAAAGGTATTTCAAGGATATATACTATGTCACACTTTTTTTTAATGTCCATATTTCCCAGCAGATGGCGATAGAGAAGAGATCCAGAGAGTTGCAAAATTTTTACTGATGCAATGATGCACGTTGGAGAGCTCCCAGTATAACTTCCACTCAGTTCCTGTGACATGATCAAAGAGTAGGAGTGAAGCTTTAAAGCCCCATCATCATGCATGTATTATCTGTACTGGCTCAGGAATGTCCCCACAGTCGTCTTATGCCATTAGGCAGAACGCTGATCTAAGCACAGGGCATACATCAACATTTATATGTACCCAGCCAATGAAGTCTATGCAACCTAACCTCTCATTTATCTTTTGCAGTTGTGATACAAGCTGTTTGACAGGAGGACTCCCTCCACCCATCATTTTGTATAGTGAGGTTGGACTGTGACCTTGCCGTGGAAATGCAGCTCAACAGAAGATATTTCAAAACACACCTTGATTACCTCCCACTACCTAACTCTGCACTGTATGAATGTGAAGAGTCCTAAGGCAGTCACATCTTCAGAGCTCTTCAAGGACACTATACCTCTGGGGCTGGTTGGGAGCCAAGAGAGAACTAGGATTCACAAATACTTTAGCTCTTACATCTGCTTCTCCATATGATGGCACCATGTCTGAAGCATCTTCTGAACTGCAAGCGGTTTTTCATTCTTTTGGTACCTCCCCTGTTGTTGTTACCACTACCCCTTGTTATCCGTACAAAGGTAAGTCATTATTATTATAGCGATATACCATTATAATGCACTTATTAGTGACCACTTCACCGCCTGTATATCTATATGATATGAGTATATTTGTATCTGAAAGAGGTTTAAGGTTCTGTTCACACCTGCATTGTTCTGCTCCATAACAGGAGCAGCACAACGATAACCATCAATGGTACCTGACAGACCCCATTGATTATAATGGGTCATGTCAGGTAATGCAGCATCCTGCTGTAATTCGCCCAACATTTTCATTGGAATCTGTGCTGAAGGCTCCAATGCAGGCGTGAACACAGCCGAATAACACAACAGGATGTTTTGCTAAGGCTACTTTCACACCCGTCATAGGGTCTCAATACCGGAAAAAAAGCGCTTCCGTTTTGTCCCCATTCATTATCAATGGGGACAAAACGTAACTGAACAGAACGGAGTGCTCCAAAATGCATTCCGTTCCGTTTTCATACCGGAGAGCAAACCGCAGCATGCTGTGGTTTTCTTTCCGTCCTGAGATGCGGCGCAAGACGGATCCGTCCCGTACTGACTTGCATTGTTTAACTATGACACTATTTGACAAAATAGAAAACTGACTTTCAATGGAGTTCATGACGGATCCTTCTTGGCTATGTTAAAGATAATACAACCGGATTCGTTAATAATGGATGCAGAAGGTTGTATTATCAGTAACGGAAGCGTTTTTGCTGAGCCCTGGGGCATCCAGCCAAAACGCTAGTGTGAAAGTAGTCCAAGAATGAGGAGAAATGTTTATTCTTGACCTGTCAAATTTTATTTTATTATTTATTATTCTTGCCTCAATTTGTATGAGTGTGATGAGTAATGACCAAGAAAAATAAAAAATATATATATATTTTTATTGTTATTATCTGCTGTTTTATTAGTATTTAAAAAGAAATATAATGTATTATATGTATATAATCTGTAGTATGGTATGGCACCTACAAGACGTCTTGCTCTTTTTTTATCTATCTTTATACCTCCTATGATGTTCACTTGGAACTAAAGGCCCTTTTACACAAGCAGATTATGGGGAACATTTATTGGGAACAAACATTCGCATGAACGCACATTCCTGATTATTGTCCTATGTAAATGTGCCACTGATTACCAGATGCAAATGCTCGTTCATCGGGTGAAAGCATCGTTGATATGGCACCCAAAATCATAGTTTCTGAGTAGATGATCGTCCTGTGTAAACAGCGATCTGGTGCCCCGAAACATTCAATCTGTATGGGGCTCAACAATTGCAGTAGTGATCACTTCTCCCCATACAGAGGAGATGATTGGTGATCAGGCGCCCTGTGCGAGCTAATCTTGTGGCGCCCGCGCCCCCCCGGTTCACCTAAACATACACAAAGAGGAAAACAATCATTGTAACAAATAGTTTTTCACACAATCTCGGGCCGGCCTGCTGTAAGAGACCGACTGCGAGCTGTGTCCAGTGGCGGATCCAGAGCCTGGTCTCGGGAGGGGCACCGCCGCCACAAAACAATGCTTATAGAACAGACTACACAGTGTAGCGGTATACTGTATATTGTGTGGCACAGTGTATGCTACATGTGCATAACATAAACATATTTCACATGAAAACGTACAATTACTTGGCTTGGCCCTTGGGGGATCTCGGACACCACTTCAACACTTGGCTGGGGGGTCTGCAGAGCTGATGTTGTGTTTTATCCTAATGAGAAAGATTTCATAATAAGGATTTGGAGAAGGGCAGAGGGATAGCAGAGCAGGGAGAGGCTGTTGCTGCTACTAGGGGGAAAAACACCATGATGTCAGACCTTGAGGATGTTGCCTTTTGAGAAGAAGGCCATCAGGGCCAAAAGCTACAGTGCCCCCATAGTGCTCCTCTCCCCCCTTCCTTCTAGTGCCCCCCATAATGTACCAGTATAAAATGCCCCAGTAGATGCCCTCAGTGTCCCCCTTAATTTTCAAGTATAAAATACCCCTTCTTTGTGCCCCCCGTAGATGACCCCATAGTACTCCTCTCCCCCCTTCCCCATAGTACCCACCATAATGTGTCCCAGTATAAAATTCTACTGTACAGAGCCCCCCATATAAAATAACCCTTCTTTGTGGCCTCAGTAGATGCCCCTATAGTGCCCCCAATAATGGGGCAGTAACAAGAGCAACCCCCCCAATCATGTGCCAGTAATAAGAGCCCCCCCATAATGTGCCAGTAGTAAGAGCCCCCCATCATGTGCCAGTAATAACATCCCCCCTAATGTGCCAGTAATAACAGCCCCCCCATCATGTGCCAGTAATAACAGCCCCCCATCATGTGCCAGTAATAACAGCCCCCCATCATGTGCCAGTAATAACAGCCCCCCCATCATGTGCCAGTAATAACAGCCCCCCCCATCATGTGCCAGTAATAACAGCCCCCCAATGTGCCAGTAAAAGTATTGCATATATAAAAAAAACAAAAAACACTTATACTTACCTCAGTGTCAGCGATGCGATGCAGGCCTCTACTGGACTGTGTCCCGCGCTGTACGGCTCAGGCCGGCAGCCTATCAGAGGAAGGGAAAGGGACACACCTCTCCCTCCCCTGCCTCAGCACAGCCATCGGTATCGCTGTCCTGAGGACGGCGATACAGATGACTATGGAGATGAGCGCTTCCACAATGGAAGCGCTCATCTCGCTGTGGCCTGCCGCCCCCTACAGCGCCCCTGGATCCGCCGGGCGCCCCTGTTGCCATGGCGCCCTGTGCGGCCGCACAGCTCGCACACCCCTAAGGTCGGCCCTGAATGCAGCTGCCACCTCTTCTGATGAGTAGGCAAATATTGAGTTCTTTCCCAATAATTGTCTGCACATCAACCCACGTAAAGGAACTTTTACTATACACTACTACATTGACTTTCTGATCACTATAGACATCCCGGTATCTGGAGGTACAACAGGATGGGGGCCTCTATTGATGTCCATGGGAATTAATACTCAGTGGGGTTTGGGCTGTCAGAATGCCATAAAGTAGATTTCAGGAAAAAAAATAACAACTCTAAAATGAGTTGTTGTTATCTGCCCCACCCTAGGATCCGCCAATGGCCTATTTTTATAAGTCCTATAGAAGAGAATGGAGACAGCCAAACATGTGCACACACCTCTCCATTCACAGAGCCGCAACTGTTGCCCCATTCTACTGAAGCAGATCCCAGAGGTGCGATCCAGACCTCTCAGACATTTATGGCGTATCCTGTGAATATGCCACAGTATCACATCTCCTCCCAAAGCTACTGCTCAGATCATAGTCAGCTGCAATTTTCTTTAAAATTGGGGATCATGCATGAAAAACACCATGATGTCAGACCTTGAGGATGCTGCCTTTTGAGAAGAAGGCCATCAGGGCCAAAAGCTATGAAAAACACCACAATCAAAAACATATTACATGAAGAGAACTCCTATACATCTAAGTGCTGCATTTTTAGCAACCAAAAAGAAAAATGTTTGGAACATCTTAATTAAATACATGTTGCACGTGAATCCAGACTAAGGACGTAAACGTCATGGTGTATGAAGCTGTATTAGGCCATCCATAGGCTTTTATGGGACTCTAGTGCTTCAATATACATCCAGTTTCGACATACATTGGGCACCATATTATGGAGCTATTCTCACCTAGAAGTCTTGCTTCCAGGGGAAATATCTTTGACATATAGCACTGCACGGAGCACCATGGCACACTGAGTGCCAGTTATATACTGTACGCAGGGTCGTAACTATCATAGTGGCAGACCATGCGACTGCTATGGGGCCCAGGGCAAGAGGGGGCCCAGTTGGGATCATCCCCTCTTCTACTGGCGATGAAAACTTGGTCAGGACTCTACCCTCTAAAGGAACAACTTTTAGCAAATGAGGCAGTGGAAAAAATGGCCCAAGGGTCATAGAAAGGGTTTAGGCCGTCTGTCCTGTGTGAGGGCCTGGTCTGATCCTTGCTATGGGGCCCTTACTTCTCTATGTACGCCACACTGACTGTACGTACTGTATATACCGTATAGCATACAGCCACAGGGGACTTGTTTGTTTGCACATAGCTCTGTCAATGGAATGAGGCCATTATACAGAACTTCACTGAAGTAGGCACAAATAAAAACCATGAATATAATAATGTAATTTACTGCTATGAAGTAAGACATTAGTTTCATTCCACTCCCATCCGCCTCCTCTGTTACTAAAATATGTTTATTAATCATTTTAATTACACTCCTGCTTAAAAATAACTCCTGCACGTGATTTTTAAGAGAATTGCATGCTTGTATGATGTTTTTGGAGAAAGTCCAACAGGGCAGGATCTGATATACACCCATCAGCCATAACAGGTGGTGGCTATATGAAACCACTATTAAACAGTCAGGGGGACATTTACTAACCTATTTAGGTCAATTTTGGGGTGTAAATAGATCACACATTTTGTTGCACTCCTTTTGTGCGGCAAAATATACGACAGTTCCCCCTTCACGCCACTTTTCAGAAGAGGCGAGAAAAGGGGATGTGCCGTGAGTGGGGAGCACACCAATTGTGCTTCTTTGCATAAACTTAGTCCATCCTCCAGCAGCATAGGGGAAATCAAGACCGGCATACTAATAATAGTGTCCCCCTCAATGCTTTAAAATTCATGTGTTGGAAGCAGGAAAAATGCACAAGCAGAAAGATCTGAGCAACTTTGGCAAGGACCAAATTGTTATGGCTAGATGACTTGGTCAGGGCATGTTAAAAAATGGCCGCTCTTGGGAGATGTTCCCAATATGCAGTGGTCAATACCTACCAAAAGTGGTGCAATGAAGGACAATCGGTGTACCAGCAACAGGCTGCCCAAGGCTTACTCATACAAAGTCTAACCCAATCCCACAGAAGAACTGCTGTACATCAAATTCCTGAAACAGTTAAAGGGGTATTCCAATCCCAGGTACTTTATTCCATTACTCCATGTGTAATACCCCAGAGCAGGGAGTATCTGCAAATGGTTTGATATGTAATATATTCTCATGTTAGGTACTGTATTGCTTGTGTATGGATGGCACAGCCGGGGTTCACAATCCTGGCCTCACTCCTAACTTTAGGTCTAGACGGGAGTTTGTAAAGAGAGGAATCTGTGCCTTTTGCTCCCTATCCTTAGGCCCAAACAGCTACAGAGACTTCACGGTCTCTGCATGATCTACAGAAGGAGAGAAGGAGAAAGACAAAGGAGAGAAATAGAGAACCTAGAGTTTGCATGGAGGAGCATTGGAGTCAGTAAGGTAACCTGCTACCAAAAGCTGATAAGACTTCACTGCCTTGAGGGGAATATTGCTAAGACATCCTTCAAACCTGGAAATGACCAGTCGTATCTCTAAAACCCTGTATCCCTCAGTGAACATTACAGACACCATTAAAGGGTTTCTATCACTTGGTATGACATAATTAGCTGTCAGACACTAGCGATCCGCTAGTGTCTGCTCTGGCCAACCATCCTACTATAATCACTTGTGGGGCAGCGGTTTTGCTAAAAAACTAACTTTTATAAATATGCTAATGAGCCTCTAGGTGCTATGTGGGCGTCATTAGCACCTAGAGGCTCCGTCTACCTTCATAAACAGCCGCCGCCCAGCGCGTCCCTCCAGCCCGCCCATGTCCTCCTCCGTGTGACGCAGCGGATGAGTTCTCGCGCATGCGCCGTGCGCGGCTGTATTCGGCGCATTTGAGATCTCAGCTCGGAGCGGTCAGACATTCAATGCGCATGCGCCGAATACAGCCGCGCATGCGCATTGAATGTCTGACCGCTCCGAGCTGAGATCTCAAATGCGCCGAATACAGCCGCGCACGGCGCATGCGCGAGAACTCGTCCGCTGCGTCACATGGAGGAGGACATGGGCGGGCTGGAGGGACGCGCTGGGCGGCGGCTGTTTATGAAGGTAGACGGAGCCTCTAGGTGCTAATGACGCCCACATAGCACCTAGAGGCTCATTAGCATATTTATAAAAGTTAGTTTTTTAGCAAAACCGCTGCCCCACAAGTGATTATAGTAGGATGGTTGGCCAGAGCAGACACTAGCGGATCGCTAGTGTCTGACAGCTAATTATGTCATACCAAGTGATAGAAACCCTTTAAAAGAGTATGATTGCCTGCCATAGATTCTGCAGGAAGAGACTTGAGAAAGGGTCATAAATCACATCTTGGCCTAAATCCATACATCATTGTCTGGGAAGAATTGTACTGTGTACAGTTGGAGCTGTGTTTTGCTATTGTTGGATGTACTACATCTCCTATTTTCCACTTCAGTAAAGAGAGATCCTTATTCTGTTAAATTTGGCCTGCACCATACGCCAGCCATTGCACTCTAAACACCATACCTGGCACCCATCCAAACACCAACATCATGGGCACCCCAACCACCATCAAGTGGGAGTCCTAGAACTTGAGTATGAACCGGGACAAGAAAGGATGCACCCTCCTTTGACTGCATTGTCCCAGAGAGAAATGGTATGAGGAAGGACATTGTGATTGTCTGTAACAGCTAGAGCCACTACCACTCCCATCCTCCTCTATGGCTCCTCCTGGGCTCGCTGCACATAATCCAGTGCTGATGCTCTTGTGCCCATTGTAGGTGCTGTGAACAGGGGTCATCATTCGCTGTGTATAGGGCAGCTCCACAGCCCCATCATAGCCAGCATAAAGTAACCACTAAATATTTCAAATGAAATTCCTAAGCTTTTCTTTATGGCAAGCAAAGGTTGTAATTAAGAAATAATTGGTTGAACAGTTTCTATTAAAGGGACACTACCATCAATTTTGTTATCACATATTAACAGACTATATGTGAATATATATGTTTTTGTTTTTTGTTTTTATAGAAAATGTGTGGATGGTTTTCTGGATATAATTTTTTGAAGTTATTCCATGTATTTTACTTCCTCTCCCGTCTCTTTAACTTCCTCCTTTGTTTGTACTTTTAGCACAGAAAACATTCTCACTTAAAGAGGTTGTCTCACTTCAGCAAACGGCATTTATTATGTTAATACAAGGCGCTTACTAATGTGCTGGATTGCAGGGTGGTCGTAACCGTGGAAACGGGCAGAGTATAATGTGATGGAAAAACGAATCCAGCCAGCAAGGAGGCAATATGGACAATCACAATACATTAGTAAGTTCCTTGTAGTAACTTTCTCTACATGATAAATGCCATTTGCTGAAGAGAAACAACCTCTTTAACTTTTTCAGTTCACTGCGACCAGGGAGAGAACCTCTGTAGTGACTCCACTAGCATCACACTTTACACGAATCTTCTATGGACATTTTTATCTAGGCCTATCAAGAGAATAATAGAATGCTGTCATCCCAATTCTATATTCTCCTATTATTCTAGCAGATAGCATCTTCCCTCCCAGCAGCAGCGAACTGACATTAAAGAACCTATCAATATAGGGGGTCTTATCCCTTCTGCTGACAGCTACACCAGGGCAATATTTTGATAATTTTAATGGTACTGCTGAAAGGATAAAACAGCCAAAAATAAAAAATAAAAAAAATGCTATCTATGACTAGTAGTAGGGAAAGGAGCAACAACCCTTTCTGGCCCTTTTTACCAACTGTTTGTTCCCCTGAACAATCCCTTAAAAAAAATTAAAAAAAATGGACTAGTTGTATTCTATAGAAAATATCAGCCGAGTGGTTGCTTTGGGTTACACTTTAAACGACCCCATTAACTGCTGGTGATTCATTGCAGACAAGTAAGCAAACAAGATGTTCTGGGTGAATTAAAAAGTGAATGTTATGTTCTGTTCACTGCTGAATAAACAATGGGCTTTCCTTTGCCAGTTCAAACTTACTACGCACATAGTATGACATCATTCTTCTCTTTTCAGCAAGCCCTCTCTGGCTATGTTCCCGTCACAAAGTTTCATTTAAGTGGCTCTCAATGAAAAAAAAATCAGAAAGATGTGCTTCTGGGGCAAATGACAAACTATTATGGAGTCAGCATCTCATCATTCAAGGTTTATTAGGTCATTCCAACAGGTACAAAAAGTGGGATGTTTCGGCCATGTCCTGTCTTTTCTAAGAATGCTCGAGAAAGGGTAGGACATGGCCGAAATGTCACACTTTTTGTACCTGTTGGAATGACCTAATAAACCATTAATGATGGAGATGCTGACATCATTGGAAAGTTTTTTTAGATCTACTTTGGAGCCAGATGTGGATCCATCAGTGGGACCAGTTTGCTGGTGAGGGACTTCGTGCTGTTCTTGTACTGTGAATAAGAAACTATTATGGAGGTCACTGTGTGGCTGGTACTTCTATGGTGGGCAATATGTGCCTGGCACTGTTATGGAGGGCACCGTGTGGCCATCAGTATTATGGGAAACACTAATGGGAGCACTGTGTGGCTGGCACTAATACGGGCACTGTTATGGAGGGCACAGTATGGCTGGTACTTTTATGGTGGGCAATATGTGCCTGGCCCTGTTATGGAGGGCACCGTGTGGCCATCAGTATTATGGGAAACACTAATGGGAGCACTGTGTTGCTGACACTAATAGGGGCACTGTTATGGTGGGCATTTTGTGGTTGGCACTTTAATGGAGAGCACTGTGTGGCTGGCGTTGTTATGGGGCAATGTGTGGTACTGTTAAGGTGGGCTCTTCTTTGCTATCACTGTTATAAGAACATTGTGTTGCTGGCACAACTGGGTACACTGTATAGCTAGCATTATTAGGGACACTGTTATGGTAGGCCATTTGTGGTCGGCAATGCGGAGGAGGGCATTATATTGGGGGTAATCTATGACACTTGAGGGACTGTAGCAAAAACACAGGTGGACAGCACTCCTTAGTAATAATGCTGCGGGTGCTCGTCTCCAAGGGAGGTGGTAAAAAGTCCCCCAGGATTAACAACTCACAGATGTCCAAAAAATTAAAAAAAATGGAGACAGCACTTCCAAAAGGTGGAATTTATTCCAGATGCAACGTTTCGGCTTAGTGATAGCCTTGCTTGACAAAGGCTATCAGTAAGCCGAAACGTTGCATCTGGAATAAATTCCACCTTTTGGACGTGCTGTCTCCATTTTTTTTATTTTTTGGACATCTATTACTTGAGGGACTGTGTGACCAGCACTATGCAGGTAACTGTGTAGCTGACACTTTTATGGTAGGAACTAATGATAGCACTGTTGGACTGGAACTACAGAAGGGCACAGTGTGACTAGTGCTGCTATGGGACACAGAGACACTAAACTGGGCATTGTGTGACTGGCAGCATTCATTATGGAAGAAACGAAAGGGAAGCAATGCATGGCCATTACAGAAGGACGCCATGTGGTTGGCATTTTATGGATCCCTGTAGGGCTGTGTGAGGTTTATTTCAAGCAACTAAAAGGAACAGTTCAATAGTTCAGAAAGACATTGCAGTCATGTCCTTCTAATGCAGAAGAGAAGTTGCTATGCATGGCAATGTGTGGCTGGCACTTTTATGGAGGGCACTTTGTGGTTGGTATAACTGGGGTGGCAGTGTATGACTGTCAGTCTTATGGGAAAATGTACTGGTATTGTTATGGGACACTGCTGCTGGCACTACTAGGGGGCACTGTGTGGTTGGCACTATTAGAGGCACTGTTATGGTGGGCGTACTCTGGTTGGCAGTATAATGGAGACAACGTGTGTCACTGTTATGGAGGACTCTGTGTCTGGCACTGATATGGCAGTCGATAAAGAGGGAACTGTTATAGCACTGTTTTGGGAGGTACTTAATTAGGCACTGTATGTATGGGAGGAAGTGATGGGGCCATTAAGGCTACTTTCACACTAGCGTTTTTGCTGGATCTGTCAGGGTCCAGCACAAACGCTTCCATTACTGATAATACAACCATCTGCATCCATTTGACCAATCCGGTTGCATTATCTTTAACATAGCCAAAACGGATCCGTCATGAACGCCATTGAAAGTCAATGGGGGACGGATCCGTTTTCTATTGTGGCAGATTGTGCCAGAGAAAACGGATCCGTCCCCATTGACTTGCATTTGCTTCGCATTCCCAGGACTGAAAGCAAAATACAACATGTTGCGGTTTGCTCTCCGGTCTGGGAACGCAACTAAACGGAATAGAATGCATTTTGGAGCACTCCGTTCGGTTCAGTTTTGTCCCCATCGACAATGAATGGGGACAGAACTGAAGCGTTTTTTTCTGGTATTGAGCCCCTATGACGGAACTCAATACCGGAAAACTTTAACGCTAGTGTGAAAGTAGCCTAAGCTAATTAAAAGAGCAAATAAGGTAAACTGTTACATATGTTGTGACTTGTGCAGGTCTTAGGGTGTGGTGCATGACTGCTAGCACTGTTCTCTCCTTTGTAGATTATAAAACGCATGGCCGTTTCTGTGTTTTTTCAATAGTTTGGAGCCCCCATCTGTCTTACATCAGACTTCCCAAGTCTCCCTCTTTTTGACCCAGGTCCCTCTGTCCCTCTTTGCTCCTTAAATGTCCGTCTTTTTGATTTGAGGTGTAGATTTTAATTATTACATTCCCAATATTGACCCAGAAAGTGTTTGTCTGGTTCCTCTCTGTATATTTGAGCCCGTCTTGTATATTATTTCATTATTTGATGTAATTTGGATTTTAAAAACATCTATATTCAGATTATTTTTCCGCCATTTCATATCACTCTGTCAGCAGAGCAGCTCTGGGGAACTCTGATCACGCTGTGACACAGCTCATCCCAACATACAGACAAAGACTAAACACGGCCAAACCTGTAGTGACCCCAGTCAAGATATGGACTAGTGAAGCGGGAGAGAAACGACAGAGTTGCTTTGATTCAGCAGACTGGAATATATTCAAAGAATCCACCAGTGACCTAAATCAGTGTTTCCCAACCAGTGTGCCTCCAGCTGTTGCAAAACTACAACTCCCAGCATGCCCGCACAGCCAAAGGCTGCCCGGGCATGCTGGGAGTTGTAGTTTTGCAACAGCTGGAGGCACACTGGTTGGGAAACACTGACCTAAATGACTACACTGACGCTGTGACATCATATATTACTTTTTGCGAAGAGTCCTGCAGTCCCATCAAAAAGTGCACCAGGTACAACAATGATAAACCCTGGTTTACATCGCATCTTAGGAAGCTGCGCCTCGATAAAGAAAGGGCGTATCGTACAGGCGACAGCGTCCTCTACAAAGCTGGCAGATACAAACCGCAGAAGGCCATCTCTGCCACAAAAAACGATTATTCAAATAGACTTGAAGAAAAATGTTTCACAATGGAGTCTACCACAATATGGAAGTCTCTACATCAAATTACCAACTACAGAAGGAAAGCCCCACAATCGTTAGATAACCTGCAGCTTGCAAATGAGCTGAACACATTCTATTGTAGGTTTGATACAACCAACTATAGCCATCCACTCCTAGTCAATTCGCATAATTTGCATCTCTGTTCTAACAGGAAATCCGAGCGCTCCAGCCAGTCAGCGTCTCCACCCCCGCGGTGCCTCAGCATCCACACAACACAGGATGTCGGCCACAATCTGCTGACCTGTCCCCAAAATGGCATCCACTATCATTATGCCAATCAGATGTAAACTATCTTTTCAAAAGACAAAATATTAAGAAAGCAGCCGGCCCAGACTCTGTGTCTGCGAAATGTCTGAAATTCTGTGCTGATCAGCTAGCCTTTGTTTTCACAGACATATTGAAATCATCTCTGGAACTCTCAATGGTCCCTGCCTGTTTTAAATGCTCAACCATTGTCCCAGTTCCTAAAAAATCTAAACCTACATGTCTAAATGACTATAGGCCTGTCGCCCTTACAAACTGATAATGGCTTATCTGAAATCCATCACCGATCCCCTGCTGGACTCTCTGCAATTTGCCTACAGGTCTAATAGATCCGCAGATGATGCTATAAACATGTGTATGCATTATGTTCTAGAACATCTAGACTCCCCGGGAACCTATGCCAGAATTTTATTTGTGGATTTCAGCTCTGCATTTAATACCATAATACCATCGCTGCTACACAGCAAGCTCTCTCACCTACGCATACCTGAATCCATCTGCAAAAGGATAACCAATTTCTTAACCGACAGGAGACTTGGGTTAGACTTGGGAAACACACCTCAAGCTCTTTGACAGTCAGTACTGGAGCTCCCAGGGCTGTATGCTTTCCCCACTGCTCTACTTACTGTACACCAATGACTGCATCTCCACAGACCTATCTGTTAAGGTTCTGAAGTTTGCAGATGACACAACAGTAGTTGGTCTCATACTAAATGGGGATGAGTCTGCATATAGGCATGAAGTAGGACAACTTTCCTCCTGGTGCAGCCACAACAACAACTTGGAACTTAATGCTCTGAAGACCATGGAGATGATAATAGACTTTAGGAGATCTCCCCCCCCCCAGCACCTCCCCTAATCATAAATAGATCTACAGTTAGGCCTCATGCACACGACCGTTGTTTTATTCCGTGTCCGGTGTTCCGTTTTTTGTGATTTTCTGCGGACCCATTGACTTTCAATGGGTCCGGTGAAAAAACTCGGCTAATGCACCGTTTGTCATCCGCGTCCGTGATCCGTGGTTCCAATCTGTCAAAAAAAATATAACCTGTCCTATTATTTTCGCGGAAAACGGTTCACAGACCGCTAAAAAACACGGAGGCACACAAGATTGTCATCCGCGTCCGCGCGTCCGTGTCCGTTTTTTTCCTATCATTTGCATGGCAAACCTATCTCAGATTTTTTTTTACTATCCTTTATGTCTGGTGATCCTCCAAAAATAAAGGAAGACACACGGAAACAGAAACGGATCACGGAACAACGGAACCCCATTTTGCGGAACGGAACACAACAACGGTCGTGTGCATGAGGCCTAACCCGAGTAGATTTATTCAAGTTTCTAGGGACCACAATTTCCAAAAACCTAAAATGGAACAACAATACTGCCACTATCATCAAGAAAGCGCAACAGAGGATGTACCACCTACGGCAGCTGAAAATGTTTGGCCTACCACAAAAATGAATAGTGCAGTTCTACACCGCGATCATCGAATCCATCATGACATCATCTATGACTGTATGGTTCGGCTCCTGCCCAGTATTAGAAAAGGTGAGACTGCAGCGCATCATCCGAACAGCGGAAAGGATAATTGGCTGTAGCTGACCTTCCCTGCAGGATCTTCACACTAACAGGTGTAGAAAGAGAGCGGCTAAGATTGCCTCAGACCCCTCTCACCCTGCTCACTCCATCTTCCAGCCTAGGCCTTCAGGAGTGAGATACCGTTCAGTCGCTACTAAAACAAGCAGTTGCCTTGTTTAATGCAGAACCACGCTAAAGCCGCTATGACTTGGAAGCATTACAGCCCAGAACTGAAAACGATCACTTCTCCCTGTTTATTGCCACTAAAACTTAGGCTCCATTCACACGCCCGTAGCGTGTTTTCCAGATCCACAAAACACGGACACCGGCAATGTGCGTTCCGCATTTTTTCGGACCGCACATCGCCGGCACTAATAGAATATGCCTATTGTTGTCCGCAATTGCGGACAAGAATAGGACATGTTCTATTTTTTTCGGGAATGGAATTGCGGACCCGGAAGTGCGGGTCCGCAATTGCATATCCGGGAAGCGCATCGTGCTGCCTTATAGAAATGAATGGGTCCGCAATTTCATTCTGCAAAATGAGGAACGAAATTGTGTGAATGGGGCCTTACTGCCCTTGTCCTGCACTATCCATACTGTCTGTCCTTGTACCGTTTTGTTTGTGTCTGTCAAGCAACTACCAAGTCCAATTCCTTGTAAGTGCAAGCTTATTTGGCCAAATAAATTGATTCTGATTCTGAAGAGAGAACTATTGAAGTGTATAGATATGCAGGAAAAATGGATCTTTCACACAATGAACCATAAGTGTCCCTCTTTGACCATCCAAAAAGTTGGGAGGTATGTTACATTAAAGACTTATATAGTTAGAAACAGGCAGACAAACATGTTGCCCATGTCACAGAATCTAAAGGGATGAGAAAATTATTAGATTTTTATTGCACTTTTGTGTTTTGGAAAATAATTTGCCATTTTATGGGTTTAGTCTTAAGGGGTTGTCTCAATAAGACGACCTCTTTTTGAAACAAAGTTTGCCCGGAGATCAACTGAACACTGATCAGGCTTCTGAAACCTCTGGGCATAGGGCATATAGCAAGGGATTATCTTAAAGGGGTTGTCCTATGAATAATATTTGTACAGTCCTCAATCCAGCACCTGGAGTTGAATACGTTTGTAATTACATGTCATTAAAAACTTAGCATAGCCACTGAGTTATTCAATAAAATGTATCTGTATAGCGCCACCTGCTGTTTGACCATTTTCTTATTTCTCTGTCCACCTCACTGACATGGATGCACATGCTTAGTTACATCCTTCAACTGCCTCTTGAGCTGAGATAGGGGAAGAACTGCAGCAGAATGCACAAGCCCCCTCATCTGCAGCAGAAAGGACACTCCCCTTGAGCTGTCAGCTTGATATAAATCTAGTAGAGCAACGAATGGGGAGATCTCTGGATCCATGTGAGGTACAGGGCTGGTTTCTTTGTCAGAAAGGTAGTATATGATGGCTGATTTTCATTGTTTACATTAGTCATGGGATAACCTCTTTAAATGGGTTTCCAGGGGGAGAATAATTGTCTTATAAAGGGCCAGAATGGGTTAAAAATAAAAAAAAGAATTACACACCCTGACCAGTCCCCCCCCCCCCCCCGCTATTGTTCCAACACTCACTTGTCTTTAATTATGAAGGGTTTATTCACCAACAACAATGCGACGTTTCGACCGTAATGGTCTTTCTCAAGCCACATATAATGTGAACAAGAGCAGATATATATATATATATATATATATATATAAAAAAACAAAAAAGTTCAGTGGCAGCACCGTCAGAGGAAAAGCTATGGGTGCAGCTGGCCCAGTGTGGATAAAGCCAATCCAAATAGATAAAATTGCAAAAAAGGGCAGCACTCCAGAAAGTAAAAGAAGAAAAAACTTTAATTACCCATATGGGACAGGCTTGTCCCATATGGGTAATTAAAGTTTTTTCTTCTTTTACTTTCTGGAGTGCTGCCCTTTTTTGCAATTTTATATATATATATATATACACACATTCCCTCCCAGTAGGTCACATGACCTAATTAGATATGCAAATTATAAACCAATTATTTGAATTATCTACATCTCATTAACCTGTTGTCTAATCTCTTGTTTATGTCTAAATATATTCATCATTCCCCTGCATCCATTAAACACAGTGTCCTAATTATAAAGCATCAAAGGTGTTTACTTATCAAAACCTTGGTAGGAGTCTGGTTGGCTCTTCACAGACGGGACCTTCCTCAGCGTTACCCTGTCGGAGGTGCGCATGCGCTAGGGACACGTGCAGGCTCCCAAAGGGCGCGCTCCTCCTAGCGATCCTTCTTGGTTAGTGCGCATGCGCATCGGGTATGGGGCTGAGTTCCCTACGCTGACGTGCTTCTCTTGTTACTATAGTGACGTTTCTACCCAAAACATATGGGCGTGTCATACCGAGACCTCAGCGTGATGTTTCAGCACCTCCGTGTGTATTTAATGTTATCCTTATGTAGCGTTTGTCTCTGCTCAGAAAAATCGACTCCGCTTTAACCCTGTGATATGCATGCCACTACTCCGATTTGAGTTTTAACCCTTACAGGTAGTTTTTTGCGGTACCAGGCATTTCTTGGCCTCAATTACACCTGCAGAGTGTGTCCATTTATATGTCTATATGTGTATTAGAGCAATTAAGCTCCATAAATACCAATTCTTATATTTATATATAACACTCTATCTACAGTTTATTGTCAAAAGGGCTCCACAATGGTAGAACATAAGAACTAAATTCAGCAGCATGAGCTCCATCACTAAAGCAATATCCATAGGGCCAGGGTTGTGCAACGGTCTTCTCTCACCAAGTAGCAGGATAACAGGTCAAAAGATTAAAACCTACAGACCTCTCTTCCCTCGGTGGAGCAGTGGAAACTCAAGGTGGACCAACTCTACCGCTTTGAGGAACTTGCCTCTTGGGAATCCCGTACCCATCCTGCTTTTATTAAATGTTGGGTCCTATGGACAAACTACAGGTTTCTCAGTATCCCGTAAACTCCAGTCACAGCCCACTAGCATTCTTTAGCTCTACCTCCAGTGTTCCACTGCAAAACCGAGCAAAGCCCTCATACAGCCATCATCTGCCTCAACCGTCTTCTAGCATTTCATACGCTTTTTAATGCGAAAAATAGGTATTGTTCAAGGAACATTTGGTTGTTCTGCTAACCAATTATGATTGTCTTCTCTTGGCTCCTAAATTTACAAAAAGTCTGACCCTACAGTACTAGCTTAGGAAGGGCCATTTATCAAGAGGAGGCCATTTCAGACAACACAGAACGACGAGGAAGGTCCCCTCTGTGAAGTGCCAACCAGACTCCTACCAAGGTTTTGATAAGTAAACACCTTTGATGCTTTATAATTAGGACACTGTGTTTAATGGGTGCAGGGGAATGATGAATATATTTAGACATAAGAGATAAGACAACAGGTTAATGAGATGTAGATAATTCACATAATTGGATTATAATTTGCATATCTAATTAGGTCATGTGACCTACTGGGAGGGAATGTGTGTATATATATCTGCTTTTGTTCACATTATATGTTGCTTGAGAAAGACCATTACGGTCGAAACGTTGCATTGTTGTTGGTGAATAAACCCTTCATAATTGAAGACAAGTGAGTGCTGCGGTTTTTCATATATGACGCATCCAAGGGGGAACTTCAGACTGGCTCCTAACACGGCTGGCACCACCACAAGAAAAGGTTTTATTTATATTTTTTCGTTGTGCTGCTATATACATTTTTTTAATTGTTCCAACACTGCTCCGGTCTCTGCTGCCCTCTTCATCCTGGTCCCTTTTTAACACACAAGAAATTGTAAGAAATGCCCTCTAGGCTGACCACTGGCCCCAGCAGTGACCTAACTGACATTGATTGGCTGAGAGGAGCACTTCCAGCTATTTCCTGTGTGTCAATCCAGAACCAGCAAGTCAGTGGGGACTGGAACAGTGGCAGAACTGCAGTGGCGGGGGATTTTGACAGCATGGGCTCATGCCCATGAGCGTACTGGCTCAGCGTCCGTATTGCGGACAATAAACAACTGGTCCGCAAAATACGGGAACTGGCCGTGTGCACTCCATGGTGCAGATGCAGACCCATTGACTTCCACAACATACGACCGAAGATAGGGCTTTATCTTTTGCAGAGCAGAGGCATGGATCGGAAGCCCACTACAAAGCATTTAGTGGGCTTCCCATGGAACATGTTCTATCTTTGGCCGTAACTTGCAGATCGCATACCCGTGCAAGTAAAAAAAAATTGTGGTCCGATGCATGGGCACTGAGCAATTACGCTCGTGTGCATGAGCCCTATGTAAGATATACTTAGGCTGCATTCACATGGTCATGTGCGGTCCGTAAAATACGATCTGTTTAAGGGGGGCAGCCATTTTGTCTGAGCTGTCGTCAACAGCATTTAGAAAGCATTAAGAAAGCTACTTTATGGCAGCCCCATGGGCCATAGACACAATTGTCAGGAGGGTACCTCATTGATTTCTATGGGAGAATTTTGTAGGCATGTTCTGTACAAGGTCATTGTACAAGGAAAGAAAAGATAATCTCTGACAATCACGGCTGTCTCTTGGTCCAAGTGTGGTTTGCCGTGACACGTCTGCCGTGCATGCAGTTGCCTGGGGCAATGTGTTGTTTCAGCATGTGTGTGCACTGCTCCTGTTTCCTGGTCTCTCCCCAGTCTGGTGGTTATGGGGTTAAGGTGTGGATCTGGGATCTGTGGTCTCATGGCTCTACTTATCCTGTTGCTGTGATATTGAGGTCAGTTGTATTCCAGCCTTGGTTGGTGCTGGAGCCTGGCTCCTTCCTGGATATTCCATCTGTCCAGTGTTAGGGGCACGTAGTTTGACATATTGTCACGGTGCGGTGTGGGGGAAAAAAAAACCCCACACCGAACACCGTTGGGAAGTGGGAATAGAAACTATGCCCGGACACAGAGGAAACGGGCAATGGGAACCTCAGAATGCAACCCTAAACCTCGCCCTGACTCCTAACCGTATGAGCGGACCCATATGGTAGGAGGGCTCATACACAGGAGCCTCAAGCCCTACTAACCCTAAAGATCCCTGGAATAGAGGCAGGACCAGAGACGACCAGTTCCTGTGTATGAGCCCTCCTACCTACAGGGTCTGCTCATACGGTTAGGAGTAGGGCGAGGTTTAGGGATGCATTAGGAGGTTCCCTGCTCCCTTTCCCCGATTTCCTGGCCTTTTTATTCCCGCTTCCCAACGGTGTTCGTGTCGTTTTTTTTTCCCCCCACACCGCACCGTGACAGTATGTCAACTAGGTGGGCCCTCACACAGGACAAGTGGAATATCCAGGAAGGAGCAAGGCTCCAGCACCAACCAAAGCTGGAATACAACTGAACCTCAAACTCATAGCAACAGGATAAGTAGAGCCATGAGACCACACCCAGATCCACACCTTAACCCCATAACCACCAGACTGGGGAGAGACCAGGAAACAGGAGCAGTGCACACACTGCTGAAACAATACGTTGCCCAGGCAACTGCATGCACGGCAGACTTGTCACAGCAAACTACACTGGGACCGAGAGACAGCCGTGAGACACTTATTGTGAATGGTGTATCCTGCCTTATGTATACACAGAGGTGCTAGCTGTCAATCTAATCTTGCTCTAATGATATCAGGTAATGCAGTAAAGTGGCGCCAATTATTTGGCCTAGTGGCCAGTGCAAAAACTGCAGGATTTTATGTTTTTTGTTTAAATATAGATACTGACAGGGAAAATTAAAAATACATCATCAAAAATTCTTAAATAATGTGTTAAACATAAAAAGTGATTTAAACAATAGACCATTTTCTAATGACACAATCTCTTTAAGAAAACATACACATTAGAAAAGTTGACAGGGCCAATTCTTAATGTGAAGATGCATTGTCTGTTTTAGCAACTACTTGCATCACCCATGTAATAATGACTCTGGAGCTTCTATTCTTATGACCCTGTGGGGTGCCATTCCTGTATTATTCCTGCTAGCAGTCTGCATGAAGGTCCAGCTGAATGTTACCAGTTGAGGGTGTGTCCCTGCACAATCTGACACTACTTAAATCAGTGTTGCCGTTGCAGGGATACATCCCAACTGGTAACACTCATCTGGACCTTCATTACAAACTGCTAGCAATACATTCATAACTTTTAGTAGGAATAATAAAGTAATGACATAGAGTGATAAGAATGCATGCTCCTTATTTATCATTATATGGGGAATACAAGTACTGTAGTTGCTAAAACAGATATGCCAGGCGAGGTGACAGCTCCTCTTTAAGGTACTCTAGTAGTCTATATCTGCAAAAAAAGCTGAGTTGAGTGAACACTGGGATGAAAAGGCCCCGTTATATACAGTATTTACTAATCCTCCAGCATTCTTCCATCGCACTTGATGACTTCTGATTTCACTGGTACCAAGTTCCAATTAGGATTGCTCGGTTCTTTCTCATTTAGCACTAAATATCCCAGCAAACCTATAAACACATATGGCAGTCCACAATGATGGATAGGTTCCAACTTAAGTGTGACAAACCACAATATGGTTCCATCACATGAAAAATCAGTAGAACAGGTTCAAGTAATAAAATAGTAAAATAAAAAATAAAAAATCCAATTTATGAATTAACATCTTAGCATAGATGACACCTGCTGATAAAAAGCTCTCATCTGGTAAAAGAATTTCACACTAATTATTAAATGATTGAAAAGAACGGAGTCAGGTAAAAGAGTTCCATCTAGTTAATGGGTTACTTTAATGTTGCCAGGTCATGGAACGTGTGTGGCCCTTCTAATCGCCATAAACCCCACCTCGTGTAGTAAATCGCTGATGCTGATCATGCTTTTGAATACAACTGTATGTGAAAGAAAATGTTTACTACATGGTATGTCTCTTTTTCAACTATCAGAATTAAAGGGATTTTCCATAACTAGAAAACAAGATTCTATTTGGTGTTTTTTTTTTTAAACCAAAAAACTGCACCTCTCTTGTCCATGCACTGCAATAGGACTACTGATCCAGTGGATTTGGTATGTCTAGGGTCCCTAATCAAAGGCATTCTTTTTATATAGCAAAATACAATCTTTACCTATCTTCTTATGTGGTCCTCAAACCGTATGATACCCCTTTATGTGTCCCGCACACATTATGATGGCTCCTTATGTCCCCCAACACAACATGATGCCCCCAATGTTTCCCCAACAGAATATGGTTCCACCTTATGTGCTCCCAAAACAACATGGTTCCCCCTTATGTTCTTTCAATATATTATGGTGCCCCCTTATGAACTCCCAACACAATATGGTGTTCTTTATGTGCTCCCAACACAATATGGTGCCCCTTAAGTGCTCCCAACA
The DNA here is from genome assembly GCF_905171765.1 of Bufo bufo. NCBI lineage: Eukaryota > Metazoa > Chordata > Amphibia > Anura > Bufonidae > Bufo > Bufo bufo. The sequence continues at coordinate 109,585,176 of NC_053391.1, forward strand.
CAATATGGTGCCCCTTAAGTGCTCCCAACACAATATGGTGCCTCTCATGTGCCTTTTGACCACAACATACAGCCTGCTTGCATGCCCCCAACACAATTTGGTGGCGCCTTATGTGCCACCAACACAAAATGCTGCCCATTTAGTGTCTATAAAATGAATACACACCTAGTTCATGTTTCCATGATGAACGGAGCAGATCTCTCATTGCATATCTGCCTTGGTCTGCCTGGTGGGTAAGTTCTAGCACCAAATTCCCAGTAGCAGGGTAACTGGTGGAGCAGATCGTTCTGCTTCTCCATTATATTCAACTGCAACTAAGAATAGGTGCTCCAGAATTGTTAGTAGGTGGGGAATGCATGTAGCTATTAAAATAGGCAGGTCATGAGTAGTGAAATGTCCTCTTTAACTCCCTGAATAGTCCTTTAAAGGGATATTCCTATGTGGGACATTGATGGCATATAACTAGGATATGCCACAAATGTCAGATAGTCCCACCTTTAGGACCCACTTCTATCTCCAGAAAGTGACCCCTGAAGTGAAGGTAGAGTAGCTGCTCATGCATGGCCACTCTCTCTACTATGGGACTTCTGAAAATAGCAGAGCCTGGTCACTCGGCTATTTTTGGAAGTCTCATATCAGTGAATAGAGAAAAAGCTACACATGAGAGGTGTGTTTTTTATTTTTTAACTTCAGGCCCTAGTTCTGGAGATAGGAGCCGGTCTTAGAGGTGGGACCCGTACCTATCTAACATTTGTGGCATATCCTTGTGATATGCCATCAATGTCCCAGATGGGAATACACTTTTAATGTTTGTGCAGATCCGTAATACAGTCCAGAAGTCGGTACACAGCAGGCAAACAGAATTCTAGCTCTTTTAGCAAGGTCTGGCAGAAAGCAGAACCAAACTGGCCTGGTTGATCAGGCAAGGGGGTGGAATAAGGAGCCAGACTATATAGGAGAGTAATAAGATAGCTGCAACCTCAGAGCTAAGGAAGATTAACTCCTGCAGCGTTGGACCAGAGGTGGGATGCAATGACTTAGCTACACATACACGCAGGCACAAGGTGAATGGAGCCGCGGGGACAGGCCTCCAGTGTAACAGTGTTAAGTTGGCAGCTTTAGCATCAAGGAAATTACCCACTAATCGTATACTATCATATTCTAAATAACCATAATTTCACATTTGTCCTGTAATGACAGGCTTTGAGACAGCAGAGTAAAGGTTCTGCATCCACCTGACTCTTATTGTGAGTCCTTCATCTGGATTTCCGCAGTGAGAGAACCAAGCTCCATAGAATGGCCATTCATAGGCTTCTGGAAATGTTTCAAACCACAAGTAAACAAACGTTATATCTCTGGACAAGAGTCCCACAAAAGCCCTAGAATAACTTACGTGGTTTGGGCCAAGTACACACAGACCCTCACAGTTACCTTTTCTCCCGGATATGATCTCTGTGTACTGCACCTCAGATGCACTTTTCACTTGAAGGGATCACACACTCCTTCATCCAGTCATACCGACCGTTATGTACTGAATTGGCCAAAAAGAACATTTTAAGCACAGTTAATCCATTTAAGCATAAAGTTGTATTCTCTCATGGAGAACGTAGAGTAAACTACAGAACTGTTCTACAGTATGTTCTACCAAATAGTGTTGCCAGTATTAGGGATGCCGCCATTTAGGATTATTAAAAGAGATGTATATCTACAGTATATCTATATATACTGCATAATATCCCTCACATAAAATTTGCATTCTTTAAAGGGGTTGTCAAGCAGAAGCCAGTTTGGACCAAATGCCAAAGCCCATTTTTAAAATCTGATGTTTCACTTTATGTGGTAATAACATTGAAATGCTGTTACTTATCCAAGCCATTCTCAGACTAGTTTCATGACACATCATTCTTCATGTTAGTGGTAAAACATGGGTCGATATATTAAATCTTTATTTATGGAAAATTTGGAAAATGTGCAACTTTCTGAATTTCAATTTCTTCAACACAGATAGTGATACCTCACAAATTAGCTATTAATTACATTCTCCAAATGACTATTCTATGTTTACATCATTTTGTAAATTTCTTTTTTATTCTTAAGACATTGGAAGGCTTAGATTTTTAGAAGCAATTTTTCAAATTTTCAAGAAATTTCAAAAACCAACTTTTTTAAGGCTCAATTCAGTTCTGAAGTGACTTTGAGGGGTTTACATAGTAGAAATCAATCATAAATGACCCAATTTTAGAAACTACACCATACAAATTTCAAAAATTAAATAATTAAAAAAACTATTTTTGAAACTTTTGTTAACCTTTTTAGCTGTTCCATAGGAATTTAAACAAAATGGAGGAGAAATTTACAAATGTCATTTTTTGTGCAGATTTTCCATTTTGATCCATTTTTTCTGTAATACAACAAGGGTTAACAGCAACACAAACCTCAATATTTATTATACTGATTCCGCAGTTTACAGAAACACCCCATATGTGGTTGTACACTGCTGCATGAGCACACCACAGGGCTCAGAAGGAAAGGAGTGCCATATGGTTTTTGGATGTTAGTTTTTGCTGGAGTTTTTTTTGGGTGCCATGACACATTTGAAGAGACACTGAGGTGCTCCTACAGTGGAACCCCCCCCCCCCTCCAAAAAAAAAAAAAAAACATTTTGGAAATTACTACTATATTTTTTTAAGAGGTGTAGTGAGTGTTATGACCCAACATATGGTTTATAGAATTTAGACAAACACTTGGCTTTGAAAATGAAACATTATTGGGATAATTTTTCAAACTGGTGTAAAGTAGAACTGGCTTAGTTGCCCATAGCAACCAATCAAATTCCACCTTTCATTTTGACAGTTCCTTTGGAAAATGAAAAGTGGAATCTGATTGATTGCTATGGAAAACTAAGCCAGTTCTACTTTACACCAATTTGATAAATTACCTCATATATTTTTTCCAATAAAACATTGCTTTAGCCCTAAATTTATCCATTTTCACAAGGAGTAATAGGGGAAATAGCAAGCTTAATTTTTTCCTGAATACGGCAACACCCCATATATGGTCGTAAACTGCTGTATGGGCACATGGCAGGGCTTAGAAGGGAAGGAGTGCCATATAGCTTTCGGAGGGCATGTTTTGCTGGAATGGTTTTCAGGTGCCATGTCGCATTTGAAGAGACCCTGAGGAAGGGAGCACTTTTACCTAACAAGCTTTTAGAAACTCTTGGCTGTGATAATACAATTTTTTCCAGTAAAATGTTGTTTTTAGTCCCAAATGTTTTCATTTTCAGAAGTGGTACTGTTCAAATGCACCCCACGCAATTTTCTCCTGAATAACGCCCCATTTGTGCTTGTAAACTGCTGTATGGACACACCGCAAGGTTCAGAAGGGAAGGAGCGGCATCTGGATTTTGTAACATGGTATTTGCTAAAATGGTTTTAAGAGCCGTTACTTTTTTAAGGAGAAGCAGTATTTTTTTTATTGGTACCATTTTGGGGTACAAATAACTTTTGATTGCTTTTTATTCCATATTTTGGGAGGTGAGTTGGGCAAAAATTGCAATTCTGTCATTGTTTTTTATTTTTTTATGTGGTTCTCCATACGCATATATATGATATGATAAATTTATTCTGCAAGACGATATGATTATGGTGCTACCAAGTTTTATATATATATTTATTTTGTTTTACTACCTTTGCATCATAAAAACACTTTTTTATTAAAAATTTATTGTGATTTGCATCACCAATACTAACATTTTTATTTTTCTGCCAACATAGCTGTATGTATTTTGCAGGACGGACTGTAGTTTTTATTGGTACCATTTTGGGGCACAAATGACTTTTTGATTGTGTTTATACTATTTTTTAGGAGGTTAGGTATGCAAAAAATTGCAATTTTGTCATTGTTTTTTATTTTTATTTTTATGGGGTTCTGCACTTGAGTATATATTATGTGATAACTTTATCATGCAGGTCAATATGGATTATGAATATTGATTATGATTATACCAAATTTTTTTTTTTTCTTCTGTTTTTACTACTTTTGTATCATGATTTGAAATCACTTCTTTATTGAAATTATTTTTTGTGCATCTCCACATCTAAGGACTAAGACCCAAAACTTTTTTTACGTTTCTGTCAATGTAGCTGTCTGAGGGCTTGTGTTTTGTGGAATGGGCTGCAGTTTTTATTGGTGCCATTTTGGGGTACATATGGATTTTTGATCGGTTTTTATACCATGATTTGATGAAAAGCCAGAAACCAATTTAAATAAGTAATATGTGATAGAGTGAGTCTTATTTAAAGTGAAACCCTTAAAGGTTATGAAACCCTTCATGGACCATTTTTTATCATTGCATTTTACTCATTGTTTTCAGTTGGTCTGTATTAGAAATGTTCAGAGGGTTTAGTTTCAGTCTATCTTGCTTTCACACTGAAACCCATCAGTTTGCTGCTCTGATGGCTTAATGTATAGCTCTTGTCTGTGAACCCCTGACAGCTGTAAAACCCCTCATTTACACTGCATTTGGAAAGTCTTCAGACCCTTTCACTTTTTTACATTTTGTTATGTTGCAGTCTTATGCTAAAATAAAGACAAGATTCCCCATTCATCAGCACTCAACTACCCCATAATGAGGAAAGTGAAAACGAATGTTAGAAATGTTTGCAAATGTATTAAAAAAAAAATATCGTATGCACATAAGCATTCAGCGACATTTGCTATGACACTTTACTACTGGACTCAGACTGTGCTGAAGGTTCACCCTTCAACAATGACCCTAAGCAATGACAAATAGGAGTGGGCTCGGGGATAACTCTGTGAATGTCCTCGAATGGCCCAGCCAAAGCCTGAGTTGAACCCAATCGACCATCTCTGGAGAGACCTGAAAATGACTGTCCACTGATGGTCCGCATGCAAATGACAAAGCTTCAGATGATCGGTAGAGAAAATGGAAGATAATCCCCCCAAATCCAGGGTGTGCAATTTTGTGGCATTATAACCTAAGAAGACTGGAGCTGTAATTATGCCAAAGGTGTTTTCAACTAAGTCCTGAGTAAAGGGTCTGAATACTTATTTCAATGCAAGATTTTGTTTTCCTTTTTAATAAATTAGCAAAGATTTCTGACACTCTGTTTTCACTTTGCAATTATGGGGTATTGATTGCAGAATAATGGGGGAAAACTTGCATTTTTTTTAAGCACAAGGCCACAACATAAGAAAACGTGAAGAAAGTGGAAGGGTCTGAACACTTTACAAATACCGTACATTGTTAAGCCACATTCTTATCAGTTTGATAAGAATTCAGCTATAATTGAATATTTACATGTATATATGTCTTCCGTGTGCTTTCCGCATCCATATGTCTATTCCACAAAAATAGAACATGTCCTATTCTTGGCCAAAAATGCGGAACACAGACCCATTGAAGTCAATGGGTCTGCAAAGAAAAAAAACTGATGCAACACGGTTGTCACATGGATGTCCCACATATTTTGCAGAACCACGTTTTGAAGGCCAGAAATTACATTCGGTCGTGTGAATGCTCTCTTACGAGTGTTTATGAGCTGTCAGGAATTCAGAGATACGGGCTATAAATCGAGTGTGAGAGTAACCTGACAAATTCAGTGTGAAACTTAACACAAGAACCTCTGCAGATAGACTGAAATATAACCCTGTAAAACAAAAACGGTTGAAGATTTATAATAAAGACCAATTCAAAAAATTAAGTAAATTCAATGTTAAAAAAATATCCATGAAGGTGTTCGTAGCCTTCAAAGAAAATGATATCAGACAATTACAACAGTTACAGAATTACAAAAAGTAGAAAATTCCATTTTTTTTTTTACTATAAACACAAAATTCCTGAAATATCCTAGTTTTCAGACTGGCCAAAAGAGCAGACTCAAAAGACTGATTGTTTTCCGCAGTTTACTTGTCAGCTACGCTGTATAGAAGATAAGAATATTTATCTCTTTATCATTATATGGGGGGATGACAGCTCTCTTGTACTGCTAAAGGGCTCATAGAATAGGATGGCAACATTATACACAGTGCACAACTTAGCCGCATTTGGCAACGTCACATGTTAGGGTACTTTCACACCAGCGGCAGGACGGATCCGACAGGCTGTTCACCCTGTCGGATCCGTCCTGCCACTATTTTGCCGTGACTATAATGGGGATGGGGGCAGAGCCCCGGCGCAGCACGGCAGTTTGCGGTGAGAGGCTGCCGTACAAAAAAGTCGGACAAGCATTTTTTTAATCCGGCGGTCTTCCGCCGTGCACTGCCATGCTGCGCCGGAGCTCCGCCTCCGTCCCCATTATAGTCAATGGGGACGACGCGGCGGTTCGGCGGCACAGCGAAAACGCGGCAGGAAGGGGGGAGTATACTTATTTAAAATAGAACTTTGAACATTCATTGCAGGAACAGGACCTGTGGTGACGTCACTCCGGTCATCACATGATCCATCACATGATCTTTTACCATGGTGATGGATCATGTGATGGACCATGTGATCCGCGCGGAATACTCGCCCGTGTGAAAGGGGCCTTAACCCTTTCATGATTGGGCCTAAAAAAAAGGCCTGAATGTCCAGGCAATTTTTCATGATTTTGTGTACGTGTTGGTTTAGTGACCCTAACTTTTTTGTTTGTTTGACTACCAAAATAATTTTTGCAATGTTTTTTTACTTGACGCTTAGGAATTTTTATTAGCATGTTTTTTCTAGAGATTTTTTTTTCCTTTTTTTAGGTTTAATTTGGGGGGAAACTGCTAATTCTTATTAAAAAGTAATTTTTTTTTAATTATAGCTTTTTTATTTTAAATATTAAAACAGACACAAAAATGAATTATTGCAAAGGGTTCTCTATTTTGTGACAATCGTTTTGATGTGTAACATGTATAGGTTTGAGTGAACGGTGGTGACTATGGTGACGGTTTCCGTTGCGATGGCATTTAAAAAATTTTTTTTTTACTTTATATATCCCCAGGAGGTCATTAAAAGTCCTCTGGAGGACACAGATATTTTTTTTATACTTTTTTATCTATAGGAGCCCCAGTTATAGGGGAAAACAGCCCCCTGTGGCAGCATTACACACAGGCAGAGAGGGTCAGGGTCTGAGTGGACCCTGCAGTTCTGCTCCTGCCCTGAGACACCCGACGGTCATGACTGCCGGGACTAACAGAGGAAGCGGCTCAGCCTCTTCCTGCTATCCCCCTGCGCTAGTGCAGCGATTTGCTGCCGGCACAGAAGAAGGCAGAAGCTGTAATAAACTGCTCCTGTCTTCTCCTCAGGGCCCCACGCTGTGTCACAGCCAGGACCCAACCTGCTCCTGCTAGATTGCTGGGATTACAGCGCTGCCTGACTGTTTATATACGTGCTATCTGCATGGGATATGTGCAAATAGGACGGATATAGCCAGTGGACAGTCAGAAAGGGGACTCTTAAAAGGAATCTGTAAGCAGTTTTCACCAAAAGCTGTTGATAGTACTAGGTAGAGGTTGGGGAGAGTAGTACAAATATATCTTTTGTGGAACTGTTTTCATATGGAGTAGTGTGAATATGAAGTTTTATTCTGTCAGAATCTGCTCATGATAAACCAGGCACATGGGATATCAAAAGCTTTACGCCACAAAATTGATAGCTGCATCAAACTTTAAAAACGTAAAAAATCGGACCAAGTTGTGTGTGATGATTGTGCGATGCCTTGAACTGAGAGACCTTGTTTATCACTCCGGGAGATCGCTATGTGCCTAGGCCGAGATGTCAGCACTGGTTAATGTTGAGTGTCCTGGTGGACCAACGATGAACTGGAATGACAGCAAGAGATGCACACAGGTGAACCTCTGCACAAACTGATCATCTGATTAGAAGAATGGTAGATAATGATCTATTCTGTACAGCAAGTGAAATTGGACATCGCAAGTGTAGGGTGGCAAACAGTGTCTACACAGACCATCAGAAGGCGCTTGTATAACATTGGGCTACAAGCCATACATTCAAGCCATACTGCTCTCAAAAGCTATCATGGCGCACAGTAAGAGAGCAATGGAGGTTGAGATGGAGGTCTATTGTCTTCAGTGATGAGTCCCGCATTTGTCTCAGACACAATGATAGCTGGAAATTGGTCTTGAGAACATGTGGGCAACACCATGAAGAAGCCACAAGGGAACGTCATGCCATTCCTACTCCTATGTTGTGGGGTAACATAATGTACAGTAAGTAGTTGGACCCCTCTAGTCTTTCAGGTGCACTTACAGCTCTGCATTACATTTGGTCTAGGAACCAGATACGGCCATTTCTCCAAAGTGTCCTAAGGGCCATTTTTCAACAGGAAAATTCCAGGTCTCATGTTGCTCGTACTACTGTGAGCAGCCTGTGTGGCCTAAATGTGCTACCATGGCCTGCAACTTCTCTGGACTTGTCTCTAGTTGAGCATATCTGGGATGTCATTAGTCGGCAATTACAAAGGGATCCAAAGGGAGCTGCCAGCAGTGGATCTTGATAATTTGTGAGCCCAAGTTCATTCAATATAGCAAAACATTCCTCAGACTATCATTATTAACCTCACTGATAGCATGCCAAGGAGTATAGTGTGTGTACCTGTATTTCTGCATGTGGCACTCATACTCTATACTGAATATATTGAGATGTTTAGAATATTTTGTTTTCATTTTTCTATCATTTGCAAATCGTTAACATGTCTATCGATCCTATGATTTCCACAATTCCACGACTATATATATATATATATAATCATACAATATATAATATGAGAATATGGTTTTATTGTTACATCAAACAGCAGACATTATTTGAGCATCTTAAGTGCATTTTTAGTATACATTATTCTTTTATATTCACCTTCTGCTGTATTACAGATATGGCAGATCTAAACCTGAGTATAATATCATGACACAAAATAAATTGAAAGCCATTAAAAAAAGTAAATTAACACTTTCTTGCCAATGTTTTCTTAATGCATCAATACTCAAGATGAGGATTGCTACATGATTTGCTATATTCACAAAAAAAAATCAAAAATAGCTCTTTGTAACAAGGCTGAATGTTATATAGGTCCCTTTGTATGTAGGATCAAATATTTGCAATTTCTGAAATTCTATTTGAAAAAAAAATGTCAGTGTTAGGTCAAAGGTCAAAGCAAGTTATTTGAAACATTGTGTATTCATTATGATTAACCAATTTAGGAATAACCAGTCTAGAAACATGACAGTTTGCTAATGATAAATAGATAGATAGATAGATAGATAGATAGATAGATAGATAGATAGATAGATAGGAGAAAGATACACAGACAGGGGTGGACTGGGAACTTAATGTGGCCCTGGAAAATACCTAGAAGCGGTCTTATGTCAAGAAAAATCATTGAGCCCCATGTCCAGAGGCGCCAGATTCGGCACTACTGTGATTTTGTTGCTCTTATGCCAGAGCAGAACAGCGAACGTCACTAGCGCGAATGTGAACAAAGCCTAAAATACACCTCAGCTGCCGCAAAAACAGCATAATAGCGATAAGAGAACTACAAGTCTCATCATGACCAGTTTAGGCCTGTTTCACAGTAACGGCAGTAGTTCCAGCAAGCTGTTCGGGCAGAGTACAGCCTGCCGGAGCTCTCTGGGTACAATGGGGCCAGTGAGCATTCCAGTTACCTCCAGCAATATCGGATCCAGAGAGCTCTGGTAGGTTTTTCTCTGACAGAACAGCCTGCTTGAACTACTGCTGACAGTGTGAAACAGGTGAAAATTTGTGGGCAATACATGGATGGGTAAAAGAGGAGGGAACTACAACTCCCAGCATGTCCAGGCTGTTATTATGGAACACAAGTTGACATTACAGGGGAATGAAATAAGTGGAGAGAACTACAACCCCCAGCATAACCAGACTGGTTTTATACAGCATCAGCGGATATTATAAGAGGAGAGAACTACAACTCCCAGCATGTCCATACTGTTATTGTAGGGAATCAGTGAACATTACATGGAGGGGGACACAGTAGGACAAAACTCCCAGTATTCATTATGTTATGGGCTCTCCCATGACACCACTCACCTCTCCTCCAGGCACACACAGAAGTTCCTCCCCATGTAGTTTCACTATATTTTCCTCTTCACTGCTAAGCTCTGTCTCCCTTCCCTGGTCACATGACAATGACATCATCACAGCTCCTTCAGCTGTAAAACTACTGATTCTGTACTCTGTATGGCTGCCCTGATCACATGCTGATGACATCATCGCAGGTCCTTCTGCACAGCTTGCTAGGTTAGCTATGTGAGGGCTATTTCACACTTGCGTTCTTTTCTTCCGGCATAGAGTTCCGTCGTCGGGGCTCTATGCCGGAAGAATCCTGATCAGTTTTATCCTAATGCATTCTGAATGGAGTGAAATCCGTTCAGGATGCATCAGGATGCCTTCAGTTCCGGAACGGAACGTTTTTTTGGCCGGAGAAAATACCGCAGCATGCTGCGCTTTTTGCTCCGGCCAAAAATCCTAAAGACTTGCCGCAAGGCTGGATCCGGAATTAATGCCCATTGAAAGGCATTGATCCGGATCCGGCCTTAAGCTAAACGTCGTTTCGGCGCATTGCCGCATCCGACGTTTAGCTTTTTCTGAATATTTACCATGGCTGCCGGGACGCTAAAGTCCTGGCAGCCATGGTAAAGTGTAGCGGGGAGCGGGGGAGCAGTATACTTACCGTCCGTGCGGCTCCCCGGGCGCTCCAGAGTGACGTCAGGGCGCCCCACGCTCATGGATGACGTGTCGCATGGATCACGTCATCCATGCGCATGGGGCGCTCTGACATCACTCTGGAGCGCCCCGGGAGCCGCGCGGACTGTAAGTATACCGCTCCCCCGCTCCCCGCTCCTACTATGGCAGCCAGGACTTTAATTAATAGTGTCCTGGCTGCCATAGTAACACTGAACGCATTTTGAAGACGGATCCGTCTTCAAATGCTTTCAGTACACTTGCGTTTTTCCGGATCCGGCGTGTAATTCCGGCAAGTGGAGTACACGCCGGATCCGGACAACGCAAGTGTGAAAGAGGCCTGACTTTATTTGTGGGTGGGGATTTCCTGCAGGGTCGGGCCCCATAGCAGCTGTGTGCTCTGCTTCGATTAGAGGTACGCCACTGCTCATGTTGTTGGAGGGTCAAACTAAATGAAGAAGGGACAACACAACTAGGTAGGGACAACAGAAGTAGGTGAGGCCAGCAATACTGTAGTACAGCACAAAATACCACCCCAATATAACCAAATAGCACAGCTAAAATATTTCCACCCCTGCTACAGAATTGATCTGTATCACCTTCCTGAGGATGATGATACAGTTGAATTCAGAAGGGCACCTGCGGCCGCCAACCAGGTGCACAAGTACCTGATGCTTCTAGCATTAATTAAAGGGGTTGTTCGAGTTATATTTATTGATGATCTATCCTCAGGATCAGCTGTTTGAAGAGAAGGCGCGCGCCGTGCCAACGCTGCCTCCTCTTCACTGTTTACCTTCTCGCCGTTGCATCTGCAGCGGTGAGCAGGTGTAATTACACCCAAGCCGTCCCATTCATTTCAAAGGGACGGATCGCTCCTATACAAGTGTATACATATACGGAGCGATCCGTCCCATAGAAATGAATGGGACAGTTAGGTGTAATTACACCTGCTCACCTCTGCAGATGCAACGGCGAGAAGGTAAACAGTGATGAGGAGGCAGCGTTGGCATGACGCGCACCTTCTCTTCAAACAGCTGATCGGCGGGGGTGCCGGGTGTCGGACCCCCGCCTATCTGATATTGATGACCTATCCTGAGGATAGGTCATCAATAAATATAACTCGGACAACCCCTTTAATGCTAAGAGCATCAGATCGTTATGTACCTGTCTGGCAGCCATGAAGAGGGTTCAGGTGGCCCCCTCTGCATCGACCGACTGGGAAATTTCCCTGTAGGGTCTATGGCCAGTCCACCCCTGCAGACAGACAGACAGATAGTCAGAAGATAGATACCTGTAGATAGCCAGGAAATATATTACAAATATTTCATAATGTGTTTTTATTGCGCTTCTGCCACATGATGCATCTGACGTATATAAATGTTGCGGACTCTGGATGGAGCTCAGTTGGAGTACACTATGTGACACTTCTATGGGAGAAGGGTGAGTGACAGACCTTCTGGTCAGAAAACTGCCATGGAACTGACAGTGGAGACTTTGCTGCACTGGTAAATTCAGGGAGTACAAAGCATTTAATGTCTGGAGATAAAAATCACAAAGTATAGTGTAACAGCCTATATATTTTAAGAATTCAGTTATCACCTATTTGCTCATTCTGCCTCTTCATACAACTCTATGGAAGGGATAGAAACAGCAGTGTACATACCACTGCTCCATACATTAATCAACCGTGGATTGTGATACATGTAAATGGCTGAAATAATGCCTTAAAAGCCCAGATATACCTCTAACTAACGTCCATAGTAAAATTCCAGCTCACCTTTTGTAGATTCAATCAGCCCCTGGTGCACGGAACAGGTAAAAGAGTCCTTTGGTAGCAAAACAATAATAAATGAAGTTCCAGCACTGCAAAGTAATTGTTGTGTCGCTTGTCTCTTTATTCGTGGTAGCAAAATTACAGCATGTGGATCAAACCTCACACTCCAACACCAGTTGACGCGTTTCAGACACTTAGTCCTTAGTCATAACAGTTATGACTAAGGACTAAGTGTCTGAAACGCGTCAAATGGTGTTGGAGTGTGAGGTTTGATCCACTGTCACCGCCGGCCCTGGGAGAGATCTTAGAAGTTCAGATAGCCAGAAGACTCAGGAATCTATCTGACAGATCTCTCTTGTTTTCATTGTTGCTGACAGGTTTCCACCCCTTCGCAGATGCTGCTCATTATCAGTCAGGTGGCTCTATATGTTCCGCCTCTCACTTTTTTCCCTGCGGCTGATAGTTCTTCTGTGAGTGCTCTGCTTGTGTGGTGGTTCTACTGTTCCAGTTGCTTCTCAAGCTAAGAACTTTTCCCTTTCCTGTTGTGTCTGTTTTGACTAGGCCTAAGGGGGACACTGGCTCCTTTAGTTTGGAAGGAGCTGGTTGCCTCTTTCCCTGTTCCCTAAGCTGAGGGTTTGGTGTAGTGTTTCAGCAGGCTCAGGTTCCGGTGCATTTCTACCTTTGAGATTTTCACATGTCGTTAGCAGCTTAGGGAGAGATATTCAGGGATTGCTAGGAGGTGACCTCTTTTCCCTAGGTTTGAGGCCTAGTCTGTTGTTGTTTTGTTGTGGTTCCCTTTGGTTGTCCTTCCTTCCCCGTACTACCCGTGACATCAACATGCTGTAATTTTTCTACCACGAATAAAGAGACAAGCAACACAACAATTACTTTGTAGTGCTGGAACTTCATTTATTGTTGTTTTGATACCTCTAACTACTGTCAGCTGAACCTGCCACTTTTGGAGGGAATGATTAACAACCTAATGTGTGTGGGGGCTCCCAACTCTCCCTCAACAGATTATGTCAGGGGAGAGAAGGATCAGGCATGTTGAATCTCAATGCCAATCTCCTTGTCCCCTCTTCTCATAGAAAACACACGCGGCTTAGCATGTATTTGCATGGGGCAGTCAGGAAAGACAGCCAACAATCAAATGGGCAATTGGCTGACAACGACTGTAGGTGTACGGGTGACCTTAAGCTTTCCTTTAAGAGATTATTAAACTGTCCTCACCAGTGGTGACATTTGTACAGCCTCCCGATGACAAGTCCTCTTTCAATAGAATTATTATATTTCATTACAAAGGTTTAGATTCAAAAGAACATAATGATATATAAGTTTGAAATTATGTATGATTTAAATATTGAAAACAATCACAGAAAAACAAAAAACCTTGTCAATGCCAGGATCTCCTTCTCTATTCTATGTTGAGCTCCTAAAGGGTGGCATAGGAGGTCTGTCAGATCCAAGAAAAAGCATGCCAAGCATGGTGTCCACCCAAACCCTTTCCAACAGCAGAATAAGGCTACTTTCACACTCGCGTTTGGTGTGGATCAGTCATGGATCTGCACAAACGCATCCCTTCAGATAATACAACCACATGCATCCGTTCAGAACGGATCCGTTTGTATTATCTTTAACATAGCCAAAATGAAAGTCAATGGAGGACGGATCGGTTTTCTATTGTGCCATATTGTGTCAGTGAAAACGGATCCGTTCCCATTGACTTACATTGTGTGTCAGGACAGATCCGTTTGGCTCAGTTTTGTCAGACGGACACCAAAACGCTCCGAGCAGTGTTTTGGTGTCCACCTCTGAAGCGGAATGGAGGCGGAACGGAGCCAAACTGATGCATTCTGAGCGGATCCTTATCCATTCAGAATGCATTAATGGCAAAACTGATCCGTTTTGGACCGCTTGTGAGAGCCCTGAACGGATCTCACAAACGGAAACCAAAACGCCAGTGTGAAAGTAGCCTAAAACTGTTCTTTGACCTTGTCGATCAGGAGGCAATGCAAAAGTGAGGTTTAAATGGCCTCCCTTTGCTTAAGGGTAGGCATGAGCAAATTTCTTAAATTTTGTTCAACACAGTAAAAAATATCTATTTGGCTACAAATTAAGGAAAGCGAAAGCAAGAGCTTCACCCAAATAAAGAGTCTTCTCACAGCTAAGACTATCCTCCTACGAGTATGCAAATTATCTTTTCATCCAAAAAAGACATAAAGTCTGTCATGCTATCAGCTGTTAGTTATCAACACAATAAGTCAATACTTAGTCTTCTAAACAGGCCTTGAAGCATACATTAGATTTCCCCACACCAGAACAGAGCAGAGAGAACCAGCTCAGCTAGTTGAGAAACCTTGCTCAGGATCCAGGAGGTGTGTGTGTGTGTGTGTGTGTGTGTGTGGGTACTATTTCTGCTTTTGGGCAGCACCTAGTAAGGCTGAGTTCACACGGGCGAGATTTCCGTGCGGGTGCAATGCGGGAGCGGTGCAATTTTCACGCATGGTTGCTAAGATGACAGTCTATTCACTGTATTATTTTCCCTTATAACATGGTTATAAGGGAAAATAATAGCATTCTTTAATACAGAATGCTTAGTAGGTGGTCAATTGAGGGTTAAAAAATAATAATAATTAACTCACCTTCTTCTCTTGATCGCGTAGCTGCCGGTCTCTTCTTACTTCTTTAATCATGAGCTGCCGGCTAAAGGACCTGTGGTGACGTCATATCACATGGTCCAATCACATGATCCATCACCGTGGTCTGCCCACAAGGGAGGTTTGCCAAAAACACCTCAAAGGCGACAATGCCTTTAAGATGACTTCTAAATATCTTATTCCATCACATCTCCTGAAGACTTCCTTTGGCTTTGTTTTTCTGACTAAATCATCTTCTTATGATCATATATTTTTGTTGAAATGCTTACCTTTAAATTACTGGACATCAACTTGATGTTACCTGTTCAGAGGTTGAAGTGTATAGGACACACGGAACAAGATAAAAGTGTCAGGAATTTGCCGTTTGGCAGAAGAGTAGTATGATGTCAATTTCACTGAATTATTTACTTACCTTTGAAATGTCCAAATCGAGAGCTGGAAACTACTTGTGTTTTACAAAGATGTAGCCTAGCCGTTTGAATCTTACTTGGCAAGAGGTACATGATGTTGATTTCGCAACATTATGTACTTTCCTTTCATATGGTGAAATTCAGAGCTGGGAACCACTCGTATTTTAAAGAAATCAAGTAACCTAGTAGTTAGAACATATTTCATAATGTCAAATATTTCACTTATCACTTATTTGTCCGTGTTGAGACTGGAGAGCAGCCATCTCTCAAATGAGGAGAGCAGGTTCTCTGGTTCTTCCAAAAGATGTGAGTCCCAGAGGAGGGATCCTCATCAGACATTTAAGGTCTGTAGACTTAATATTACATTACCACTTGTTTTTGTTTAGAATTCTCCTTACCTTGAAAATATACAGAACTAGGAACCATGATGGTGAAAAAAAGAGAGAAAATGGTCTGGTGCCCTCAGCTATAAAATGCTTTTGCTAAGGGTCAAATTTTTTGTTGAATTCGAGTTGAAAATAAGAAATTAGGACCAGTTAAAAGGAGTTGTCCAGCATTTAGTAAGTGATGGTCTATCCACAAGTAGGGGCGTACATAAAAACCACTGGGCCCCATGGCAAGAATCTGAATTGGGCCCCCTTGTGAGTAACCCAGAGCACCCTTTAGGGTACGTGCACATCTGCTGCAGAGGTTCCAGCAGAAGCCTCCGTTGCGGGTTCTTGCAAAAACAAAGGGCAAAACACTGCTGCATGCCGGATCTCGAATGACCCCATGATTGTGCTAGCAGTGTTTGGCATATGCTGGATCTGGTGAGACTGCTGGTATTCAGGAGAGGGCAAAGGAGAGCTAGGAACCGGGCCGGCACCTCTGCCTACCTAAAGCTCCCCATATTTGAACACTGCCCATATAATAAACACGCAGGACAACAAGTAACCTTTTAGCTGGGTGATGATCGGCCACAGCTTATTTATTTTATGCGGCAAAACCAAATAACATCTTGGAGCGGTATGCCAACCGCCGGTCTCCCGGCGAGCAAGTACGCCATCAGCCATTTCCAACACTCCGCTGTATCAATTGCCGCCAGCTGTGACTTCAAATCCCAAATCCAACCGCCCATCTTAAAAGAAGAAGACAACGTAAAAACTCAAAACAAAGGCAAAGAATTAACATCTTCTTAAAGTGTTCCTTACTTCATCGTCATTCCTATAATCTTGCTTTATCCCGTCATTCTCTTTCATTCGTTGTTTTTTTTTTTTTTTTAACAGAAAAAACCCGTTGAGGTACCCATTCAAGGGCGGGAGGGTGGGCAACTTGGCTTCCGCTGCAAAGAGGAAGTGCAGCAGCCGGGGAGGGGGTTATAAACCCTTGCAAGAGGGAGGAGACCTCACATACTCGTCCCCCAGTGACGTGCCATTACACCACCATTAACCCCTCAAGCACCAAACATAAACCGGCAAGGTGCTATCTCAAACCCATGGCTAGGAAGGGGAAAAGGGGGACCACCAGTCCCTAATCGCCCTCCTTAGGAGTCGGGCGCTTGCCATTCTGGAATTCTGCTGGTATGCTGGAACAGAATACCAAAATCTGATCGCAATTGATTACCTAGCCTTACCCACTGCTGCTACTTCTTATATAGTTGTCACCCTTCCTCGTGGACTGTGCCCATTGCTGCTACTTTTTATATAGTGTGCCATCCTTCCCCCATGGACTGTGCCTGCTCCTGCTTCACCTCCTCCCCGATTCTGACTTCCTGTTTGTGCTGCTGGCAGAGCGCGGTCAGGGCCTGAGGCAGATCTTCACCGAGCTGGTCTGGAGTCTGGATTGGTGACACTGCTCGATCGGGTCAGGTCTGGACTGGTCAGGACAGGGACATTTTACAAAGTGCAGACACAGAAAACTAAAGGATTTAATCCAGTCACAACTGATGTTTCTCTGACTGCTGCAGAACCTCCTAATACGCACCTCAGCTGCTGCAGAACTTCATAGTACACACCTCAGCTGCTGCATAACCTCCTAATATATCAGCTGCTTCAGAACTTCATAATACACACAGCTGCTGCAGAACTTCATAATACACACAGCTGCTGCAGAACCTTCTAATACACACCTCAGCTGCTGCAGAACCTCATAATACACACCTCAGCTGCTGCAAAACCTCCTAATACACACCTCAGCTGCTGCAAAACCTCCTAATACACACCTCAGCTGCTGTAGAACATCATAATACACACCATAGCTGCTGCAGAACATCATAATGCACACCTCAGCTGCTGCAGAACCTCCTAATACACACCTCAGCTGCTGCAGAACCTCCTAATACACACCTCAGCTGCTGCAGAACATCCTAATACACACCTCAGCTGCTGCAGAACATCATAATACACACCTCAGCTGCTGCAGAACATCATAATACACACCTCAGCTGCTGCAGAACATCATAATACACACCATAGCTGCTGCAGAACCTCCTAATACACACCTCAGCTGCTGCAGAACATCATAATACACACCTCAGCTGCTGCAGAACCTCCTAATACACACCTCAGCTGCTGCAGAACATCATAATACACACAGCTGCTGCAGAACCTTCTAATACACACCTCAGCTGCTGCAGAACCTCCTAATACACACCTCAGCTGCTGCAGAACCTCCTAATACACACCTCAGCTGCTGCAGAATCTCCTAATACACACCTCAGCTGCTGCAGAACATCCTAATACACACCTCAGCTGCTGCAGAACATCATAATACACACCTTAGCTGCTGCAGAACATCATAATACACACCTCAGCTGCTGCAGAACATCATAATACACACCATAGCTGCTGCAGAACCTCCTAATACACACCTCAGCTGCTGCAGAACATCATAATACACACCTCAGCTGCTGCAGAACATCATAATACATTCCATAACTGCTGCAGAACCTCCTAATACACACCTCAGCTGCTGCAGAACCTCCTAATACACACCTTAGCTGTTGCAGAACTTCATAATACACACATCAGCTGCTGCAGAACTTCATGATATACACATCAGCTGCTGCAGAACTTCATAATACACACCTCAGCTGCTGCAGAACCTCCTAATACACACCTCAGCTGCTGCAGAACCTCATAACACACACCTCAGCTACTGCAGAACCTCATAATGATGCTAGAGAACATATAAGGCTTTGATCACATCTGTGTTGGGGCCTCATTCGCAGATCAGATCATAAATGCTGGACACAATTTTATAACCTGGCAGATGGAACCCGTTAGATCTCATCATAGTCAGTGGGATCCATCAGGTGTTGTTGTCCATGAAGTGCCAGATCCAGAATTGCGGTGATTTACGTTGTTGTGCTCCTATGACAGGTAGAACAGCGAACGTCACCGGAACAGTTGTGAACAAAGCCTAATACACACCTCAGAAGATGCAGAACATTATAATAGTGACAAGGGGACTACAAGTCTCATCATCACCAGATTGTTATTATTGAAAATTAGGAGGCAACACAGAGAAAGGTAAAAGTGGGGAGAACTACAACTCCCAGCATGTCCAGGCTGTTATTATTGGATACAAATGGATATTACACAGAGAGTATTAGGCCGGGTTCACATTACTGTTTAGTCTTCCGTTCTTCTGATCCGTCAGAGAAACAGAAAAATAAAGAAAAAACAGATCCTGTATTTCAAGGATCAGGTCTACATATTTGGCATCAGTTTATGCCATTTCTGTCTGAGATCCGTTATTTTAGATGGAAAAAAGTCCTGCTCGTAAAACGGAAAAAGAAAAAACTACAACTCCCAGCATGTCCAGATTATTATAGGACATCATCCAGTTGTACCAGGTTAGAGCTTTAAAAGGAAATAACTATAACCCCCAGTATCGCCAGACTTATTATGGGGCATCAGTATACATTACAAAGAGGAAGTATGAATGAACTACAACTCCCAGCATTACCAGACTACTAGGGCATAAGTTGAAATTACATGGACAAGACAGAACTACAACTCCCAGCTTTTATAGGATGTTATATGGGTTATCCCTGGACACCACTAACCTCTCCTCCAGCAGGCACCATACAGAAGCTCTGCCCCCTCACAGCAACATCCACACAGGGCTTTCACCAGTCCTCTGCACTGGTCACATGATGATGACATCACCAAAGGTCCTTCAGATTTCTGCTGCTCTGCTATTCCTTGGCTTCCTGCACTGGTCACATGCTTGATGATATCACCAAAGGTCCTTCGCCACTTCTTACATTCTCTTTTCACAGGTAGCTATACAACTGTAATTAGTGGGCGGGGCCTATCCTCCACTGCAGGCCCCCTTCCCCCAGGGGCCCCATAGCAGCTGCGTGGTCTGCATCTATTGGAGGTACGCCACTGTCCACAGGATAGGCCATCACTAGATGATCGTAGGGGGTCTGGCACCCCACATCTCCACCAATCAGATTACATATTCAAAGCAAAATCCTGTATAGTGATAGAACAGTAACCATAGATGATGAGGTCTATGTAGCCACCAGACAACTAAGATGAGCAATAGAACAGTTCTACAGGGTGGGCCATTTATATGGATACACCTTAATAAAATGGGAATGGTTGGTGATATTAACTTCCTGTTTGTGGCACATTAGTATATGTGAGGGGGGAAACTTTTCAAGATGGGTTGTGACCATGGCGGCCATTTTGAAGTCAGCCATTTTGAATCCAACTTTTGTTTTTTCAATAGGAAGAGGGTCATGTGACACATCAAACTTATTGGGAATTTCACAAGAAAAACAATGGTGTGCTTGGTTTTAACGTAACTTTATTCTTTCATGAGTTATTTACAAGTTTCTGACCACTTATAAAATGTGTTCAATGTGCTGCCTATTGTGTTGGATTGTCAATGCAACCCTCTTCTCCCACTCTTCACACACTGATAGCAACACCGCAGGAGAAATGCTAGCACAGGCTTCCAGTATCAGTAGTTTCAGGTGCTGCACATCTTGTATCTTCACAACATAGACAATTGCCTTCAGATGACAGCAAAGATAAAAGTCTAAGGGGGTCCGATAGGGAGACCTTGGGGGCCATTCAACTGGCCCACGACGACCAATCCACTTTCCAGGAAACTGTTCATCTAGGAATGCTCGGACCTGACGCCCATAATGTGGTGGTGCACCATCTTGCTGGAAAAACTCAGGGAACGTGCCAGCTTCAGTGCATAAAGAGGGAAACACATCATCATGTAGCAATTTCGCATATCCAGTGGCCTTGAGGTTTCCATTGATGAAGAATGGCCCCACTATCTTTGTACCCCATATACCACACCATACCATAAATTTTTTTGTTCCAACAGTCTTGGAGGGATCTATCCAATGTGGGTTAGTGTCAGACCAATAGCGGTGGTTTTGTTTGTTAACTTCACCATTCACATAAAAGTTTTCCTCATCACTGAACAAAATCTTCTGCGTAAACTGAGGGTCCTGTTCCAATTTTTGTTTTGCCCATTCTGCAAATTCAGTGCGCCGATCTGGGTCATCCTCGTTGAGATGCTGCAGTAGCTGGAGTTTGTAAGGGTGCCATTTGTGAGTAGCTAATATCCGCCGAAGGGATGTTCGACTAATGCCACTCTCCAGTGACATGCGGCGAGTGCTACGCTGTGGGCTCTTGCTGAATGAAGCTAGGACAGCCACTGATGTTTCTTCATTAGAGACAGATTTCATGCGTCCACATTTTGGCAAATCCAACACTCAACCAGTTTCACGAAACTTAGCAAGCAGTTTGCTAACTGTAGCATTGGAGATGGGTGGTCTCGTAGGGTCTTGCATTGAAATCTGCTGCAATGACCGGTTACTGCGTTCACCAGACATCAACACAATTTCTATCCGCTCCTCACGTGTTAACCTCGGCGACATGTCAATGGCTGTAAACAAAGAGAAACTTGTAAATAACTCATGAAAGAATAAAGTCACGTTAAAACCAAGCACACCATTGTTTTTCGTGTGAAATTCCCAATAAGTTTGATGTGTCACATGACCCTCTTCCTGTTGAGAAAACAAAAGTTGGATTCAAAATGGCCGACTTCAAAATGGCCGCCATGGTCACCACCCACCTTGAAAAGTTTCCCCCCTCACATATACTAATGTGCCACAAACAGGAAGTTAATATCACCAACCATTCCCATTTTATTAAGGTGTATCCATATAAATGGCCCACCCTGTAGCACAATGTGCATGAACTTAGCAACAGACTGGTACAGAGGGGAAGAGGACCCTGCCCATGAGAGCTTAAAATCTACAAGAGAAATGGGATACACACAGTAGGTGAGGGTAGGTATTCTATATATTTAGACATTAGTCCATCTATTAGTGCCATCTATTTTGGCACCAGTCCCTCTTGCAGAAAAACAACCCCGCAACATGATGCTGCCACCCCCGTGTTTCACAGTTGTGATGGTGTTCTTAGGCTTCCAAGCTTCTCCCTTTTCCCCCCAAACGTAACGATGGTCATTATGGCCAAATAGTTCAATTTTTGTTTCGTCAGACCACAGGACATGTCTCCAAAAATGTAGGTCTTTGTTCCTGTGTGCATTTACAAACATTAATCTGGCTTTTTTATGTTTCTTTTGGAGTAATGGCTTCTTCCTGGCAGAGTGGCCTTTCAGCCCATGTTGATATAGTACTTGTTCCACTGTGGATATTGACACAATCTTACCAGCTTCCGCCATCATCTTCGCAAGGTCTTTTGCTTTTGTTCTTAGGTCGATATGCACATGTCAGACCAAAGCACGTTCATCTTTGGGACACAGAACCCGTCTCCTTCCTGAGCGGTATGATGGCTGGACATTCCCATCTTGTTTGTACTTGTGTGTATAATTTGTACAGATGAATTAGGCACCTTCAGGTATCTTGAAATTGCACCCAAGGTTGAGCCAGACTTGTGCAAGTCCACAATTCTCTTCCTGATATCTTGGCTGATTTCTTTAGACTTTCCCATGATGCTACACAAAGAAGCAGTGTGTTTCAGGTGTGCATTTAAATACATGTTGCCAACAAACCTAACTGAAGCTTCCAAACACATGACATCATTTTTATATAATGTATGTAAACTTCTGGTTTCAACTATATACATGAGTGATCTAGGTGTTCTATATAATAGTGGTTAGCCGTGGTAGCTTGCAGTGCTGGTGTCCTAGGTTCAAATCCATGGAGTTTGCATGAAGTTTGTATGTTCTCGCTGTGTTTGCGTTGGTTTCTTCCAGATACTCCGCTTTCCTCCCACATTCCAAAGACATACTGATAGGGAACTTAGATTGTGAGCCCCATTGGGGACAGCTTGATGCTAATGTCTGTAAAGCGCTGCAGAATATGTCAGCGCTATATAAATGCATAAAATAAATAAAATTTATACATAAATGTCACGTGCTGGAGGCCCAAAGGCAGACCTCCAGGACATCATGCAAACAGGACAAAGGCAAAACAGACCAAGGACCAACAGAGAGCTGTATTACATATGTAATAAAAGAGCATGACAGTACAATATATGCAGGTTAGGCAATAGTGGTTGCACTACCACAGAAACAAGTGCACCGGCAGACCAGAGGCAAAACCCAGAGAGCGGAGAGCCAGTGAGCTCTGTTCTTCACAGAGCCCCTGGTGGTGGGGATGAACTGGGCCGAGGGCTCACTGGTCGCACCTCCAGAAAGGTCCTGGTACACTTGGCCCCTACCTGCAAAGAACCACACTGGTGAAACCAGCGGAAACAGACAACAGAACTGGAACCCAAGCAAACACAGGACATGGAACAGACAACAAGACAAACAGGTACCAGCACAGAAGCAGGTGCCTGGACCCCAAGCGGAATGGAAGCATGGTGGTCTCAGGCAGGGCTGCACACAGAAAAGAGATCCTCCCTCCGGAGAACCGAGGGACCCTCTCACGAAGGCAGGACACACATGGGACAGGAACAGAAGCAGTAAGGCACTGCAGGACAGACAGGGAAAGGACTAGATCAGAAGCAGTAGGCACTGCCAGGCTGGACATGGAACAGGCAGGGTCGGAAGCAGTTAAGCACTGCCAAGCTATCAGATGCAGTTAGAGCACTGCTAGACTACACAAGGAACAGAGTGGATCCAGACAGAGAACAGGTACAGGAGATCAGGCAAGGCATCGTCAAGGATAATAACATAAACATCATACAGGACAGGTATAGAAGAACAGACAAGGACAGAATATTAACATCAACAACAACAACAACAGCGACAATAACCAGACGACACCACAAACAAGGGCAGATGACAAAACCCCCTGGGTCAGCAGCAAGGGGCTACACCCAGTAAGGCACAAGACAGAAGATAGACTGACCCCTTGGGTGAGCAGCAAGGTGCAACACCCAGCAAGGCAGAAGATAGACTGACCACAAGCCCCACAGCTCACAGATAGAAATAGCTGCCTAACGAGGGCACCTGATAAACCATACCCAGAAACAGATCAGGGAACTTTAACCCCATCAGAACAAAAGTACCAGAACACACAGGCTGCAGTACACGGAGTCCACCGCAGCCAGTACGCCAGAGCACAAACAACCCATGTCACAGTGACAAACAGAAAAGCATCCATATTCACACCCTGTTCACACATAAGGCCGCAGCCAGCACGCATCGCAGAACCAGCATATATAGGAACACCCACAACCAGTACACAAAGCTGTCACAGTGAACCGCACCGTGACAATAAGTGATCTATAGTTTAGTGATCTAGGTTCTCTTTATATTTATACATTACACATTTATTCAGACATTCTCTATATTTATACATTACTGAACAAGACATTTTATATATTTATACATGAGTGATCTAGGTATTCTTTATATTTATAGATTAGACATTTAGACATTCTTTATATTTATAGATTAGTGATCTAAATATCCTATATATTTATACAATCGTGATCTAGACCTTCTATATATTTATACATTACTGATCTAAGCATTTTATATATTTATACATGAGTGATCTAGGCGTTTTTTCTATTCATAAATTAGACATTTAGACATTCTTTATATTTATACATTAGTGATCTAGGCCTCCTACGTATTTTCACCTGTTATCCACATTATGTATAATAGTAAAGGCTGCTACCTGTATTATACATGGACACAATGCGTTGTGAGTTAATCTGAGGAAATACTATTGCACAACACAGGTCCCATTGATGATCTGTCTTATTTAGGTACACCTATTTTATCACTTATCTGCTTATATTTTTAGCTGGGAAACCTGCCACCTGCATTACACAAACAAGGTTTTAACTATAGTATGACTATTATATATTTGACAATGGCGATTTTCTTGCAAAGTTGATATGTCTGGTCTGTATTTTGTTTAAAGGGAGTCTGTCACCAACAAATGACTGTTATACCAGGCACAATTTCTTGTACAGCTAGATTAGCTAAATGCAAGTTAGTGATCCATTGCTTCATTCTGGACAAAAGGTACTTCTAATTAATAAGCAAATTAGCAGTTAAGTACACCGAGGTCGGGTCCTAGCCACTCTGTGCAGCCTTGCTCTTCCTGCCTTCTCTGCCATACACTGCCTCTCCTTGATTGACAGGGTCATGTTCCTGCATAGTCACCTTCCCTGGCCCTATCAATCAATAAAGAGTGTGAGGAACTGGCAGAGGAAGTAGGAGGAGCAAGGGTGGACTGACTGACTTGGTCCTGCTCGAAGTTCACTTGACTGCTCATTCTCATATGGATTAAAAGTACTTTTTCTCCAATATGAAGCTAAGGTTCACTATGTGAAAGCTACATTCAGCTGAGGCATTGTATTTACCAGGCATTCCTCCTGGTTTAACACAGAATTTCCTGGTGACAGATTTCCTTTAACCCCTTAAGGACCGGGCTCATTTTCACCTTAAGGACCAGGCCATTTTTTGCAAATCTGACCAGTGTCACTTTAAGTGCTCATAACTTTAAAACGCTTTGACTTATCCAGGCCATTCTGAGATTGTTTTTTCGTCACATATTGTACTTCATGACACTGGTAAAATGAAGTCAAAAAAATTATTTTTTTTGCACAAAAAAATACCTAATTTACCAAAAATTTGAAAAAAATTAGCAAATTTCAAAGTTTCAGTTTCTCTACTTCTGTAATACATAGTAATACCCCAAAAAATTGTGATGACTTTACATTCCCCATATGTCTACTTCATGTTTGAATTGTTTTGGGAATGATATTTTATTTTTTGGGGATGTTATAAGGCTTAGAAGTTTAGAAGCAAATCTTGAAATTTTTCAGAAATTTACAAAAACTCAATTTTTAGCGACCAGTTCAGGTCTGAAGTCACTTTGCGAGGCTTACATAATAGAAACCACCCAAAAATGACCCCATCTAAGAAACTACACCCCTCAAGGTATTCAAAACTGATTTTGCATACATTGTTAACCCTTTAGGTGTTGCACAAGAGTTATTGGCAAATGGGGAGGAAATTTGAGAATTTCATATTTTTGTCAAATTTTTCATTTTAACCCATTTTTTCCACTAACAAACCAAGGGTTAACAGCCAAACAAGACTGTATCTTTATTGCCCTGACTCTGCCGTTTACAGAAACACCCAATATGTGGCCGTAAACTACTGTACGGCCACACAGCGGGGCGTAGAGTGAAAGGTGCACCATATGGTTTTTGGAAGGCTGATTTTTATGGACTGGTTTTTTGACACCATGTCCCATTTGAAGCCCCCTGATGCACCCCAAGAGGAGAAACTCCCTAAAAGTGACCCCATCTAAGAAACTACACCCCTCAAGGTATTCAAAACTGATTTTACATACGTCGTTAACCCTTTAGGTGTTGCACAAGAGTTATTGGCAAATGGGGATGAAATTTGAGAATTTCATTTTTTTGCCTAATTTTCAATTTTAACCCATTTTTTCCACTAACAAAGCAAGGGTTAACAGCCAAACAAGATTGTATCTTTATTGCCCTGACTCTGCCGTTTACAGAAACACCCCATATGTGGCCGTAAACTACTGTACGGGCACACAGTAGGGCGTAGAGTGAAAGGTGCGCGGTTTGGTTTTTGGAAGCCAGATTTTGCTGGACTGGTTTTTTGACACCATGTCCCATTTGAAGCCCCCCTGATGCACCCCTAGAGTAGAAACTCCATAAAAGTGACCCCATCTAAGAAACTACACCCCTCAAGCTATTCAAAACTGATTTTACAAACTTTGTTAACCCTTTAGGTGTTGCACAAGATTTAATGGAAAATAGAGACACAATTTCAAAATTTCACATTTTTGGCAGATTTTCCATTTTAATATTTTTTTTCCAGTTACAAAGCAAGGGTTAACAGCCAAACAAAACTCAATATTTATGGCCCTAATTCTGTAGTTTACAGAAACACCCCATATGTGGTCGTAAACCGCTGTACGGGCACACGGCAGGGCGCAGAAGGAAAGGAATTCCATACGGTTTTTGGAAGGCAGGTTTTGCTGGACTGTTTTTTTTGACACCATGTCCCATTTGAAGCCCCCCTGATGCACCCCTAGAGTAGAAACTCCAAAAAAGTGACCCCATTTTAGAAACTACGGGATAGGGTGGCAGTTTTGTTGGTACTAGTTTAGGGTACATATGATTTTTGGTTGCTCTATATTACACTTTTTGTGCAGCAAGGTAACAAGAAATAGCTTTTTTGGCACGTTTTTTTTTTTTGTTATTTACAACATTCATCTGACAGGTTAGATTATGTGGTATTTTTATAGAGCAGGTTGTCGCGGACGCGGCGATACCTAATATGTATACATTTTTTTTTATTTATGTAAGTTTTATACAATAACTTCATTTTTAAAACCAAAAAAATGTTTTAGTGTCTCCATATTCTAAGAGCCATAGTTTTTTCAGTTTTTGGGCGATTATCTTGAGTAGGGTCTCATTTTTTGCGGGATGAGATGACGGTTTGATTGGCACTATTTTGGGGTGCATATGATTTTTTGATCGCTTGCTATTACACTTTTTGTGACGTAAGATGGCAAAAAATGGCTTTTTTTACACTGTTTTTATTTTTATTTTTTTACGGTGGTCATCTGAGGGGTTAGGTCATGTGATATTTTTATAGAGCCGGTCGATACGGACACGGCGATACCTAATATGTATACTTTTTTTTTATTTATGTAAGTTTTACAGAATGAGTTCATTTTTGAAAAAAAAAAAATCATGTTTTAGTGTCTCCATAGTCTAAGAGCCATAGTTTTTTCAGCTTTGGGCGATTATCTTGAGTAGGGTCTCATTTTTTGCGGGATGAGATGACGGTTTGATTGGTACTATTTTGGCGTACATGCGACTTTTTTGATCACTTTTATTACTTTTTTTGGGAAGTAAGGTGGGCAAAATTTCAATTTTCTCATAGTTTTTATTTTTTTATTTTATGGCGTTCACCGTGCGGGGAAAGTAACAT